>NC_090223.1:12565424-13165424 GCF_024489055.1 Chanodichthys erythropterus
AGTCATTTGTCAGGACTTTCCTTCTTCTGTAAAACACAACAGAAGATATTTTGAAGAACGTTGGAAACCAAACAACTGTAGACTCCATTGACTTTCACTGTTTGGACAGAAAAACCCATATTTCTCAAAATATTTTTTCTACATTAATAATTTATGTCAGAATGACCATTTTTGGCTGAACTGTCCCTTTAAAATTCTAGGCTGCCAAAGTTAACGCACTAACTGACCATTGTTTTGTACGTTAGCACAGGTTGGTCGTACAGATTTCCATTTTTAATATTCCAAGTATCAGACATTAAATCTAAAGGCAATCTGTCGCCATTTGTTTTTATATTTTAGTTATTTTTGGAGTCATGAAAATGTATTTTAGTGTAATTTCAGTATTATTTCACTTAACAAATTTGTTTTAGTTTAATTTTAGTCTGTGTTCACAACCCATTTAATTTTCATAAAGTCGATATTTAAAGAGGGAATAAATGTGAGCGGGGCTTGATTTAATTATGATGAGCTGATTGGTGGAAGTGTCTGCATATGAAGGTGATTGATATGTATGAGCTTTTTCAATGATGAATCATTCACAGTAAGACCAGGAATTATTTAAAGAGTCAATAGAGGTGATTCAACTGCAAACTGAACTGAACGCGTCGGTCTGGTGTGTGTGTGTGCGCAGGAGACGCTGGCGTATCACCGCAGGAGTCAGCAGAGAGCTCAGTGCGGTCTGTATGTGGGCGTCCTGAAGCTCTGCAGCTCCGTCAATCAGCTGCGCGTCCTGGTCTCTCAGCGATTACCCAACATGCCCTACAGCTGCCGCGTCAGGAACTGGCCGCACGTCTCACGGTAACACTCATTCACACAGACTCAGTGATGCTGTCAGCTGATATGACATGAACCCTGTGTGTGTATGCGCAGGGAGGAGTGGGCGTGGCTACAGAGGCACGCTGTGGGCGGAGCCTGTGGGAGTGGCAGTCGGGAGGGCGGGAATGAAGCTGTGATTGACAGCTCAGGTGTTGAGGACTTCGTGAAGGCACTGAGATCTGCGGTGATTCAGCTGCTGACCAAACTCAACGTCCCACTGGAGCGGGTAACACAACCAGCACATCAGATTCATTTAGAGAGTTTATTTGAGTTACCTGATAACACTTTACTATAAGATAACATTACTAGTTAATGCATTAACTAACAATGAACAATGCATTTGTTACAGTTACTAATCTTTTTTCATGTTAAAAATACAATTGTTCAATATTAGTTCATGTTATTTAGATTCATGTTTACAGATGGATTTGAATAATGTATTAGTAAATGTTGAAATTAACATTAAGATTAAAAAATGCTTCAGTTCATGTTAACTAATATTAATAACTGGAACTGTGTGTGTGTGTGCAGGCGAGTGATTACCGCGTGTACACACAGGAGCTGCTGCAGGCGGGCGATCAGGTGACTCTGCTGCTTCTGCTGCCACCCAGTGAGGATCTGAGCTGCCACCGGTGGCCAGGAGAGGGCGATCTGGAGCCACATGGCCTCACTGTACCACTGCACATCTTTGAGCTCGGTCAGAAACTCCCATCAGCCACTGCTGCCACACTCTCACTAGCACTGTGACAACGAATGCCATGATGTTAATATACATAATATAATCTACTTCAAAATCTAATTTTTAATCTGAAAATGTACTGATAACCACTTATCTATAAATAATAATGCATTACATTTATATAGGATATATAAGAAATAAGAATATATATAAGAAACTACCACAAAACAGCCTAAGGTACATTATCTGACAAAAAAAAAAAGGAAAAAAAGAATTAAAAGTATTTATATAAAAAGTATTTTACTTTTTTCATAGTAAATAATATAATAATAATAATAATAATAATAAAATATATAAAATAAAAAATGATATTAACCCATTTGTGCACAAATTTTTCTGAATGGTTTCATGCATATAGTCCTGTTAATAGTGTCCTATGTGAACATGTTCTGCATTTATTTTTCCCAGGTTTTTGTTTTTTTTCTTAAAAATCATGTTTGAATGTGCGGCAACTATAGTTGCTGGTGGGCAAATATGTTGTATGCACCCCTCAATGTAAAATTTGAATAGGAGGAGAACATTTATGCATCTCAAAATAACTGCTTTCAACAGATCAACAGATCAATCAAAGTTGAAGAACATTCGATGTGAACACAAAAAAGTTGCATCTAGCTTATAATTTCTTGAATATGAAAACACAACAAACAACAAATCCATTAGTCTTAAAGTGGTGGAACATAGTGCCGAACAAAGTGCAGCCATTAAGTTGCTCTAACGGAGCATTGTGAATCAAAAAGTTAAATTACATCATTCATTAGAAAAAAAATACTCCTATATGTGACCCTGGACCACAAAGCCAGTCAGAAGTCGCACGGGTATATTGGTAGCTATAGTCAACAATATTGTTTTTTTTTGTTTGTTTTTTTTTCTTTTATGGCAAAAATCATTAGGATATAAAGTAAAGATCATGTTCTGTGAAGATATTTTGTAAATTTTTTATAAATAATTATTTTTGTGAGTGGATATACATTGCTAAGGACTTCGTTTGGACAACTTTAAGGCAATTATCTCAATATTTAAATTTTTTTGCACCTTCAGATTACAGATTTTCAAATAGTTGCGTCTCGGCCAAATGTCCTATCCTAACAAACCATACATTAATGGAAAGCTTATATATATATTCACCTTTCAGATGATGTATAAATCTTAATTTCAAAGAATTGACCCTTATGACTGGTTTTGTAGTCCAGGGTCACATATAACAAACAAACAAAAAATAAATTAATTAACAAATAACAATATATAATATATAACAATATAAAATATTATGAAAACAAAATCACTAAACAAGACCAATAACCTTGATTTATTAACCCATTAAACAGTATACCCCATTTCCCCATTATATATGTACTTACAAGTCATTAGTTGCCGCTCGTATTTTTGACTAAGTATACAAAAAACTATAGATCTCTTGTAAGATTTGTTTTGTTTGGATGATTCTAGAGACCCTCATGATTACGTAGATATATATATGTCAACAAACAATTTCTAATATTAACATGAAAATTACTTTTCTTTGGGAGGGTTTGCCTTCACTATGCTTCCTGGAAGTAGGGGTAGGAAGTTGACAGCCTCATGTCACAGGAAGGAAGTGAATACCTTTTTTTTGTTCTTGAAATCCTTTATTTAGATGTTTTCTTGCATGTCATTGAGAAATAAAAACATGGAAAACATCTGGAAAAAAACGTACAAAAGGAAAATGACAACCATACACTGCGGCAACTATAGTTGCCGGTGGGCTAAAATGGGTTAATACAATTAATTTTAATTTAGTTAGTTTTTTTCTTATTTAAATACACTATTTATATAAAAGTCCTTTATATTTTTTCATGATATATTTATATAAGAAAAGCATATTAAAAGTAATACTAATAATAAGCTGTATTTTACATAGTGCCTTTAAAGTAAAAAACAAAAAATCATCATAATGTTTAATTTCACAAAATAATACATTTTCAATAATTTGGCAGTCATTTTTTTTTATAAATTGGCAGTACATTTTTAATAAATGAGCTGCAAAATTTCAATAACTTGGCAGTAAACTTTCAATTATTTGACAGTAAATTTTCAATAATTCGACCGTAAATTTTAAACAATTTGGCAGTAAATTGTCAATAATCTGGCAGTAAAGTTTTTTATTATTTAGCTGTACATTTTAAATAATTTGACGTTAAAGCAATTTTTCAGTGTTTATAGTAAGGTTGCAGTAAATCACTTTGCAGGCTTTTACTGAAGTATATGACAGAGTTTAATGATGTGTGTGTGTGTGTGTGTGTGTGTGTGTGTGTGTGTGTGTGTGTGTGTGTGCTGCAGTTCACCTGTGGGCGTACGAGCCGGACCTCCTGTCTCAGTTCTGTCAGCTGTGGATCCGCCTGGAGCTGGACGTCCGTCTTTCCCAGCAGGCTTTGAGAGAGGCACTGGACAGCAGTGAGGTGACGGAAGCCACGGAGAGACTCGCTCACGTCACGCAGCTCGCACAGGTGTGTGTGTTTACCTGCTCTCTCACACACACACTCACAGACGTGTCACTCACAGGTGTGTGTGTTTGTATGTGTGTAGAGTCTGTCTGCGCTGTGGAGAGAGAGCCGCTGGCTGATGGACGTCATTCACACGCTGAGATCCAAGAGCTCTGAGGGGGCGGTGCCTCTGGGACGGGTCATGACCTCCCGACCGCCAATCAGATCAGACGCTGCCGAAGACACGCCTCCTGCACACACACTCAACACAGGTGAGAACAACGATAGAGACTGAAAACAAATTATTCTCATCCATTAATAAAAAATTGTGTCAGAGATTCATAAATTTCTTCATCAGCCCGACTACATGTTTTCTCGAAGTCTTAGTGAGATTTGAATCATTTAACAACACATTGACATGTTCACGCTTCTCTGATGTTGATTAATGGTCACATGACATGCAGGTAAAGTACACTGTAAAAAAATATTTTTATGATTTATCACAACATTTTTTCTTTTGTCAAATCAACTTAGATAATTAATGTAGTTCAGATAACTTAATATTTTGAGTTTCTGTTGATTCATTCCTTCATTGCATTAACTAAAATTTTTAGTTTCAATAAACTCAAAATTTTAAGGCAACCAGGTAACTTACTTTTTGAAAGTTAAACCAACCATTCTTAAGTGTTTCATTTTGACTCTTTTTTATTTTAAAATGATTTATCTACTTTAATTTTACATTTTTACGTGGTTTAATACATTTTTATGGGATTTAATTTTTATGATGATTTTATGCCTTTTTAGTAAATATTTTATTTTGATAGTTTTCTTTATTTTAAAATCATTTATTTACTTTAAATGTATATCTTCATCATTTTATTCATTTTTAGTTAGTACTTTATTTTGATATGTATTTATTTATTTATTTATTTTCATTTTTATGTAATGATTTTATATATTTTATGACCTTTAATGGTTTTTATTCTAAAATGACCATTTTTAGTAAGTGCGCTAATTTAGTTATTTCATTTTTGTATTTCAATTTTACATTTTGATGATTTCATTCATTTTTTACTAAGTAGTTTTATGCTGATCGTTTTTATTGTAAAATAATTTTTATATATTTTAATTTCACATTTCAATGATTTAATTCATTATTAATTTTACACTTATTTACGCTGCAAATGTGGCACAAAAACAATGAAAAGAAGTGTTTACGCAAACTTTCAATTATCATAATAAAGGTCAAAGGTTAAGAAATGAAAGTTTAATGTCGCTCTGATAAACCACCAGAACTATTAAACACAAATAAAGGAATCTGTGTTTACATCATTTCCAGCAGAGGGCGACAGCCTGTCCTTCTCTCAACAACCTGAAGGGTCAGACGTCACACACGGGGTCACGTGTTCAGAGACGCCCACCTCACACTACACCAGTGAGCCCTGTTCCCATGAAAACGGCCTGATGTATTCTGGTCCTGAGGTGTCCACGCCACCCACCTCAAATCCCATGATCCCTGCGGCTGAAGGTCATGACCTTCCGTCGGAGATGATGGACCTGTTCGAGAGTCTGGATCTGCTGGGAGGGAGTCTGTCAGACCTGCAGGATCTGGATTTCACGGATCCAGAGCCGGCCATGTCGGAGAGTCCCGATGATGTTGCCGCTCTGCTCTCGAGCCGCACGGGACATCCCGTCAGGAGTCTGGTGGAGTGGGTCAAGGGTCATCAAACTCACTGATGGAGTCGATGAACAGTCACAATCACCTCATCTCAAACAGAAGTGCAACAAAAAATATATAATATATATTTAATAATATTATTATTTTTATTAAATATATTTATGAATATTTGTGCTCTCTACATATATAATATATGACTGGACTTGGTATTTACTTAATATTTATATTGATATAGATGTTGGTCTGTTTGTATTTCATGAAGTCTGTTTTATTAAATGAATAAATACACATTTTCGGTGCGAACAGATCTTGAAAACAAACCGAAGTGTTGCTTTGTTTTACATACAGTTAAATAATAAAACCAGAACAAGAAACTCAACTTTACTTGAATTATTTCTGTACCAAACTTTATAAAGCAAATGCAATCTATAATATATATATATATATATATATATATATATATATATATATATATATATATATATACACACACACACACACATAATATATACATAACAGCAGATGATACATAAAAAGCTATAAACTGTAATATTGATTGACTTACGCATTCTGAGGTGTTGTGATGTTTGATGTGCTCGTGAGTGTTTGTCTCTTTAAGTATCTGTCGTCTGTGGGAATATGGCGGAAACAAGCGATTCTTCTGCTGCTGGTGAGTGAAAGTGAACCCAGAATAAATCCATATCGTCGCGGTGAAATAATCCAGTTTCAGTCAGCAGGATCATTTGATTCAGTCCTGATGGATCGCGCGAGGATAACTGCGTACTGTAGGACAGTTAAAGGGACACTGACTTTAAAGTCATTTACATGTCGAGCAATATTGCTTTATAATAATCGAAATAGTCTAATCGAGGATTTACTCCGAATGATCCAGCGGATTATTGAATTATGTTGAAATCTCATATGAAAATTCCCATTTGAAATGAATTATGATAGAAATGTCATCAGGAATCCTGAAAAAAAAAATCGTATTGGATTCCTGTTTATTTATTTAGGCTACCTAATAACATATGTTTATTATTTAAATATTTTTTATTTATTTTAATACATTTGGTATCATGTTACTGATATTTCTGCTATATTAATTTGTTTAGGCTACTTAAAGTTTAATTTATTTTAATCGTATTTTATCACGTTTATTAATTTACCATTTATTTTAATTTTTAATTAATTAATTTATTTGTGTTAGTTAAAGCTGCAGTCCGTATATTATATTTGGTTAAAAATGATCCAAAATCATTTTTGAGCAAGTATACGGCCAGTGTTCAAAACTATCTCCTTACTTTAGCTCGATTCACAACATGTTCATTTTTTATAATAGTACTGGTGGGTTTCCGCGGGAAATTTAAGCATGCAGCCGTCCACTTTTGCGTCATTACGTCACGTTTACATAGCCTAAAGAACAAGTCCCAGCTAAAAGGCTATATCACACGTGAGGATGGCAGATCATTCATAGCCTTTTCTCACAGCAGTTACTGTAATTAAACTTAGCAATTTGATGGCGGATTGTAATCCAGAAAGATCCAAGTGACAATCATCAATGACAACTGGAGATTCAGCTGTAGACAAAAGCAAAAGACTTTGTACTGTGGTGGCTACAGACATGGAAATCTACAGGTAACGCTAATTCACATATAAGCAATGCTGATGTTTTTAACATTAGCAAATTGTGAATAAAATATTACAATTAGCCTATAATAATTTACATGGCTTGACGTTATTTGAGCTAAGCGATTGTTAGATTTAATCACCATTGTCAGCGCAATTTATTGCTTTTTTCTCAGTTGGTCAGAACAAAAGTGGCAGAAATGGCAGAAAGTGGGGCTGCGTCCGAAATCGCATACTTCCCTACTATATAGTATGCGAAAAACAGTATGCGAGGTGAGTAGTATGTCCGAATTCATAGTATTCGAAAAACAGTAGGCGAGAAGTACCCGGTTGACCTACTACTTCCGCCCGAATTCTGTAGTAGGCATTCGATGGACGCTGTGCTATCCCGTGATGCCACAGGAGATTCTTCATCTTCATATTCAAAAATGGCGATATGCAGCTCATTCAAGTCCTTAAGTACCTCAGGGGAAAACTGTGTTTATCGTGGTTAAATTGCACTTGTTTAACATTATGTAAGTAAACGGCTGACTTATTGAAAGTTTAAACCATGTAATGAGAAGATTAAGAGTTGGCTGTAAAAAGATGTTTAATCATTATTACTGACAGCACATCAAGCTAATGAACAGGTCGAGATAAGTTACATCCGCTTGTTAACACTGTTTTATTTTATGGAGACATTCGTTGTTAAGCAGTTTAATGAGATTAGAAAACTTAAGGGACAGCAACATTCAGGCGGCAGTAGTTTATAGGGCTCACAGTTTGTAGTTTTTTTTAGAATATGTATTATTATCATTGTATTTATTTGTATATATATTGTATTTAATATTTAGGCTGTGTCGTGTGTTTCTCTCGCCCTCTCTGTCTATCTACACTATTTATTTATATATAATGTATTCAAGTTTGTTCATTGATTCATGTCTTTTGTTTCTCTTTTGTGTATTTTTATATGCATTCATTTTTAACAATAAATTACTTAATTTTGTTGCTTCAAATCAGCCTCTGTCGTGATATTCACAGATGTATTTTTTTTCTGAGGTAAAATTTCCTAGCTAAATATTTGATTATACTTTGGCATGTTTAACAAGCTGTTGAAGAAAGCGTGATCTGTGAGCAGCTGACCTACGCCTCCGTTAAGCTGTTGATTGAATCGACGTTAAAACAAAGATGAAAGCGGTAAGCATTAATAAAAAACTGATGAAAGCGGAGTAAAGCAGGCCCTTCAAATTTTCGGGCTGTTGTGACGACGCATGACAAGTGACAACATTAACATGGCGGATGTAGTACGTCCGAATTCCATTCATACTACCCATATTCATACTATATAGAACGTACTGTTTTAACAGTCGGGAAGTACGTTCAAATTCAAATATAGTACCTACTCATGTAGTATGCGATTTCGGACGCAGCATAAGTAACTTGTTCAGATGACATTTTCTGGTGAAAATTCTTATATTGGTCATACTTTCAGGACTACAATCTGTTATTCTGAAGTACAGTATCCACAACGATACGGTGACTGACAGCAAACATTAGATTCATCCGCGCTGACGAGTCACGTCGATGCACAGCCCATGTAAAGATGATGATTCCTCATATGACTGCAATTGCAGGTTTCAAACAGAGATGGCGACAAAGAGGCAAAACCTACGGACTGCAGCTTTAAGATAGATTTATTTTTACAGTTTTTCTCAAAACGTTTTTCCAGACCGCTGCTATGTAACAGTTTTGTGACGGTTGCTGCTGTTTTGTCTGTTGATCTCAGGCGCTTCCTCTGAGGTCCGGATGGTTCTGTTGGGTCAGACGGGATCAGGCAGGAGTTCGGCTGGAAACACCATCCTGGGCCGATCCGCGTTCTGGACGGATGTCTCGCCTGTGTCCGTCACCAGCCGCTGCCAGCGTGCGGGGGGTGTAGTGGATGGGCGGAGCCTGCGGGTGATTGACACTCCGGGGTTCTTCCACACCTGCATGAGCCATGATGAGGTCCGTGCGGAGCTGAGCAGGTGTGTGGATCTGTCGGCGCCCGGACAGCACGTGTTCCTGCTTCTGCTGCAGGCCGGACGGATGACACATGAGGGCAGCGCAGGTCTCGACTGGATCCGTGCCGCGTTCGGACCACAGGCGCTCCGGTTCACCGTAGTTCTGATCACGTGGGGCGACGCGCTCGGGCCGAAACCTGTCGAGGACTTCCTAAAGGAGAGCACGGAATTATGGGAGTTTGTGTGCGAGTGTGCGGGCGGATATCACGTGTTTGATAACACTAAAGGTATTCCTCCACATAACTAACTGATAACTTAAAAATCAAGTAATTAATTAATAACTAATAATGAATTATACAATTATGAATATATCCAAATTTATAGGCTACGCATACATACAGTATTACTCACGTAAAGCGATATATACCATGTAACAAATCTCAGCTGCTAGATTGTTTCTATTATCGTACATATAGGCTACTGCCCTCCAAAAGTTTGGAAACACCCCTGGCAAAGAGTGGTTTTGGACGATATCAGCATAAATCCTTATCATTTTTTGGTGCAAATACTTTACAGTAACTTGACATTATCATTAAAGACCAGCAATAATAATTTTCATTTTGATTACATAATAATGGCAATATATAGCCTACATGTCAAAGTCAGACACGCCCCTTTGCCAGCTGTGATGCCTGGTTACTGGTTTAAACTTGGCCCAGGTTTGTAAAAGATTTTTGGGTCAGCACATCTTAATATCTTCAACAATTGAGCCAATTAAGTTTAGAATACAATGAACCAATTAGAACCCAGTTTAGGTCAGATAACTGCTAACAGTGGATATTTTGAAGTTTTTTCTATGTATAAACTGTTTATGTAATAAAATATGTGCTGTCCCTTATCAGTGCAAAATTATCACAAATTAAAAAGGATTCATGCCAATATTGACCAAAAACCCCACTTTTCAAGGGCGTTTCCAACTTTTGGAGTATAGGCCAAATAGCTAAGTATCGCACAGCACTTTATATAAAATTGTATATATATTGTGTGTATATATATAGCTTTTTGTATAAAGTTGTACATTAAGTATTACAAAGCTCTCTATATAAAGTTGCATGTATAAATATCGCACTGCTCTTTATAAATAGTTGGACATACAGTCAAACCAAAATGTATTCAGACACCTTGAACATTTCATTCATTATTACAGTTTATTCACTCTAGTTTAAAAAAAAAAGGTAATAAAATATGACAAGATCTCAGAGTTAAACTGTGTCAGAAAAAAAAAAAATCTTAATTATGTCAGATAACAGTTAAGCAAAACATGGTCAGGTGAAAGTGTCTGAATAATTTTTGGTTGCTGATTTTTTTTTATCAATTTTACTGGTAATCCACTGTATGAAGAATTTTTGGGTATAATATGTCACAGTTTACTTTATTTTGCTATCCTCACTTACATAAATGAACTATAGTGTCCTGCACCCACTAGTAAAAAAATATATCAAAAACGTCTTGAGTACCCAGACAGCAACATAGTGTGGCCCAGATCCGGACTACACGCAGACCAGATGTGGGCCGTATCTGGGCCGACACTTGGACATATACAATTATCGCAAAAGTTTTTTAAATAAATTTGGTTATATAAGTATTGCACAGCTCATTATATAAAGTCGGATAAGTATTAAAGTCCCCCTGAAATCAAAATTGAAGTTTTTTTAGCTTTTATTATGAATATGTTAGCCTTAATGTTAAGAATAAGCTGGTTTGTTTCAAAACAATGACAAAATTCACATTTAGACGATATAAGCATTCAAAACTTAGTCTCTCACTTCCGCTAAAATGGATCACAGATTTTCATGACATCACATCACACTTCAGCTTCTCATCAAATCTTCTGTCCAATCAAATGCTCTCTAGAATCTTAAGTCCCGCCCCCTTCTACACTCTTACAGACGCTGAGGGTGTGGCTGAAATCGGTCATTTGCTCACACATTTACTAGTTTCTACATGGTGAATGGGCACATAGTGCTCTATATAGAGCATAGGGAACGATTCAGACAGTGTAAATATGCTTTCCTTTGACATGAATGAAGTCCGTTTTTGCATTAGTTTCACGTGAACCGCTGCACAGTCTTCTCCGGTCCAGAGACACAAGAGCACAGATCGGATCATATGTGCGAGTCGGCTCAGACCACAAAAGGTATCAGACCATTTGAATTCTGCACAGAATGCTGTATATAAGCAATATAAAGGACATTATGAGGAGAAATGGTTTGAGATTAGAAGGTTTTACAGAGTCTAACGTCTCGAAACGCTATTGGCTATTATAAAAAAGGGGCGGGGCTGTTCAATATATCGCCGTCTTCCCGTTTCATTTGAAATCATGTCAAAACACTGAATAATGCTGCAGTTTCAACACTTTTCAGTGGGCCTTTAAATTAGGACATAAATATGTACAATTCTATCTGCATACATACAGTACACTGTAAAGCGATTTCTACTATATAGCAAATCTCAACTGCTTGATTGTTCATATTGAAACAAAACGTAACTATATTATCTCCAGCATGAGGATATTAACAATTTTCTGTAAAGCTGCTTTGAAACAAAGTGTTGTTAAAAGTGCTATATAAATAAATTTGACCTGACTAAAGGTCACGAGGAGAGGTCGCAGGTCACCGAGCTGCTGAAGAAGATCGATCTGTTGATTCAGCGTAACGCAGGAGCACATTACACCGGAGACATGCTGCTGCAGGCTGAGAGCGCCGTACGCCACATGCAGCAGAGGATTCTGGGAGAGGAACAGGAGGAGGGCGATGAAGAGGTGAAGAAGAGTGCGGAGGGCCTGTTCTGGTACGAGCTGCTCAGCGCCGTGGGCCGCGGCGCCGTGGAAGCGTCCGGCGTGATGGAGAAAGGGAAGGGCAAAGGGAAGAAGGTCAAAGCCGTGCAGAGGGCGGCGGCCATCGCCTCTACGCCGCTGTCAATCACAACCGCTGCTAAAGTGATGGGCGGAGCCATGAGAGAGGGAACTAAAGTGCTGTACAAACACAAGAAGACACTCCTGCACTAACACAAACACTTATATTTTCCCTTCTGATTTAGGGGTTAAAGAGATTACTTTAAATGATAACGTCTGTTCAAACATCACAATTGACTTCATGAACTGCAAATAAAGACCCGTGACCCACAGACTGAAGCAAATGTGTGTTTTTGTGCTCATTCGCTCTCATGAACACGCAGAAAGAGAAACTGTTTATTGACATGCTTTATAAAACACACTTTATAAAAACAAGGACAGATAAACTGTCCATTTTCATATAAGCTCATTAAAAAATCATTATGATACTGCCAGACATCTGTTGGAAGTCATTCTCAGACTGAAATGTGGTTTATACAAACATTCATGATCTTCGCTGGTATATTGGCACTCAAACACATAAAAATCCCAATCAAACGTCCCTTAACAGAATGCAAGAACATTGCATAGGTGCTGATGATAAACAAGATCATTTATCAAATTAACTACAGAAAAAAAAAACTAAAGACTGTTGGAATAAAAGAGAAACAAAGCTTGAACCAAAGAATGTGGAGTGTTACACTCACACAAACACACACAGACACACACTTTCTTTATGAACAGAAACATTAAGGCATCAAATACGAGATTCATCCAGCAGATCTGATCACTGTAAGGCACGATTACACCGCAGACGCACATGCAGCTCAAACAAAAGAACTACAGTGGCAGACGGCGATGATGTCACTGGTGGGCGTGGTCTACTGAAGGGGTGTGGCCTGATCCAATAACTCACACCGGCATTGGCAGTGTCATCTTTCCACTTCCTCTCAGCACTGCAGAGAAAGCGAGACACAGACAGATGAGTATTAATTTAAAAAGAAAATGTAAGATCGAAAGTGTGTGAAGTCTGCTGACCTCTGGTGAAGTAGAGATAGAAGAAGTCGCAGTAGAAGATGGTCTGGACGACGCCGGACACCACGGCGATCTGGTCGAAGAATCCCTCCACGTGATAGCGCCACACCCAGTTGCCGAGGTACAGAGCGCGGTACAGACCCAGGAAGAACAGGTAGTGTGTGGTGATGGACTCGGCCTCGCCCGTCTTAGTGATCATGAACAGCTGCGGCAGGATGGCCACCGACTCCAGATAGATGGAGAACGTCCACATGATCTACACAAACACATCCATGATTACACAGAGGTCAAAGTCAATCAGTGACAGAGTGATGGATGGAACAATAGATAGACAAAAGGACAGATGGAATGACAGATAGATAGATAGATAGATAGACAGACAGACAGATGAAGTCAAACAGACAGATCGACAGACAGACAGATATAGACAGACATATAGATGGACAGACAGACAGATGGTTAGATAGACAAATATATAGACAGACAGACAGACATAGCCGGACAGATATAGACAGACATGGTTAGATAGACATATAGACAGATGGTTAGATAGACAGGCTTATAGACAGACAGACATAGACGGACAGATAGATAGACAGACATAGATGGACAGATAGACAGACAGATGGTTAGATAGACATATAGATGGACATAGATGTTAGATAGACAGAGAGACAGACATAGACAGATGTTAGATAGACATATAGACAGACAGATGGTTAGACGGACAGACATATGGTTAGATAGACAGACAGGTTTATAGACATAGACAGACGGTTAGATAGACATGTAACAGACAGATGGTTAGATAGACAGACAGGCTTATAGACAGACAGACATAGACAGATGGTTAGATAGACAGACAAATGGACAGACAGATATAGACAGACATGGTTACATAGACATATAGACAGACATATAGACATGGTTAGATAGACAGACAGACATAGATAGACAGACGGATAGATAGACATAGACAGGCAGACAGATGGTTAGATAGACATATGGTTAGATAGACAGACATACAGGCTTATAGACATACAGACATATGGTTAGATAGACAGACAGGTTTATAGACATATAGACAGACAGACATAGACAGACAGTTAGATAGACATGTAACAGACAGATGGCTAGATAGACAGACAGACAGATGGACAGACAAATATAGACAGACAGATGGTTAGATAGACAGACAGACAGGCCGACAGATAGACAGACAGATGGTTAGATAGACAGACAGACAGATGGTTAGATAGACAGACAGGCAGGCCGACAGACAGACAGACAGACAGACAGACAGACAGACAGACAGATAGATAGATAGATAGATAGATAGATAGATAGATAGAGCCGGACAGATAGACAGACATGGTTAGATAGACATATAGACGGACAGATAGACTAACAGACAGATGGTTCGATAGACAGACAGATAGACAGACAGATGGTTCGATAGACAGACAGATAGACAGACACACAGACAGACAGATTGTTAGATAGACAGACAGGCAGATGGTTAGATAGACATAGACAGACAGAGAGACAGATAGATATAGACAGACAGATAGACAGATAGGTAGACAGAAGGTAGACAGACATAGATAGACAGAGAGACAGATAGATATAGACAGACAGACTTATAGACAGATAGATAGATAGATAGACAGTCAGATAGACAGACAGATGGTTAGATAGACATGGACAGACAGACAGATAGGTAGACAGAAGGTAGACAGACATAGATAGACATAGATAGACAGAGAGACAGATAGATATAGACAGACAGACTTATAGACAAACAGACAGATAGATGGATAGATAGACAGTCAGATAGACAGATAGATAGATAGATAGATAGATAGATGGATAGATAGACAGTCAGATAGATAGATAGACAGATTAGTCACTATATTAAGACTGTGTCTTAAGAACTAGATTGACAAAGGGGTAATCAATGTTATCACAGACAGTTACTGTATAACTCTGACCTCCAGCGGCGTGAAGGCGTAGTTCTCCAGGAATGACAGACCGGCCACCGGCACCAGCAGGAACTCCACGCGGAACGAATCGCTCTCAGAGTCGTACGAGTTCCTGAAGCGGAAGTAGATGAGGCTGACGGTGGCGTACGCCAAGACCAGATACACCACCTGACAGACAGACAGAGAGACACATCTATTTTTCCATCCAAAGCTGCGTATTTTACTTGTGTGCAAAACTAGAATATCACAAATAACTTGTAAACAAAGCAGCATTTCCATCTTGTGTGTTCAAGAGAACAAAATCGTCACTTCCTGGCTCAAAATATCGGTAATAAAAATGGAAGATGCTGCAGTCAGGCTTTTTTCCGTACGTCATAAATTATGCATGTATCAGAGCAGCTGATGAAACACAATAAACGTTGTCATGTTATCTTGCATTCGGATGCTGGTGTTTGGGAACACAATTGTGTGAGATGGCCGTTTTCCATAAACAACTGAAGCGAATGTTTGGACCTCGTCATCTATACAAACATACCTCTCTCGCTCTACAATATTTTTTGATCATGTGATCTGTTGAAGCAAAGTCACATGACTTTATTGTTGCACATTTTTAGATAGATCTACGCATTTCCATGCAGCGTTTTTATGCAATGTCCCAAAATCTTCATAAAATACATCAATGGAAACAGAACTATTGACATCACAATTCACCAAGACCAATTCCTTGTGCGTGTAAGCATATTTGACAATAGATCTGATTCTGAGTTCGATCCAGAGTGACTTTCCCTGGGATTCAAACCCTTGACCTGGTATTGCAAGCGCTGCAGGAACAGTTTGAGTGTTTGTAATTTGAAGGCTTCAGTAAACTAGTTGTGGGTGTGTCATTATGGCCTACAGCTCGACAGTGAGTTTTGCATTAGTTTAAACAAACAATATTAGATGGATTAACTATCACAACAATTCAGTGCAAACATCTACACACCCATGACAGTTTAAAGATCTGCTGTGTGTGTGTGTGTGTAGGTGTGTGTGTCTTTTATGGAAGCCCCTCTTTGACAAAAAAAAAAAAAAAAAAAAAATCATGCTTCAGAAAATCATAATTATGACAAAGTAGAAAATGATGTGATAAAAGTTTAAATTATGAAATGCTCAATTTATGAGATAAAAAGTCAGTTATGACATAAAAAGTTACAAATTTAGATACCAAGTCATTGAGATAAAAAATAGAAATTATGAGATATCAAGTCATTTTCTTTGAAGGAACATTTTTTCATTTTTTTGAAAATAGGCTAATTTTCCAACTCCCCTAGAGTTAAACAGTTGAGTTTTACCGTTTTCGAATCCATTCAGCCGATCTCCGGTTCTGGCGGTACCACTTTTAGCATAGCTTAGCATAGTTCATTGAATCTGATTAGACCGTTAGCATCGCGCTTAAAAACTCTCATTCAGGCGTAATAATCAAGGAACTTTGCTACCGTATCATGGCTGCAGCAGTGCAATGATATTACGCAGCGTCTCTCACAAATGTCTCCATGGTTGCAAGGCACGTTCCCTGTGCAAGCAGGGGCTCACGGGCGCTGCGTAATATAATTGCACTGCTGCAGCCATGATACGACAGCAAAGTTCCTTGATTATTACGCCTGAATGAGAGTATAGTTCCTAGCCATATCAGCCTAGAAAATGACAACTTTTTATTTTCCGTCGGTCTTAGTACACGATGTAACTACAGAAGAGTCAAGTTTTAAATAGGAAAAATATCAAAACTCTTAGGTCATTTTTAAGCGCGATGCTAATGGTCTAATCAGATTCAATGAACTATGCTAAGCTATGCTAAAAGTGGTACCGCCAGAACCGGAGATCGGCTGAATGGATTCGAAAACGGTAAAACTCAACTGTTTAACTCTAGGGGAGTTGGAAAATGAGCCTATTTTCAAAAAAAAGTGGAGTGTTCCTTTAATTTCAACTTTATATCAAAAGTATGCATCATATTTTTTTACTTTTTTTATATCAAATAATGATGACTGTATCTCATAATTTATACTTTTTCTCATAATTATGACTTGTTTATTTAATTAATTATAATTTATCATTTATTTAATTTATTATGACTTTTTATTAAATAATTATGACTCGCAATTTATATTTTTTATAACAATTATTTTGACTTCTCATAATTTCAACTTTATATCAGAATTTCAACAATTTCAATGCTTTTTATCTGATAATTATGACTCATAATCTACACTGTATATATCATATTTATGACATAGTATCATAATATATACATATATAATTATGAGATAAAAAGTTTAAATTATGAAATACTCAAATTATGAGACAAAGTATCGAATTTTAGACACCAAAATTTAGATAGCAATTCATTGAAATAAAAAGTAATTATGAGATATTAAATCATTCTGACATAAACATTCAAAATTATGACTCAGTATCCCATCATTTCACTTTATATCATAATTATAACTTAATTTTTACTTTTTATCAAATAATTATGACTTTGTATCATTTATACTATATCTCACAATCATGACTATTTCTTTATTTATACTTTTTATAATTATTTTGTCTTAGTATCTCTGTATCTTATGTTAGTATGACTGTCATAATTTCACATATGTTGTTAATGCTTTTTATCTGATAATTATGACTTAGTGTTTCATCATTTCTATTTTTATCTCATAATCATGACTTACTTAGCATCTCACAATCTACACCTTTTATCGTAATTATGACTTAGTATGTCAATTTATGTTTTATATAATACTTATGACTTATGTCAAAATTTTCTATCATAGGTACGGTAAATTGTATTATCCCACATGGGGAAATTTGCTATACGTTTTATATCGTAATTATGACTTAGTATCTCAATTTATACTTTTCATTTCATTATTATTGCTTTGTGTCATAATTAGGATTTACCAAAGCATGGTTTTTCCCCTTATGTGGCGCAAATGGGCTTCCATAGTCTTTACCTTCATGACAGTGTTGTAGATGGAGATGAAGGCAGTGAACAGGTCCAGATATCTGGTGGTGAAGACCAGCGCGAACAGCACCTGAGACTTCCCAGAAATACCTGAAATACACAACAATAAACTTCACAACACGTGAGAATATACAATCATAAACGCCAAAAGAGGATCTCGAGCTCCTCAAGGAACCCCTGAAGAACTTGCGTAGAAACTGCAAGCAGCTGCCACGTAAACACAATAAAAAACTTCGCGTTAACAAAGCGTAACATTATTTACAGCCTTAGCACTCGCGTTATGCGTCATTTGCGCGTTTAAAGTGTTTCAAGCGCTTTTCACGCGTAAATTAACTCTACATCCAGTTCTTCACATTCCCGTCCTTCAGTCACTGATGTGCACAATAACATAATAACAATAACTACAAAAGCACATTACCTGCGCATGATCTGGATCTCCAGATCTTGAGGAACAGAATAATGATGGCGACCAGATGACAAACATCTCCAGACAGTCGGAAAATATTCATCTTATAGAGCAGTAATCAGCGCTGGAGTGAAATAGTTTTGCAGATGTTCGTCCTGCAGAAATAATACACAGTCTTTCTTTCTGTTGCTCAGCGCGCTCGCGTTACATCCAGACGGTCTCCGGTTGTTATCATGAATCTCTAGTTAATATATCAGATATTTATGCTATAATGGAATCAGTGATCATGTACTGTAACTCTCTGATGGCATTCGCTGGTCTGTGCGCTCGCGCCGCTGATCGGTGACGTGGCTGACAGTCCGCGCGACCAGGATCCGGGTTTCCTCACGCGCACGTTCACGACCCGCGTCACACCCCCTGCGGCGCGCGCATTTAAAGAGGAAGCGCCTCAGCTAAAAAGCAAACTGGGAAACTGCCAGCATTACAGTACATTCATGCAAATTTTGTACATTCACTGCAGATTTCACAGTATTTTTCCTGTCAGCATTTTAGCTATGATAAATAATTATACATAAAAAATCTATGTGTGTTTAATATCATGTTAAGATAATGTTTTATCAGAGTCTACTGTTCCTACCATAACAGACACACACTGGCCAGTCTACAGAACTGATGCAAACTGCTGTCCCACAACCAAAAAAAACATTTAAAAAACATTCAAGTTTTCAAATGTTAGATGTTTACTCTAAGATCCTTCTATTATCTATTGAATCCAACAGTAATATTTAAAATATCAGTAAACTGATATATATATATATATATAAAAATCATAATAAATAAATAATTTATTGGGTACTTTCAAAAGGGAAGTGGCTGTCCCGAACCCTAACCCCTAAATTTCAACTTGTGAAAATGATATTGAAATAATTTTTGCAGTTTTTTCCATTGTTGTTTTTGGGGAAAAAAAAAAAAAAAAAAAAAATATATATATATATATATATATATATATATATATATATATATATATATATATTTTTTTTCCCCCATATATATATATATATATATATATATATATATATATATATATATATATATTTTTTTTTTTTTTTTTTTTTTTTAAATAAATAAATAAATTAATTAAAAAATATTTTTTTCTAAAGTAAAGTTTAAAAAATTATTAATTTTATATTTTATTTTTCAATCACAAAACTTTATGTAAAAAAAAAAAAAAAGTGTCCCGCATTTTAATATCTATATTGAAACAGTGTATGTTTGAGTCCATTGGCTGAGACTGGCTGACACACTTTCTTTGAGTAAGCCGGGGCCAGTTGCATAAACCACTAAGACTAGTCTCAAAAGTTAAGACACAAATGTTTTTCTTGAAGAGTGGTCCTAATTTTTTAAAGTCTGTTACATAAAAAGTTAGACTGCTGTATTTTGAATTGGAAAAATGATGCGAAAACTTGAGAAAATGAGATCCAGGCTGTGGTGTTGAAGGAAAATGATTTATTCATTACAATTAAATTTAGCCTCATATGCAAACTTTAATCGATAATGAAAATATTTAATATAACCAAAATGTAACATAACAATCAGAAAGAATCTAATAGATGAAGATCAGAATATACAGAAGAAATAACAATAATTTAGACATTTGCAGATAGGAGAGAAGAAGCAGAAGCCCAGGAGAGCAAAGGAGGGAACAGCTACCCATCAATGACTCAGTCAGTTTTTTATCTTATTTGGAACTTTACTCAGACCTTGGTTTTGTTAATCAGAAAGTTCAATGGATTTATCAGTGATGCCATAGGGCCTTTCCCTTCAGGGTGTTTTGCAAATCTTACACTATCAAATGTCAGCAGAAATAGAAACAGACATATTTTGATCGGATTCAAATGAGCAACTAATTCTGAAAAACATCACTTCTGCAGCACTTGGCAGGCGTTTAGTATCTAACCACAAACGTGTCAGCGTGACCTGTCACACTGGAAGAACAATTGAATATAACAAGCATACATACTCTGAAATATAAAAGAATAATGACCATAAGAGTACAATAAAGTGTAAAAATATGAGAATTAATATATAAAGTAAGAGTACATGAATATATGAAATCAAAAGTAAAATTGATAAATCATAAGCCACAAATGATTAACATAAATATGAATAAAATGCATGAATATGAATATTGATCATTTTGGATCCACCAAAAAATAACATTGAAGCCTCACGCCAACCACAGCGTCACATTGGGCAATATGCAGTCCAGTTATTTCATAACATTTCACACCTAATATTGAACAATACTACTGATCTGCCTGCATTGACACCATTGTATGCAAACTGAACTGAGCTGGATGATGACGTCACTGTTTTCTCCAGAGCTGAGATTAATTAAATAAATTAACTAATGATTTTTACAATGTAAATGAATCAATGCTGAACTTACTTAAACTAGACAATGACACTATTTTCTTCTAGACCTGCTATACAGCCTAAATTATGTTTCCTGCTATCACTGTAAAGCTGCTTTGAAACAATCTGCATTGTAAAAAGCGCTATATATATATAAAGGTGACTTGACTTGATCAGGAAATATCCTGTTCAGCCTCTCTTTCATAGTAGACAGGTACCATCATTTTGAGTTAAATGTGTTCAAACGTCTGAAAATATGTGTGTAACTTTAAGCAACGTCCCTACCAAACACCTTTTTACTGCAATTAAGCAAATTTTTTGGGGGGTATTCCATAAAATTTAGTTTTTATGTGTGTACAACTGTTCAGAACTGTGCTAGCTAACCATGTGCTCATAAGTACCTAAAATTGTCACTACCGAAACATGTCATCATCATTTTGGTAGTGACAAAAAGGAAACACATCATTATTTATTGGGGGGAATTAAACTAAATTTTAGTACAGTTATGCAAATCATTAGTATTTTAATCTGTTTTAGTATGAGAGTTAAAATCCTGTAACGTCACGACTGAAACAGGGATGTTTTGTCAAAAATAAAGTATATTGAATGATCAACTAAGATGTTATTTTAGTGTTTGGTTCAGTTCAAACTAATGAAACCTTCACTTTGGAATCAGTTTGATAAACTTTGTGACTTTTACTAAGAAATAATGGATTCAGAATACAACAAATCTCATAAATTACACTCGAAATATTGTTACAATTGTAATTGTTATTGATTTACCTCTGAAAACCTTTTTTTTTTTTAATAGCAAAAATATATTTACAAGGTGTAAACAAAACCTTAATAGGTCAATGTAACCCTTCTTATTAAATTATTTATCATTGTGTTTCGGTTATGACAAATTTGGGTAGAGGAAAAATATTCCAAAATTTTCTGAAAATACACTATGAGAATTAACTGTACAATTACTAGAAATGTGTACCTTGGATATTATACAATTTGCATACATACAAAATTTGTGGAAAAATACATTTTTTTCAAGACGTTTCCAACTCTGACTTTGAACCAGTTCTGTAGAATGGCCCATGCAGGTATCTCTTGTTTGTTTGTACAGATGCTCATCATTACGTAGGTGGGCTTTGTAGGTTTATTTTAGCTTGTCATTCTGTGACTTCGGATGGAAAACACTGGAAGTTCAGCTGTGAAACAGACCAGACAGATCTGCTGCTTTGGCTACATTCAAATCACAGCTCAAATCTCTCTCTCTCTCTCTCTCTCTCTCTCTCTCTCTCTCTCTCTCTCTCTCTCTCTCTGAGATTTGCATTGTCAAGCATTTGCAGTTCAGCTGCATACAATGTGAATAATGCAAAATATGCAATTTAAAGTAAATTATTATACTCAAATGGAGCGTAAAATAGTCATAGTGCAAAATAAAATTAAATAAAGCTGCAGCAGTATGCTATATTAAGTTGCGATAAACAACTTGAATAAATAAAGTAATGCATTAGATCGTCAAAATAAAGAATGAAAGTGGAGAGAAGGATAAAGTGGACAGTGTCTATCCCTGTGTTTTCCTCTAGAGGACAGTAAAACTCCCTCTTATACGGCATAATACACTCACAAAACATTATGTACATGATATAACACGACAAACTAATCCAAACAAACAGACAGACAAAAGAAAATCACATATACTCCAGCTCCTAAATGATTTATTCATTTATGGCTCGTGCAAGAACCCGTTGTAAAAGCTTTAGCCTACTTTGAGCCAAGCTAACAAAAATATGTTCTAAAATCTTAGCTAACGTAAGCTACATAAGGTTAACCTGTATAAACGTTATTTCTGACTGTTATCTGGACGTTTAAAACGTCCAGTTCATGTTTATAAATGTTTACATGTTTTAAAACAGGGAACATTCCATTTTAACATTTTGTAAACATTATAGGAACGTTAGCTACTTCGAAATGTTCTTGAACGTTCTGAAACGCAATGTCAGAATTCTTCAGAGGGGAAAAAACGTTCCATGACCGATGTAGAACGTTTTGACATTATTAAAGAGCAGATAACTTTGAACAAACATTCTATTAACGTTAATGGAAGAACGTTTGTTCATAACATTGAACACCTTAGCCAAAGTTCTGAGAACATTCCCTGTTAGCTGAGTTAATTCCTCTTTGAGATAAATATGGATGAACTGGGCAGGGCATTAACACATATTTAGCGCATGATGCTGTTCATCTGTGTTCTCCTGACGTCTGAATGAGCGTTTGTGAGAGACACCGTTTACCTTCAGTGCTGTGAGTCTGTTTAAGCGTTTTGGGTGCGTTTGAATGGCTGGACTGAGTGTCGCATGTAAACTCAGTGTGACAGAGAGAGGGGCAGTCAACCATTCGGGATCAAATTAGGAAGTTAGCAAAGGTTCTTTCTTACATAACTGTGAAACACCGCAGTAGTGTGCAAAACGGCAGAAAACGAGAGAGTTTCCACACGACTGCATGAACGGCCACAACACGCAGGACAACCTACTTAACCGGTGATAGGAGAGAAAAAAAAACACTGGGGTGAGAGGAAAGAACAGCAGTGCGTTCTTGTTTCAGAAGGAAAGGAAAACCTGGAAAAATGACGGAGACAATGGTGTGTCCATCAGAGGTCGTGGGAATTTATCAGGACGCCCAGAGGCGATTACAGGCTATTAATATACACACACACACACACACACACACACACACACTGGCCTCGAACAATCACTCTGTTCTGTTGTGCTGTGTCACTGCCTCTCTCTCACAGTAATTTCAGACATGTTTGAGGAGCAGATGTTACAGCAAATCTGAGTATTGTCTTCATATTCATAGAAACAAATGGCACTTAATCCCAGCTAACAGAGAACATTCTCGGAACTTTAGCTAACATTCTGGCAATGTTCTTCCAGCAACGTTAATAGAACATTGGTTCAAAGTAGCCTTTTAATAATTTTATCAAAATGTAAGCACAAAAACATTCTAAAATGGAACATTCCCTTACATTTTTTTTTCTATTTGCAAAAAAACAAGATAAAACAGTTTTTAAAAAATATTTTTGAACACTTTGAATGTTCTGAGAACATTCAACTTACTGAGAACGTTAGCAAAACGTTCTTAGAATATATTTTTGTTTACTCAGATTGACAGATGTAAAAATGATAAGGATGGAAGTTTCGGCGCTTTAGCTTCGTTTTCAGTTCTCTCTCTCATATGAGGGAAAAAGTGCATAAAATGTCTTCCTGACCTCTGCATCCTTCACCCTCTGACCTCATGCTACCACCATCGACCCTATGTGTCTGTGTGTGTGTGGTATTGAGGTTTTGGGTCATGTCCCACTTGAGTCAGAGAGGATCACCTGTCTGTCTGAGCGTCTGTCTGCCTCTCTCTCTCTCTTATCTGGAAAGGAGGGATGTTTTATATCCAATCAAAACAAATGAATATAGACTTATTAAACATTTAGTCTCTCAGTGTGAAGCTGTTTGTGTCATGCTTTAACTTCTCATTATGACAGCAGCATTAAGTTTCATTTTTGGTGAACTTTTGCAGGGATAAAGGGTTCATTGTATGAAGCACCAACACAATCTAATGGAAATATGTAACTGTTTGCTCAGTTGGTGACTAATTCATACAATCTGCTTATAGTTATGTTTGGGGGTGGACCTTCAAAAATCACAATTTGGTATTTTCAACCCCTTGCGAAATCTGTAAGGGGTGAAAACTTTCGCCCACACATGGATTCCAATTGAAAACACTGGATTGCATCTGTGAAAATTTGCCAAACAATAGTAATTATGACACAATTATCACAGGCAAATATATACACCGATCAGGCATAACATTATGACCACCTTCCTAATATTGTGTTGGTCCCCTTTTGCTGCTAAAACAGCCCTGACCCGTCGAGACATGGACTCAACTGAAGACCCCTGAAGGTGTGCTGTGGTATCTGCACCAAGATGTTAGCAGCAAATCCTTTAAGTCCTGTAAGCTGTGAGGTGGAGCCTACATGAATTGGACTTGTTTGTTCAGCACATCCCACAGATGCTCGATTGGATTGAGATCTGGGGAATTTGGAGGCCAAGTCAACACCTCAAACTCGTTGTTGTACTCCTCAAACCATTCCTGAACCATTTTTGCTTTGTGTTAGGGCGCATTATCCTGCTGAAAGAGGCCACAGCCACCAGGGAATACCGTTTCCATGAAAGGGTGTACATGGTTTGCAACAATGCTTAGGTAGGTGGTATGTGTCAAACTAACATCCACATGGATGGCAGGACCCAAGGTTTCCCAGCAGAACATTGCCCAAAACATCACACTGCCTCCGCTGGCTTGCCTGCTTCCCATAGTGCATCTTGGTGCCATGTGTTCCCCAGGTAAGCGAAGCACACGCACCCGGTCATCCACGTGATGTAAAAGAAGATGTGATTCATCAGACCAGGCCACCTTCTTCCATTGCTCCGTGGTCCAGTTCTGATACTCACATGCCCACTATTGGCTCTTTTGGTGGTGGACAGGGGTCAGCATGGGCGCCCTGACTGGTCTGCAGCTATGCAGTCCCAACAGTAGCTCATCTGTTGGATCGGACCACATGGGCCAGCCTTCGCTCCCCACGTGCATCAGTGACCCTGTCGCCGGTTCATCACTGTTCCTTCCTTGGAGCACTTTTGATAGATACTGACCACTGCAGACCGGGAACACCCACAAGAGCTGCAGTTTTGGAGATGCTCTGATCCAGTCCTCTAGCCATCACAATTTTGGCCCTTGTCAAACTCACTCAAATTCTTAAGCTTGCTATATATATATATATATATATATATATATATATATATATATATATATATATATATATATATATATATATATATGTGTGTGTGTGTGTGTGTGTGTGTGTGCATGAATGTATAGATTAAAGTTGCTTTGAGTATGACTTGTGCACTGAAACAACAAGAGCACATTTTTGTTTGTCTTCTTATTAAACACGGCCTCATTCCATGATGTCCTAGCAGGATCCTCTCGTCTCAGCTCGTCTGTCTCTGTATTTTCTCCCACACACACTCCTACTGTCACTCCACGGCTGTCATATGTTCGGATTTGCCCACCTCCTCATTCAGGCCTCCACCGCCAAAAATAAGAGCTCACACAACAACCGTGCATCTCCATAGAAACCATGTAGTCACCGCTCTAGAATCTCTCAAACGAAATAATCAGGACAGAAATACAGATCAGAGGTCATTAAAGCAACGTTCACAGACATTCAGGCGTTTCTTAGGATGCAAGTTGTGGTGAACCTGTTCATTTTTGTATTTGTAAACATGTTGTTTTCATCAGATAGAATGGAATTTCCCATTTCTGTAGATTTTTCAGTTTCTTCACTCTTAAAACTAAACGTTCTTTATTGGTTCCATGAAGAACTTTTAGCATTCATGGAATCTTTCAATTCCACAAAAGGTTCTTTATAGTGGATAAAGATTATTTAGACCATTAAAATTTTCTTCCTTTAAGAACTGATCACTGAAAGGTTCTTTGTGGAACCAAAAATGGTTCTTCTAAGGCATGAGTGTCCAATCCTGCTCTTGGAGGGCCACTGTCCTGCAAAGTTTAGCTTCAACCCCAATTATACACACCTGACCAGCTAATCAAGATCTTACTATGGATACTAGAAACATCCAGGCAGGTGTGTTGAGGCAAGTTGGAGCTAAACTCTGCAGGACAGTGGCCCTCCAGGACTGAGTTTGGACACCCCTGTTCTCGGGCCTCTCTGCGAAAACCCCCTTTTGGAACCTTTATTCATTTTTCTTAGTGTGAAGAACATTCGAATGATCTAAAGAATGTTTTTCCACTATAAAGAACCTTTTTTTCGGAATGGAAAGTTTCCATGGATTCTAATGGTTCTTCATGGAACCAATAAAGAACCTATATTTTTTAATGTATGGTATCTCTGCAAAAACACCCTTATTTTTAAAAGTGTGTATAGTCTAGATTATGAAAGAACCCCAGTTTTGGTCATATTCTTTCTGAATCTGAATCTGTGTTCATTTTCTGCTACTCACAGAATACAAAAAGAGATACACGAGAGAACATTTTATGTTTGGATGCTAAAATACTTTGACACGAGAAGAAAGCAAGAAACACTCCCTCAAAGAATAAATTCTGTAGCATTGAAGAAAATGAAAATGATGAAAATGGGCATTTATCCCACAGACAGAAGCAACACAAAGATGATTCAGTCAGGACACTGAATATAAACTGAACAAGTCAATCGACGGTCTTTCATTTCATTCCCACATCCATCATGTCTGGACTAATTTGGACTGAATTTCACTTGACATCAATCTGAAGTGAACATAATCGCAGTGACAGGCTCGCATCTTTCTCCTCCTCCTCCCCCGTTATCCGCCGGTCACCCACATGAGCGCGAGACCGCGAGGATGAGGAGGAGAGCGCGCGCGCGCTCGGAGATTACCGCGTGAGTGAAGTCAAAGAAGAGAGACCGGAGGGATTAACCTGCGAAAACTACAAGAAAACATGAATTAAAAAAAAAAAAACGCGGCGCTGGTAATATCGTGTTAAAGATGGGTGTTTTCGGAGAATAAAAAAAAGGAAGAGAGAACGGAGCGCGCGCTTAATTACCGCCAAAACACGAAGTGACCTCGAGCAGAAGACAGGTTTAAGGCAAATAACACGTTTACAGATTAGATATTTGTTTCATTAAGGTGAGTAATTCTTCATATCTTCTTGTGTACAGTAAGTCAGATGTCTCTTTATTAGTGATAAGAGTTTTCCCCTCCATTATGACGTCCATTTGAAGTTATTTATTAAAGGCTTTTGGATAAAGATGTCTCCTGCATAACGTTACTGTGTAAAATTTTTGACAGTATATGACAAATATATATAAATTTGTTCTGTTTTATAACAATAAGAGTGGTGTATACGTACAAACTAATGTTTTAAATAACAGACTATTTGATTTAGGTACATTCATTCGTAATTTTCACTAACGTAAACACCGATTTAAAGGACTGGCGTACAGATGGTCAGATGAGGAGAGGATGAATGCGGCTGAAACAGAGAAAAGAAACCTGATGTTGTAATGAAAAGAGATTATTCTCTGTTTGAGATCACGCACTGATTCGCGCTCCGCATCTGGAGCTTTACCGGATTTACCGCGCGCGCTAAACTTACCTGCGCGTCATATTTTATGTCACAGTCTCAATCCCGCAGATTTGAGACCAACATCTGCCGCACGATGAAAGCCCTGCGGTATGTTTGGAGTAATTTGAAAGTTTTCTGACACACTATTTACCTCAAAGGTGTTTAAACTTCGAAGCGCGCGAAACTGGAGTTCTGACGTCTCGCTCATAGGCGTGTCAGACGGCTAGTTTCCAGTGGAAAGCGCTAAATGTGCCGGAGAATCTGCCACGTGACTTCATTTGATTCCCCTGATCAATGAGGGCTTAATGCACTCAATGCACTGATGTTTCCAGTCGTACAGAAATGTACAATTGTTTTAGTTATAGTTTGAACAATGCCTAATACCATAATATAGGCTACATGCAAATACTGTGTTATGCATTTGGTAATCATTCAGTACCATGGTATATAGCAAAGTACCACAGTACAAATTATGGTTCATATTGTCAAAACTGTATGAAAAAAAGTCTATCAACTCTCAAAACAGACAACATTGTAATTTCCGACAAAAAAAATAATTTATTAAAGACCAGATAACGTTACTGGAAGAACCTTTGTTCATACTTATGAGAGAATCTTGCCAGAACGTTAGCCAAAGTTATGAGAATGTTCCCTGTTAGTAGCCTATAATGACCACAACAAGTATCTGAACACCAAAATAACACTTAAATATCTGAATATCAGTACAGACAGAAGATTGTTGTTTTGAATGCTGAATCAATAGAGGTAGTGTTGAAGATGAAGACAGTCAGTATTGTGTTTGTTTCTCATAAGTGGATCATGCTGATAGTTAATGTGATGAACTTGGCTTGTTTGAACAGTCCTGTGGCTCAGACAGGAGATCATGGCGCTATCAATGTCAACAAGGTCATGGATTCAATTCCCATGCATGACCTGTTTAAATGTATTGAAAGCAGTGCATAAAAGTGGATTTTTCCTGGATAAAATGAGAATTAAAAAGTGAAATTAAGTGAAAACCAAAGAAACCCAGGAAACATTGTCAAAACGCTTTTCTCAAATTTATGAACAAACGTTCTTCCAGTAACATTGATACAGAATGTTTGTTCAAAGTTATCTGGTCTTAAGTAATGTTCTCAAAAGGTTAGCACAAAAACATTATTTATACATTGTTCATAGTGGTTTTTTTTGTTGTTTTTTTTTAAGTTTTAGTTAGACGTTTGTCTAATGTTTTTTTTAAATGTTACTACTTGTGTCAGAACGTTCAGAGAACAATGAAAAGTAATGTACCCATAAAGTGAAAATGTGACTGCAGTGAACACATACTTCTTGGGACCACTGTAAAAACACAATAAATCAAAAAAATAATTAATAGAAATTAAAATTATTTAAAAAAGCACATCAAAAGATGCACAATATATCTGCCACCATATCGGTATCAGCCGATATATGTTCATTTTTAATGTTATCATATCGGCTCAAGCTGATATATTGAAGCCAAGAAATAATGGATTATTTCCTTCAGCCTAGACACTTCAGATTGTTTTTTCACCATTATGGTTTTGAATTGCTTGAAATATGATTGAAATCACTTATACAGTTAAGCACATCATAAGTCTGTTATATAGGCTACATAATATAATGAGAACATTATTATCATGTGCTTGGTTTTGTAATCAGGCTCTCAAAAATTATATAAATCTTGGATTTAGATTTATCGGCCAACATATCGGTTTATTTACTTTCAAATATAAATAATTATCGGTTATCGGTATCGGCCAAAATGTTCATATCGGTGCATCCCTAATGAAGATCTTCATTATTTATCTAGTAAAGAATAGTAAAATATCAGATCTTCTCAAGTCTGAACTCACCTTCTGTCACTCACACACACACATACAGAGCATCTCAGATTACACAGCAAGATCCTCAGGACTAGTTTCTCTTGATCTGCTCCTCATATCACTGTTAAAAATGAGAGATGAGGAGATTATTCAGACATCATTTGCTGGATTAGGAGGAATCAAGAAAGAAACCTTCTCCTCACACACACACACAACCAGGGATTAAATGTGTTTGTGTTGTGTAACAAAGGTTAAGTCCATTTTCATTGTAAAGAGCAGTTATTGAGTCACATGCGTCTGTCCTGTTGACATCTGCGTCTCCCAATCCTTCACATGAAGAACTTGAACCATTTACTACATCATTTCAGTTTAAATGATCACAAGACATACAAATCTCTTGTTTGATGTATGTGATGACAGAGATCATCAAACAGAAATCTGTCTCTAGTCACTTTTATGTAATTTCAAGTGTAATGAGTGAAATATAAAATGCAATACAATATTTATTTATGGCCTCGTTTTTTGAGTCTAGATCTAGGTACGATAAGTCACTGGATCTCAGAGTCCTAGGAGTGTACGGACAGAGAAGATTATTCAGGTAATGAGGTGCCAAATTGATGAGGACTTTAGCATTTTAAAATCAATTCTAAATTTGACAGGTAGCCAATGAAGTGCAATTAAAATTGGAGTTACCGGCTCGTATTTGCGGGAGAAGTCTTGCAGCTGCGTTTTGTGTGAGCTGTAAATGGGAGAGGGAAGACTAAGAGGCACCATAATAAAGAGAATTACAACAGTCTAAATGAGTTGTTACGAACGCATGAATCACAGTTTGGAAATTACTCTAAAAAGGGTACTTTAAAAAGTTGGCGAAGAAGAAAGAAGCATGATTTCAGTTTGTCAAATATTAGGTTGTGATCGAACAGAATGCACAGATTTCTAGCACATTGAGTTTCATATGGGGCAAGAGAGCCAAATAGAATTATTTCTTTTTATTTTAATTTAAATTTAGAAAATTCCTTGAAAGACAAAGCTTGAGTCCTTTTAAACAGACCAACATTGGTTGTAAGCTGTGTTTATTGTTATATTTTAAGGGAAAATAGATCTGAGTATCTTCAGTGTATAGATGAAAGGCTGCTCCATATATATTAAAAATGGAAGCATAAGGTAGTTTAAGTGTTAAGGGAAAACAATACCAGCCTGAGGATTGATCCCTGTTGGACTCCACAGAGATATACTAGAGGAGGACTGATGACCATTTCGAACACTAAACCATCTGTTTGTCAGATAAGAACAGAAATACTGTAAGTCTGTGCCCGCAGATATCTCCAGACGTGTCAACAGGACCTCATGGTCGAACAAATCAAATGCAGCACTCCGATTTAATAAAGCTAAAGCCATGGATTTCACAGAATCAGTTTCTGTAAAAATATCACTTGAAACTCTTAAAAGGGCAGATTTAGTACTGTGTAAAGCTTTAAATCCAAACATTTCATGAAGAGAATTTACAGCAAAATATGACTCTAATTGTGTCAGTACAACTTTCTCAAGGATATTTTAGATAAAATGTAGATAGGACAAAAGTTAGAAAAAGAGGAAGGATCCAGGCTTGGTTTTTTAAGATATGGCGTCAGCAAATTTAAGACTGTTAGGGAAGGAGATAGTAGACGAGCATTTGTTAATAACCAATAACAGGCCAGAACCAACTGTGTCATGATTTTCTAAGGAAATGAGGTGGAATAATATCCTGAGGACAGGGAGTTGGTTTTAGATGACCAACATTTCATTACATGAAACCATATCAATAGGCTCCAAGATCCACAATAAGCAAATGTAAACACTTTATGGACAATAAGACTGAACATATCTGAACAAACACAAAGACATAAACAAAAAACATTTAGTCAACTGCCCAGATTTACACAAAATAAATATTAAACATTGACTTTAATAACATTTATTAGACTTTAAAATATTTTCATGAGAAAATGTTTTCAAAGATTTTGTACAATAAATGCAACAGAGATTTAATTTAAAGACATTCAGACATTTGACTTGCATATTAAGTTTATTAGTTTATTATGTGACGCATATTTGTCACTTGTCTTCATAAATGAAACTGGTAGGATTTCTGGCATAGTTTATTATTAACTATATACATGTAATTTTATTAAATAATCATACTAATCATACTTCAAATTGCTTAGAATCAGCATAAATCTGTTAAATGTATTCAGTTAAAAAGTATGAACAAAAGTATGGCTAGCTGTAGAACAAGCAATATTCAGTTTGCTGAAATATATGAGATTGAAGCAAATTTCATTATTCTTAAATATATAAACCTAGTTATTATGTATTAAGTTTATTAGGACTATGACAGAAATCTGACCAGTTTTATTTATGTATGGCTGACATTATGTTAAAACTGGAGATTTTATATGGAATTCGAATGTATGAATCTTAAATTTAGACCTAAATATTTTTTTGTGTGTATTTGGACACTCAGTGCCTGAATGTCAAAGCAAGTAGCCATTTATTGTAGAGAGCGACAGAAAAGGCTTTTTTTTTCATGAAGATTATTAGACTGGAATGGTTTAAATGTTTTCTCTGAATGTAAGAATGGTCAAATATAAACATTTAGAGAACATGCAAATCAGTGATGTTGTTAGCCTACATCTGTGTGTGTGAGAGTGTGTGCGTCAGGTCTATTTTAACCACTGCTTTGACCCAGATCACGGCATCCAAACCAGAACACAAATATAGTTTCTGTCCACTTCAAATCAAACCTCTCCGAATCAGACTGAATGTTCTTCACATCACGTCTGACACTTCTGTTTCTCTTTGGCTGCAGTGTGTGAGAAACATCGAGGCCTGTGCGTCGTCTGTTAGGATGCCGATCCCCAATCTTTCAGAGTAAACGGAGAACGTTGTTCTGTCGCATCACTGAAGACAGCAGCACAAACACGGTGAAGATCAAATACAACATGGGAAGCAACCGAGCCAACAGGTACGACCAGAACATGTGTGTGTGTGTGTGTGTGTGTGTGTGTGTGCAGTTACGATTTATGGGTCATTTGATAGTGAGCAATATGGGATAAAATTTGGCTCAAAAATATGCAGAGTTTACTCATCGCCCATCTAACGTTCCCAGAACATTCAAAACATCCAGTTTTTTTTTTAAATGTGTTTTTTAAGGTAAGGTAAGCACCTTCAAGTGTGTTTGCCAGCTGGCGATCGCCATGAAAAGGACAAGTAGCTCAAATGTTGCGTGCGTGACGTGCGAGAACCAATGAGTTCAAGCTTCCTTGTTTGAATCACTCAAAAATCATTTATTTACTGTTTATTTTTATCTGCCGTTACACTATAACTTTAATGTACTTAAAGCATGCACAAACCATTAGGAAAATTCAAGTATCGGTACTGGCAGATACTCAACATTCAATGACTTAAAGGTGCCCTAGAATGAAAAATTTAATTTATCTTGGCATAATCAAATAACAAGAGTTCAGTACATGGAAAAGACATACAGTGAGTCTCAAACTCCATTGTTTCCTCCTTCTTATATAAATCTCATTTGTTTAAAAGACCTCTGAAGAACAGGCGAATCTCAACATAACACCTACTGTTACGTAACAGTCGGGGTGTACGCCCCCAATATTTGCATATGCCAGCCCATGTTCCCAACATTATAAAAAGGCATTATGCTGCGTTCACGTCACCTCGTATTTACCGGATTCTTGAAATGAGAACACGTGACGTTATATTCGGAGCTGTTCACGTCCTCGGACTGGTAATTATGCGTTTCCATGGCATCACTATCAACGCCTAAATTAATCTACAGCGGCCAGGTGGTACAGCGGCCACGTGGTACATGTGGGAGCTTTCAGAAAACTCCCAGCTTACAAGCTGTAATTACGAGCTCTACGAGGACGTGAACGCTTTTTACAAGCTAGAATCTCGTAACTACAGGAATTACGAGGCCGCGTGAACGCACCTTTAGACAAGGGCAGCCAGTATTAACGTCTGGATCTGCACAGCTGAATCATCAGACTAGGTAAGCAAGCAAGAACAATAGCGAAAAATGGCAGATTGAGCAATAATAACTGACATGATCCATGATATTTTTAGTGATATTTGTAAACTGTCTTTCTAAATGTTTCGTTAGCATGTTGCTAATGTACTGTTAAATGTGGTTAAAGTTACCATCGTTTCTTACTGTATTCACGGAGACAAGAGCCGTTGCTATTTTCATTTTTAAACACTTGCAGTCTGAATAATTCATAAACACAACTTCATTCTTTATAAATCTCTCCAACAGTGTAGCATTAGCCGTTAGCCACGGAGCATAGCCTCAAATTCATTCAGAATCAATGTAAACAATATAACAGTATACAATACTCACATAATCCGACGCATGCATGCCAAACACTTTGTAAAGATCCATTTGAGGGTTATATTAGCTGTGTGAACTTTGTTTATGCACTGTTCAAGGCAAGCGCGAGCTCTGTGGGCGTGGAGCAGGAGATTTAAAGGGCCACACACCCTGAATCGGATCATTTATAATGATGCCCCAAAATAGGCAGTTAAAAAAATGAATTAAAAAAAACACATTCAGGGGACACCTTAGACTTATATTACATCTTTTTTTAAAAAGTTCTAGGGCACCTTTAAATCAGATCGGGGCACAAAAAACATCCATGGTTTGGAAAAATTATGACAGATTATTAAAGGGTTAGTTCACCCAAAAATCAAAATTATGTCATTAATGACTCACCCTAATGTCGTTCCACACCTGTAAGACGTTCATCTCGTTCATCTTCAGAACACAAATTAAGATATTTTTGATAAAATCCGTTGGCTCAGCGAGGCCTCCATTGCCAGCAAGATCATTTCCTTTTTCAGATGCCCAGAAAGCTACTAAAGACATATTTAAAACAGTTCATATGTCAACCTTAATGTTATGAAGAGAATACTTTTTGTGCACCAAAAAAACAAAACAACGACTTTATTTAACAATATCTAGTGATGGGTGATCTCAAAAAATTGCTTCATGAAGCTTCGAAGCTTTACGCATCTTTTGTTTCAAATCAGTGGTTTGGAGTGCGTACCTTATGACATAACAAAGCCTTGTTTACTGAAATCACGTGACTTTGGCAGTTTGATATGCACTCTGAAACAAAGGATTTGAAACAAAAGATTTGTAACAAAATTTGAAACAATTCGAAATAAAAGATTTGTAAAGCTTCCAAGCTTCATGAAGCAGTGTTTTGAGATTGCCCATCACTAGATATTGTTGAAAAGTCGTTATTTTGTTTTTTTTTTGGCACACAAAACGCATTCTAGTCGCTTCATAACATTAAGGTTGAACCACTGTAGTCACATGAACTGTTTAAAATATGTTTTTAGTAGCTTTCTGGGCATCTGAAAGTGTTAATTAACTTGCTGGCAATGCAGGCCTCACTGAGCCATTGGATTTCATCAAAAATATCTTAATTTGTGTTCTGAAGATGAACGAAGGTCTAACAGGTGTGTAACGACATGAGGGTGAGAATTTAATGATATAATTTTCATTTTTGGGTGAACTAACCCTGTAATTTTTGGGTAATATACCTCTTAATAATATTAGGATATATTATCTATTATACAAAAAAGAAGGTATTTTGAGAGATGTCGCATTGTTTTTTGTCCATACAATGAAAGCTGTTTTGTTTGGTTTTCAACATTCTTCAAAATATCTTCTTTTGGGTTCAACATGAGAAAGTAAGTCTTAGAGGTTTGAAATTACATCATTATCACATATTATCATTTTTAAGTAAAATATCCTTGACATCTATAGAACAAATAGTAAAATGCTCAAGTCTTAAAATGATTTTGCTCATTTTCTCAGCTGGTTTGAGTCTTTTTGAACTCCTGCTTTCCTAACATTTTTCCTTTAAGACTAGCAGAAAGAAAACATCCAAAATACAGTTCAGTGTTTATTTTATTGCACTTTATCTATTTGCGTCAGTAGATTTCTCTTACAATAAATATCTTTAAATCTTTGCATCTCCACTTCAGCAGCACTTACATGCGCCAAAACTTACAGTTTTATTCCTAACTATATTCTGAAGGTTTTTACTGAGGGGTTTGTTTAAATATCATTTTATTCCTAAACATTTTGATAAAAAGGCATCCAAAATTCCCTCGGTAAAAACCTTTATCTCCAATATGTCAAAAAAATCAAACAAGAATGCTGTTTAATTTGCAGCTTTTAATGTCATTTACAGTCGCTCTTGTGCTCCACCAAACATCAGTAGATGATTGAGAGTCAGTAACACTGTCAGACTGTTTATGCGTTTGTTTATTAGTATAGGTGTGTGTGTATGTGAGAGAGAGATATGGATCAGGTTATAATCCCTAAACCTTCACTGACCGCAATCCTGATATGGCTAAATGACTCGCCTTCCCTCATAATCCCAGATGAGGGGCAGGTAACTCACACCTGAGTCCCTCGACCCTTCATGGATAAAAACTGAAAGAGAGAGACAGTGAAATGATGGAGAAACAGTCAGTTCTGATTCCACTGACAGTCCATTCGTTAAAAGTTCAGGAATTCATCAGGAGGATTTGTCCTGTGTTTCTGGAAGGATACGCATTAGTGACTCATGGTTTATCTGAAGTGAGTGCGTGTCCTTTAGAGCGGTCACTGGAAAGAACAAACGCTCCAATCAGATTACAGCTCTTGACCTGTCCTCCATCACATTTATATAGCGCTTTATACAATACAGATTGCCTCATAGCAATAAACCAGAAAACATCAGAATCAATGATACAGACTTAATTTTGAAATAAGTTCAATTTCAGCTGTAAAGCAGCTCTAAAAAGACAATAGTGTCGTTATTCAATCCCAGCTAACAAGAAACGTTACAATAATGTTTGTAGAATGGAATAATAAAATCGAATGTTCAAAGAACATTAAGACAATTGTTTTTGTCACTTAAAGGGATAGTTCACCCAAAAATGAAAATTATGTCATCATATACTCCCCCTCGGGTTGTTCCAAACCTGTATAGTTTTCTTTGTTCTGTTGAACACAAAGGAAGATATTTTGAAGAATATGGGTAACTGAACAGTTCTGGGGCACCATTGACTTCCATAGTATTTTTTTTTTCTACTATGGAAGTCAATGATGCCCCAAGGCAGCCTAATTACAAACTTTCTTCAAAATATCTTCCTTTGTGTTCAACGGAACAAAGAAATGTATACAAATTTGGAACAACTTGAGGGAGAGTAAATGACAGAATTTTCATTTTTTGGGTGAAATATCCCTTCAATAGAAACAAGCAAAACTCTCTCAGAAATTATAGGATGTTGATTCAATTCAGTTCAGTAAGAGTGTTAATGTTGCAAATTCATCAATTATGAAACATTCAACTGAGCTTCAATGTTGATTCAATTTAGTTCAATAACAGTGTCAATGTTATTGAACAGTAACAGTGTCAATTACTAATTAAATTTCAGCTATAAAGCAGATCTACAGAAGACAATAGTACCATTATTCAACTCAATTCAGTTCAGTGTTGATTCAATTCAGTTCAACAACTATTGATGTTGTAAAACAGAGGTCTTCAACCCTGCTCCTGGTGACCCACTGTCCTGGAAAGTTTATTTCCAACCTGCTTCAGCACACCTGCATGTGTAGTTTCTAGCCATCTTGAAGAGCTTGATTAGCTGTGTCAGGTGTTTTTGATTAGGGTTGGAGCTAAACTCTCCAGGATAGTGGGTCCCCAGGAGCAGTGTTGAAGACCTCTGATGTAAAATGTATCAATTCTGAAACATATTCAACTGAGCTTCTATGTTGATTCAGTTCAATAAGTATAAATGTTGCAAAATTCATCAATTATGAATTCAATGTTGGTTATAAAGCAGACCTACACAATACAACAGTGTAATTATTAAAGGATTAGTTCACTTTCAAATGAAAATTACCCCAAGCTTTACTCACCCTCAAGCCATCCTTAGTGTATGTGAATTTATTCTTTCTGATGAACACAATCAGAGTTATATTAATAAATATATTGATGCATCCAAGCTTTATAATTTTAGTAAACGGGACCAACTAATATGAAGCTGAAGAAAGTGCATTCATCCATCATAACCATACTCCACAATGCTCCGGGGGTTAATAATTTAACAAGTTATAAAGTGAAATATCGAGCTTCCGCCAGACCACGACACCAGTTACACTTTTTTCGTAAGTTGAATACTGAAGGCGTAGGATGTAGCGTAAGCGTTTTGAACTGAGAGAGGTGTCACACTTTTTTTTCTATGTTGAATACGTTGAATACGTGGTCTGGTGGAAGCTAGATATTTTACTTCATAACTTGTTAAATATGGATATCTTTCTTACACAAATGCATTACTTCACTTCATAAGGACTTTATCCATGATGGATGGATGCACTTTCTTCAGCTTCCTACTCATTGGACCTGTTCACTGCCATTATAAAGCTCAGATGCGTCAGGATATTTATTAATATAACTCCGATTGTGTTTAGCAGAAAGACGAAAGTCATATACATCTAGGATGGCTTGGGGGTGAGTACATTTTCATTTTAAAGTGAACTAATCCTTTATGCTGAATTCAGTTTAATGAAGATTCAATTCAGTCCCCAAACACCGTCTTTCTGACCCCAAACTCTTCTGTCCTCTCTCTCAGGTACAGCATCGTGTCTCCTGATGAGGAGGCACTGAAGATCTCCACCCTTGGCCTCCACAACGGCCACGGCTCTGGCCGGCTGCAGTCCCCCGGAGGAGCGGAGGGTCCGAGCGCGGCAGCGATGTCGATGGGCTCCGGCTACAACGGGAGGATCTCCACGTCCGGCGGAGGCCAGCTGCGCAGCCGCTTCGTCAAGAAGAACGGCCAGTGCAACGTGGTCTTCACCAACATGGACGACAAGCCGTGGCGGTACCTGGCGGATATATTTACGACATGCGTGGACATCCGCTGGCGGTACCTGCTGATGATCTTCTGCTCCACTTTCTTGGTGTCCTGGTTCATCTTTGGCTTGATCTTCTACAGCGTATCTCTGGCTCACGGGGACTTCGATAATGATCGCGTCAGTGGCGGGAAGCAGTGGAAACCATGTTTGCTGCATGTGGAGGGATTTGTAGGGGCCTTCCTGTTCTCCATTGAGACCCAAACCACTATTGGCTACGGCTGGCGCTGCGTGACCGAAGAGTGTCCCGTAGCGATCGTGACGGTGGTGGTGCAATCGATTGTTGGATGCATCATTGATTCCTTCATGATTGGCACCATCATGGCCAAAATGGCGCGTCCAAAGAAGAGGAACCAAACCTTGCTTTTTTCCCAGAACGCAGTGATTGCGCTGCGCGACGGGAAGCTGTGCTTGATGTGGCGAGTTGGGAACCTTCGGCGGAGCCACATTGTTGAGGCTCACGTCCGGGCGCAGCTCATTCGACCCTACTTGACAGCTGAAGGCGAGTTCATCCCGCTCGAACAGATGGATCTAAACGTGGGCTACGATGAAGGCACCGATCGCCTCTTCTTAGTGTCGCCTTTGGTAATTGTGCACGAGATCGACGAGGACTCGCCGCTTTGGACCATGAGCCGAGCGGACCTCGAGTCCGATGACTTTGAAATCGTGGTAATTCTGGAGGGAATGGTGGAGGCGACAGCCATGACCACACAAACGCGAAGTTCCTACCTCTCCCGCGAGATCCTTTGGGGTCACCGCTTCGAGCCAGTCATCTTTGAGGACCGCGACCGCTACAAGGTCGATTACGCTCACTTCCACAAAACCTACGAGGTTCCCTCGACGCCCGCCTGCAGCGCTAAGGAGTTGAAAGAACTGACTGGACGCCATTCGTCTGCTTCATCCCGTTCCGAGACGCCGGACAGCCGCTGCCATCGCGGGGCCCAAACGCTCTTCCCACCGCACTCACCCAGCGCCTTCTGCTACGAGAACGAGGTGGCGCTGTGCTGCGGAGAGGACGAGGAGGAGCAGACGGGCGAGAATCTGACCAGGGTTCCCACAGACTTCCAGAAAATGTTCCAGGACTCGGCCACAATGACCTCCGGCAGCAACATGCTCTGCGTATTAGACATGGACAATCAGATTGAGTTTGACATTCTGCAGACTGCCATACCGCTCGACCCCATGACTTACAAGAGCGAGTCCGAGATATGACATTCCCACAAGTAAATACATTTATATTTATTGAACCACCTTTACAAAAATAAATACATTTATTATTTATATATGAATTAATGTATATAAATAAATAATTACACAAGTTAATTGTTTACTCAAATGTATTATACTTATATGGAATAATTAATTTATAAAAATATAGTATTTAATTTATTTAATGAATAATATATAAATATATTTACTTATATAAGTTATATAATATAAATTAATACATTTATAAACAGAAATACATTTATATTATTTACAAATCCTAAATATATTTATTTATATAAAGGTATTCTATATAAGTACAATTACATACAAATAATACATTTATATGTTTTATTTATATATAAATGTATATTTATACAAATAAATATATATTTAAATTTCTCAAATATATTATATTTACATAATATAACAAATATATAATAGAATACTTTTATAAAAATAAATGCATTGTGTATAAATGCAAAACATAAATAATACATGTGAAAAAAACACAAATACAACATTCATATATAAATAATAAATGTTTATATAATGTATTATATTTATTTAAATACATTTATATACACATTCATTATTAAATGTATATTTAAATGTTCATATAAATGTATATTTAAACAAATATAAATATTTGTATTAGTCAATTATTCAAATGTATTATACTAACATAATGTAACTTATACATAATTTATTACATAATATATAATAATTAATACAAATGCATATAATATATTGTATCATATAAATATGACACATTTGAATAATTTACTTATATAAATATAATTTAGATAAGTAAAACATTTGTATATAAAGAATAAATGTATTTATATAAATTACTAAATTTATTTGTTTAAATTTATTATATTTATATGAATAAATACATCTATTATATATATATATATATATATATATATATATATATATATATATATATATATATATAAATAAATTCGCCTTGCCTGCATTTGTTTTGGTTTGCTCATCGCAGTCTTCCCAAAGGACGAAGTGGGTGTGTTTGGCCTCAAGGAACACGTGACCCTAAAGGTCGTGACCTCATGTCATGTCACCTAAATGGTCATTCACGAGATCACACGAGGGAGGGTCACATAATGTGGCTTCCAGTGGAGATCAGACGCATCCATGAAACTGATGACAGAAAATCAGACTAAGATGCCAAGAATGAAACAAGTGAAGCACAGATAAAGTCACCAAAGGAGACGAGCTCAGGACGGACTGATGTTTCTCCCTGTACTGTAACGTCACGCTGCGTTCACGTCTACAGTTACCGTAGTACCATGTGCTTCTTTATTGTTAACTGTGAGTTCAACAAAAGACTTGAACGTAAACGCAGCAATATTTATAGAGTTTATCTAAGTTCTGTTTGTTTGAATAGATTTTTCTTTCAGCTCTGCCATTTTTTGAACGTTTGGAGGGATGAAATTGTCTGAAATTAATTTCCATCCCGGTGAAAGAATCACAGACATTTATTTGAATTCATCTTCAAAGCAATGTAAAAAATGTAGAAAAAATATGAATTACATAAAAAATAATATAATCATGATTTAATCTAATATCCCAGCTAACAAAACTAAGTTCCAAGAACATTTTGCTAACTTTCCCATCAAGTTATAAAAACCTTATTTCTGAATGTTTCAGTTGGACGTTCATCTAATGTTTTTTAAATGTTACTGGGTCACTGACGAATAAGGTTTTTGGAGATATAATTAATTTTGAAGATTTATTAATAGATTATGTGGTTTTTATAATCAGTAAACACTGCTTTTGTCATTTTTTACTAGATGGACAAAATTTGTCACCCAAAAAAGTCATTCGTTTTAACCAAAATTTCGGTTTTACCGAATGACACTTTTGGTTATAAAGCGATATTTTCAAACAATGCCAACAAGCTGACATCTAGCTATCTAGCAAAAGGACAATCAAACATTTTAGATTTAGTACAAATTTTTAAATATACTAAAATATTTCCATGTTTTATAGTGGTTGTACCAAATGACCTGATATTTCAGGACATGCATATGAGCAAATGACGACATGAATTTTTTAAATAGTTAAAAGAGGGTTAGTTACTTTGCTTCATGACCATGGCTGCGTTCCAGTTCGGTTTTTAAATGCCCTTCCCTCGCTAACTTCACTCGGTCTCGTTGACTCGGATGTACGTCATTGCTTACGTTGTACGAGTGCCCACTTCTGGAGGAACCTTTGTATGGGCTGAACTGGAACGTCCTAAGCCCTTGATCACTTGGAATTCGCAATGGAGCTGATTTATTATTTATTTTTTCCCCTTACAAAATTGTTTAATACAGTATTCTATATTTATATATGTGTGTTTTAAATGTTTAAAAAATAATTAATATATCATAGAGTTGTTTGTGGTGGGGTAAAATAAACGCGATATGCGGTGACGTCACAATCGTGTTGCATTGTGGGTTATGGAGCTGCCTGAAGTGTACATATGAAGTAGACTCGCTCCCTCGGTCAAAATCGAGGGAGCGAGGGTCTGTCCATATAAACTTCCCTCGTCCACTTCACGAAGTGGAACGCACTTCAAAATGGCGGCAGGGATTCCCCCGAGGGGAAGTGTGTAGGGAAGTTCGCGAGAGCGTGTCTAAAACCGAACTGGAACGCAGCCCAAGTGGTCCTTTTGCAGGTGTCTGAATGATGTCACATCCTGTCACATGATACTGACCACATGGCTTGATTCAAAATGGTCCCTTTATATTGGTTACTCAGAATGACGTCAATGAAATTCATTTTTCAGGACATTCTTTTTTCATAACAAAGCAACGACTTATACACATAATTTTAATACCATTTTACACTATGATTGATATATGATGTTATACAATCATGCAATCAAATACAATCAAAAATATATACATTTATTACATTTTAAGATATTATAAACACAAATGAAATGGCTGGCCTTTGGACGGTTAATGACCTTTTGACACTTCAAAATCTTTAAAATACCTTTATATGTAGCAAAATATAATTAAAACCTTTTGTATTCAATACCTTGAAAACTTTGGATGTCATATCTTTGTTTTTTATTATCATTGAGGCCTTTGGACGAAAAAAAAAAAAAAATGGACCCATCACATCATTGACCCTAGTACTTGTTTCAGAACGTTCAGAGAACATTCAAAAGTAACGTTCCCATAAAATGGAATGTTCCTTTAACGTTTGAAAAAATGTGTTTGAAACAATGTTTTGAACAAACGTTCTATTAACATTACTGGAAGAACCTTTGTTTGTAACTTTAAAAAACCTTGTTAGAACGTTCTGAGAACGTTCCCTGTTAGCTGGGATTCAACCAATATGTATTTGAATACTTTCACATAGGTCTTCGCTCGTTTTATTTGATTGTTTTACATGTTAAGTGTGTTGCACATCATTATAATGGTTTTGTGTTGGACTCGTCCAGCGTTTAAAAGGGAATGAGGTTTAATGCAGTGGAATATTTGAGGAAAAACACTTTGAACCGTACTGTGAAACTCTGAACTCGAAGAGATGGACATGGTGACGTAAGCTGATGTAGCGGGATAAGTCTTTAATGTATAAACTAGATTGTCAATCAGTCGTTCCCCCAGACGCTTTTCCTCTGATCGTGCTTGTTTTTTCTGGGTGAATCTGATGTGTGTAAATATATAAAGCTGCTGCTGCATGATGGGAATCTTTTACGATCCTTTTCTAAGCGCGTCTTCCCGTTTGAAAATCTTCCAGACAATGTTCTGATGGAGAAACTTTTACTTGAAAGTCCTGAAATGCACTTTATCTTGTCGTGTTGCACCTTCTAATGTCATACTGAAATAAATAAATCTTTATACTGCACTATGTTTGGATGTCTAAGCCCATATTAAACACACCAGCGGATTTTTACTCGCACGGCGACCTCTGGTCGGTAATCACATGACCTCCACGCTTCAGTTAATCATTTGTCTAAAACTCAATTCATGAAACATGCAAACACACACTCCTGGAAAATGACTGGATACAACTGCACAGCTGTTCACTGGATCACCCTGTGATTTACATAAAACTGCTGAACGATATAGAGCTAGAGTCACAACATCAGCTGAACATTTTAAACAACATCAACTAGTACATCAACTGCACATACACACTCACACAGTGATTGATCAGCTGCAGTTCTGTAATCTCACCAGCAGATGGCGCTCAACACTAACTTGTTATGCACAAAACCTGACACTCTAGCGCTCTCTGCTGCTTACTGAGGGTTTCTACAAATACACACAAGAATAGATTAACAAGAATTAAATAGTATAAAACAACGTAATAATTATAAAGTACTCATATATAAGAAAATTAACAGAAAATTAATATAATAATGACAACAATAAATAAGTTTAAAAATTTATACACAAATAATAGGCACATTATACAAGTTTACTGAGAATAATGATGATAATGATAAATGATAAAAATAACACAGAAATTAAAAATAATAAATGCACATAAATAAATAATATTTAGTGCCGTTTAAAAAGTTACAGAGAATAATGATAAAAATAATCATTAATAAACAAATAAATAATATTTTAGCACCTTTTAAAAGTTTACAGAGAATAATAATAATAATGGAAAAAAATAAAAATAATAAAAACTAATGAATAAGTTAATAATAAGAAGCTTTCCTGAGAATAATAATATTAATATTTTTAGATTAATATTAATATTAATAGAATTAATATTTTTTTATAATAATAATAATAATAATAATGTCACCTTTTAACAATTTACAGAGAATAAATAAATAAAAAGAATAAATACCAATGAATAAATAAGTTAATAACAATAATAAGAAACTTTAAAGAGATAAATAATGATAATAAAGAATTAATATTTCTTTAAATAATAATAATAATTGTATCACCTTTTAAAGTTTACAGAGAATAATGATAATAAATAAATAAAAAGAATAAATACCAATGAATAAATAAGTTAATAATAATAATAATAATAGGAAGAAACTTTCCAGAGATAAATAATGATAATAATAAAGAATTACTATTTCTTTAAATAATAATAATAATAATAATAATTGTAGCACCTTTTAAAGTTTAATACAAATTATTTTTAATAAAAAGAATAAATACCAATGAATAAGTTAATAATAATAACTGTATCACCTTATAAAAGCTTACAGAAAATAATTATTATTATTGCTAATCATCATCATCAGCACCTTTTAAAAGTGTGTCGCGACAGATGCGAGAGAATAAAGTGAACTGACAGTACAAGTAACAGATGTAACCAGAACTGAAAGCAGAAACTGCAGTAAATAAATGAGTGTCGAGACGCTTGTGAAATTAACTGACTGAATCGGAGAAGCGGCTCAACCATAAACTGCTTCCATCAGACGGTTCAGCAGCATCAGACCAGCGTAGGAGAACTTCATCACACAACCATCAACCACCGCATGTCATCATATTTAATTAAGATCACTGCTCTGTAATATAGCAGCCTGTAATGCTGGTCTGAGATCAGTTTCTAATGCCATAAACCAACCGCAACCTTATTATCAGAGACCGAACAAAGCCTCCAGATCAGCAGCGACGGTGGCTGAAATCATAGGTCAAAACAATGAGCATCCGCGTTAGAGATTATGAACGTTTCATTCATCTCCACAAATTAACCTGTTTATTACACCTGCTTCCACTAATTAACATCAGTCAGTCCATTAGTAGACTGAACGTCTCAGACAGCAGCAGAAGAGAGAAAGAAAACCTCCTGCTCACCTGCGTCTACTCTGACCAAGAAATAATCTTAATTCAATATTTTGTTTTTATGCAACTGACTTTTTTTTTTTTTTTTTTTTAAATTTTGATCAGTCTTGAAGGGAAAAAATGAGATCACTAACATGTAATACTAGTCTAAGCAGGTTATTCAGCTGACCCCTGAACTCTTGCCCCTGCCCCTGACCTTTGAACTAAATAAAGAATGAGAGACAATAACGTTTCTTCATTGTTTTTCTTTCTCTAATCGAAATGTTTCAATCTAAATTGTGAATATTCTTCTTCATTTACATGTTTTCCCACTTTCCATCCTGCTAGCCTTTTGTAAGACTGCTTTAACCGTTTCTTAATAACACAGGCACAGGAAGTGACATCATTTGAGGTTTTCTATTATGTAGTTTGTCACTGACAACCAGTGACTAACTTCAGCTGTTTATGAACATCCATTTTCTGCTCATGTAAATAATCAAGTCAAGGTTAATTTAACTGAAACTAAAACCATAAAAAAAAAAATGTTTCTTGGAATAAAATAAACATTAAGTGAAATAAAATGTATAAACCTCAAACTTATTTTATTTCAGCTAGTTGACAAAAACGTTTCTCATTATCATTTGGTACAATTTGATCTACAATTACTAAAACTAAAACTAAAAAAAAAAACCTACTTATAAAAATGAGGAAAAACAACATGATAGAGATTTCCGGGTTTCTCAGAAACGGAAGTCGTCATAGTTAGGTCATTTTTTATAGCGGTCAATGAGAGACTTAGATAAATATATGGTTTGTGTTTCCATTTGCATAAATAGCAAAAGAAAAACCCCACAATAGTGTTTTCATGACTTTCAAAAAGAGGGAAAAAATAGAGAGTGATTGATAACTTAAGTCAGAAGAGAGAAAGATGTAATTTTTACCATCACTTCCATAGTCATATGAAGCTTCGGAGCACAATGAATCAGCGTATCAAATCATGATTGGGATCACGTGTCAAACCGCCAAACTGCTGAAATCACGTGACTTTGTCGCTCCGAACCGCTGATTCGATATGCTGATTCATTATGCTCCGATGCTTAATGAAGCAGTGTTTTGAAATCGGCCATCACTAAATAAGTTGTTATTTTGTTTTGTTTTTTTGGCGCACCAAAAATATTCTCGTTGCTTTATAATATTAATATTGAACCACTGTACTCACATGAACTGATTTAAATATGTTTTTAATACCTTTATGGATCTTGAGAGAGGAAGTGTCATTGCTGGCTATGCAGGCCTCGCTAAGCCATCGGATTTCAACTAAAATATCTTAATTTGTGTTCTGAAGATTAACGAAGGTCTTACGGGTGTGGAACGACATGAGGGTAAGTAATAAATGACAGAATTTTAATTTTTGCGTGAAATAGCCCTTTAAATAACGGTAGAATCCGTTGAACTTACTGTCCGAAATTAAATAAAGCGCCACCCTAACTAACATCAATTAATAATGTTTAGTAGTGACCAGAGTAGATTTCTAATATACACTTATTTAAATATATCCCACTAAATGACACCACTTTATTTTTTAAGTTACGAGGTAAAAAGGCTGAGCGGGAACGATACGGACAAAAACCTGTCTGATCATCATCATCATCACAGACGGTCGATTAACCTCTGCAGAACTTCTGACTGAGAAGGTTCTGGGAGAGAGAGAAGTTTGTGAATACATGCCTGAGGGAGACAGAGCTTATTACTGAGTAAAAGAGAGAGAGAGAGAGAGACAGGGAGAGTGAGACAGGCGTGATGAAACTGATAGTGCAGTAGTGTGTGGGTCAGTAACAGAGGCTCATTGTCAGCGTTTACTGCCCCCTGCACTGCTAATTATGAGCGGTTCCCCTCACCCGCGTCTCTCCGTCCATCCATCTCTCTTTCCTTCATCCCCATTCTCCCGAACGCTCCTTCCTGTGTCCGTAGATCATCTCTTTCTCTTCCTGGAGATGTAAACATGCGTTGCTAAATCCGAAGCTTTCTTCTAGATAATAACGTTTTGTTAAACTTTCTAGTTCTGTGAGTGAGATTATAGGGAAGTCCACATCACAGCTATATCAATAAGGACAGAGAGGAGAGATATCTTTGAAATAATTTTTAGCGAGTGTTTTTTTTTTTTCAGCTGAGTAACGGTTAAAAACATTGACAGCCAATCAGAATCCATCCTGCTTTAAAGCGCGCGAGAATTTAAAGCGGCAGACACGCTTTTAAAAAACAAACGTTGGTGTGAATGCTAATTGTTTTCTATATAGTTATCTGTGTAGTTATCTTTAGTGGTCTTGAACAAGTTTAATAGCCTACATTTTGTTTTACTTGATACGTGGTGTGGATCAGCGGCGCCATCTGCCTCCAGAACACGGGAAGTACAGCACAAGGACATTTATTCATCTATCCAAACAAAGTGACACACAAATGAGTAATACAACTACCACAATACAACTCATCTGAACTAAAATTTAATTGAAATTACTGAATTGAATTACTGATTGAACAATTTGCAATGTTTTTTTTTTTCTCTCTGTATTTTTGCCTTGTTTTACAGTACATTCAAGATTTATTTGAGATGCAAAATGATAAAAAAAAGTCTTGTTTTCTTAGAAAATGTATCAAAAAGAAGTGAGTTTAAACTTAATTCAAAAGGAACAAGATGTTTTTGGCTCCATTGCCAGATATTTGATCTTGTTTTAAGCAAAAACTCACTTAATGTATGTCAGTTTCTCAGAAACTGAATAGCCTATTTGTGTGAATCTGTGTATCTGAATTAGGCAATAACTTTTTATATTTGTCTTTATCTCAAAAACAACTTAAAGTGGAGTAGCAGTATTATATTTAAGACAATTGATACTAAAATTGGATTATAAAAAAAATTCCACAACATCCAAACAGTAACATGTTTGGGACATAAACAGGAATAAAAGTGATTTAAGCCACACAATTTTGACACTAAATGACAAAAAACAAACTAGTCACTAAATGACAGACTATGCTGGACAGAAATGAGTAATGTTTGTTGTTCTGTCTATTATGAGGAGATTCTTTGTGTCGAACTGAACACAAACACACACACACACACACACACACACACACAATCATGACAATGCATCTATAACGCGATTCTCTGAGTGTCTGACGTGTGTGTGACGTATATCTGGTTTGGTGTCAGTGCTTCTGAAGGTTAAAGGTCATCAGTTATGAGATACCAATGTTCTGCGATCATATTTCACTGCAAAAAAGTCATCTTCACCCAGAACTATATGAAATAAAGCCACTGGAGGACAGTCGTGCGTTCTTTTACACACTGGTCTATGGTGAAACACAGCTGCCGAAGCTGCTCCAACAGTACAATTCAATTCAATTTATTTGTGTAGCGCTCTTCAGAAAACGCTTGTGTTGTAGTCTATATGAAGTATTCTGTTACAGTCTTAAACTCATAAACCTGATTCCCATGTGAAAAAAAAGTACACTTCTGCATACTTTTACTAGAAAAGAATATACAAGTGTCCTAGATGTTTTTGGACACTTGATTGCATGTTTTTTTTTTGCAATTAAATTAAAATATATTAAGTTTAAATTCATATTAAGCCCATTAGCTGAACTTTAGAGTGTTTTTTCACTCACTTAAGTACATCTTGTAATAAAATGCACAAAGCAAATTATAAAACAGGAACAAAGAGTAAAAAACATTTGTAATATATCTGTCGAAACTTGCATGTCATGTATTTAAATATATTTATCATTTTGCAGTGATAAAGTTGCAATTTAGTTCATTTTAAATGCATTAACTTTAAATATAATATCCAATAACACACTACAGTAAAAATTAGAGCTATAATCAAGTATTTTACATGTGCTTTAGTATGCTGATCAACACACGACAGAAGGTTATTAAAACATAATGAATTAAAATGTGCTTTGGTAACTTTACAACAAGGTTTCATTAGTTTGCATTAGTTAATGTATTAATTAACATTAACTAACAATGAGCAATACATTATTTATTACAGTATTTGTTAACGTTCGTTAATAAAAATCCAACTGTTCGATGTTTGATCATGTTAGTTCACAACCAATGTTATCAAATACAACTTTTGATTTTAATAATGTATTAGTAAATGTTGAAATTAACATTAACAAAGATTAATCAATGCTGTAGAAGTATTGTTTACTCTTAGTTCATGTTAACTAATGAAACCTTAATGTAAAGTGTTACCGTAAGTATTCAAACTTTTAATTTGACATTATTACAAAGTGCACTTTCAAACGTGTGTTAAGAAAGTGCACTCTCTTTAAGTAGCCTTTTATTTCATTAATATTTTTTATTTTATTATTATGATCTGCAAATACAATTTTATTTTAAAAAAATATATACTTTAAAGATTTTAAGGGCACTAAAAGTGCACTATATCCAAAACAACACATTTGACAACAGTAAGGTTCGATTTTATGAATATTTCACATCATGTGTGTGTGTGTGTGTGTGTGTTTGTCACAGTGATTTCTCATCCTCTCTGTCTTTCATCTCTCTCTCTCTTTCTCTCTTTCATCTGTCCATCCCATCACCAACAACGGCTCCTTTCATTCGGGCATCTCCGCCTCTCCACCGCTGTAATTCAATGTTCCCAGAAAAACACATGATTGGAAAGTCAGTCACTCTTTACTGCCTCACACTCTTCCTCTTGGCCCTTCCACAGTCTTCCTCACACACACACACACACACACGCATGCACAAACACACAAACATGGACAAAAAAATTGTAGTACTAATAACTGTAATTTATGTCATTTTCTTGTTAATTTATTATTATTATTATTATTATTTTATAAAATTATTGTGTTTATATTTGGACATGTTGTAGGCCTATGTAGCCTATATATGTTTAGGTATATGTATATGTCTTATTATTATTATTATTTAATTTATATATTTATTTTTATTTGTTTAAAGGGTTAGTTCACCTATTAATTCACTTCAGAATTCAAATTTCCTGATAATTTACTCATCCCCATGTCATCCAAGATGTTCATGTCTTTCTTTGTTCAGTGGAAAAGAAATGAAGGTTTTTGATGAAAACATTCAAGGATTTTTCTCCATATAGTGAACTTCACTGTGCTGCTTCAAAGAGCTCTACATGATCCCAGACAAGGAATAAGGGTCTTATCCTGAGAAACAATCGTCCATTTTCTAAAAAAAATAAAAATGTATATACGTTTTAACCACAAATGCTCATCTTGCACTGCTCTGTGATGCACCACGCATTACGTAATCATGTTAGGCGGAAGTACCGATACAGTGTTTACAAAGAGAACGTGCAAAGACTAAATCAAATGCCCTTTACAAAAAAAGGTAAAACAATGATGCTGGATGATTTTGAAGTTGGAGGAGAAAATGAGATTAGTTTTAAGCCCTACCTCAGTACTTCCACCGACGCCTTTCCAACGTGATTACGTAATGTGTGGTGCATCACAGAGCAGTGCAAGACGAGCATTTGTGGTTTAAACTTATATACATTTTTATTTTTTTATAAAATGACCAATTATTTTGCTAGATAAGACCGTTATTCCTCATCTGGGATCATGTAGAGCCATTTGAAGCAGCACAGTAAAGTCCACTATATGAAGAAAAATCCTGTGATGTTTTCATCAAAAAGCTTCATTTCTTTTCACCTGAACAAAGAAAGACATGAACATCTTGGATGACATGGGGGTGAGTAAATTTCCAGCAAATTTGAATTCTGAAGTGAATCAATCCTTTAAAATAAGAAGAAGCATCAGGAACACGTAACTGCAATGAGATCAGCATCATGAGAAAGAAACGGGACACTAATGAGATCTATATCATCACTGCCAAAAATATGAGTCAAAACTCTGAGATCTTAATGTGAACCCAAAGATTTCAGGAGAAACATGTTCTCAGACCAAGTGCAGCGAATCAGATTGTCTCTGAAATGAACGCTTTAATCTGTGTGAAGTTTCAGGCCGAGACACAAACATCCATCAAGCCCCAATCATTAAGAAACACTGATGATCATGAGATCAAGCAGCGGTTACAGGTTCATTCTGAAGTCAACAGCTAGTTAGTTACTGAACTTGATGAACTTCACGACATGTCGTTCAAACAGGTGCCTCTCCATTGTGAAAGATTTGAAACACTGAATAAAGAACCTAGTTCACTTTCTGAATGGATGATAGTGCTGGGTAAACAAATGTCCAGTTCTCTATTTTAATTGATTTAAGAACAGATATCAATTCTTAAATCCCAATAATCGATATTTCATATGCTGTTTTCAGTCAATTAACACATTTTCATAGCATGCCTCCCATCCAAACAAATCGCAATGAGCTTTGTGTTTTGTTACTTTTGATATGAAATAAAGTCTTCGATTTCAAATTCTCTCCTTTTTTATTATGGAAATCAAACGCTCTTTAATGTGGCGTGACAGATCACTGTATAGGCTCAGATCAAGCGAAGCATCAGTGTGAAGTGGATGTGAAGTGATCATCTCTTCCTCTTTACTACTAGTTATAGCACCAAATAAACATGCACCATATTCGTTAAGTTGGCTTGAGAAATACTAATAAACTTCTTCTTCTTCTTCTTCTGACCCTAAATTTCTGACTCTAACGCCTCCTAGAGTTTTTTTCAAGCTAGAACCTCCTTTTCTAACTGATCCAACTTATGTTTTTTCTAAAAAATAAAATAAAAAATCATAAAAATCCCATAGACTTACAATGACTGTTTGAAGTCCAACTGTCAAAATTAAAATTTAATCTATCTATCTATCTATCTATCTATCTATCTATCTGTTTTCTGATAAACTGTATTGCCTTCAAGCTTTGCAAATCTTTTTTTTTTCTTTTTTCAAATTAGTGGTTCGGAGCATGTATCAAACTGCCAGTCACACTCCCCAGTGGTAAACCATAGAAATTTCGAAACACTAAGAAAACCGCTCCGAACCACTGATTCGAAACAAAATTTTCTTAAAGCTTCGAAGCAGTGTTTTGAAATTGATCATCACTAGATATTGTTGAATAAAGTCATTATTTAGTTTTTTTGGCACACAAAAAGTATTCTCTTCGCTTTATAACATTAAGGTTGAACCACTGTAGTCACATGAACTGTTTTAAATATATATTTAGTAGCTTTCTGGGCATCTAAAAAGGTTTAATCATCTTGCTGGCAATGCAGGCCTCAGTAAGCCATCGGATTTGATCAAAAATATCTTAATTGACCCTTCGCAGGGAGTTTGATTGACAAGCGATCTAACCAATCAGAACGCTGAATCCGCCATTTTGTCCGACAAAGCAGTCAGGAGTTAGAAGATTAACTTCGGTGGACTTGAACTTGAAAGATGGTGTGTATTGATGTCTTTCCATGTTTGAAACAACCTTCCTTCAGATGTTCATTCATGTTTATTTGATGCTATAAATTAACTAGTAGGAAGAGAGCTGAGCTGAGGTGCTACAGCGATCTGTGATGACACATTAAAGAGCCACAAAATGTTTTTTTATTGTTCAAATAAAACGCCGCCCCTTTAATTTGCCTGCTCCCTGCCACACGAGCTCTCGACTATATTACAGTGCATTTACAAAGTTCACACAGCTAATATAACCCTCAAATGGATCTTTACAAGATGTTCGTCATGCATGCTGTATACATGCTTCGAATTATGTGAGTAAAGTATTTATTTTGATGGTTACGTTTGATTCTGTATGAGTTTGATAGTGCTCCGTGGCTAAAGCTAACATTACACACTGTTGGAGAGATTTATAAAGAATGAAGTTGTGTTTATGAATTATACAGACTGCACGTGTTTAAAAATGAAAATAACGACGACTTTCGTCTCCGTGAATACAGTAATAAACGATGGTAACTTTAACCACATTTAACAGTACATTAGCAACATGCTAATGAAACATTTAGAAAGACAATTTACAAATATCACTAAAAATATCATGATATCATGGATCATGTCAGTTATTATTGCTCCATCTGCCATTTTTCGCTGTTGTTCTTGCTTGCCTACCTTGTCTGTGCACAGATCCAGATGCTGCCCTTGTCTAATGCGCTACATGGGCTGGCATATATGCAAATATTGGGGTCGTACATATTAATGATCCCGACTGTTACGTAACAGTCTGTGTTATGTTGAGATCCGCGTGTTTTCCGGAAGTCTTTTAAATAAATGAGATTTACACAAAAAGGAGGAAGCAATGAGCTTTGAAACTCAATGTATGTCTTTTCCATGTACTGAACTCTTGTTATTCAACTATGCCAATATAAATTCAATTTTTGATTCTAGGGCACCTTTGTTTAATAAGTAACCTGCTCTGTCTTGTCTGTCGACGTGTTGTCAGTGTCCTCTTTGCTCTGAGATGTATTTTTCACTGCATGTGGCGTGACAGCTGCACAGCTTATCAGACAAAGCAACAGTAACTAAGAGGGGCGGGTCTTTGTGAAGGGTCAGTTTGTATTGTGAAGATTAACGAAGGTCATACGAGTGTGGAACAACATGAGGGTGAGTAATTAATGACAGAATTTAAATTTTTAACCCTTTAAAGTCACTGTTTGCTCATCTGTAAATGAACACAAAGGCGCCTAAGCGACCCGCATACAGTTTCTTAGACTTTCAATCTCAGATTTCTACTGCTACTTGAACTACTTTAGCTGCATTCGTGCAAAGGGGTTTAAAGTAAAATGAGGCGAGAGAAACATGTTGTTCCCGCAGGCCTGTGAATGATGTGAGGTCACATGATCAGAGAGTCTCGGTCATGAGCGCTTGACAGCCGTCGTCTGTTTGATCTCACAGAGAAACACAGTGATCTGCACAATCACTTTAAAGATCTGCCTCATTATGAGTAGTGTTCACTTATCAGTCATCACTAGTGCTCATACCGATCAAACCTCAAGTCTTAAAGTTGAGTGTGTTTGTTGTCCTGCTGCTCAAATAAAGTGTGTTTATGAGGAGGTGATCAGATGCACCATTTTCATCTGCTGGACCAGAAAACAGCTTAAAAAAAAATCCCACCGGGACAAATAAACAGATAGCATCACCCTAGCAACCACCCATAACACCCTAGAAACTGTATAGCAGCAACATCCTAGCAATGGCATTGCAAATTCTTGCTAAGTTATCTGGTCTTTGTGTTTTTGTATTATAATATATGGTGAAGGAAAGACTGACAGCTGCAGATCAGATCTCCGGGTTTATCAATCCATGAGATGATTTCAGTGAAGTTCTCATTTGACAGAGTCACAGTTTGACGATTTCTGCTCTCGTCACAGAAACCGATCAGCAGGAACGGGGCCTGAGAAACCAACGGCAGAGTCTGAGAAACTTCTGCACCCGAGCTGAAGCTTCTCAATCCGCCGTGACCTCAGAAATCAAGAGGAGCGTCACGAGGCCCGCAGCAGCCCGAGGGCAGAGGGGTTTACAAGCCCGTCCTGAGAACGGAGAGACACACACAGAAAGAGTCTTTTGTCGTCTGAATTCTTCTGCATCGTTTTCTGCATTTCATCAGCTGTGACTCAAACTCACCCACAAATCTCATTCCTTCCCTCTCCATCCATCTATCCATCCATCACTGACTAAGTGTGTGTGTATGTGTGTGTTCAGCACAATAACACACAAACATACATAAAAACAAAAACATTTTATCAGGTAAACTAAAATGTGCTTCAAGCAGAAAACAAATATCAACAGGTTTATACAATGACTGAATCAACCTGACTGCATTCAGTTAAAGGGATCTGAAAGAAGTATGCTAATGAATGAAAGAAAACACAAGCAAATAGAACAACACAAGCAAATTAAGAAAACATAATCAGTTTGACAACAATGCAACAAAATACAATATGCAAAGAAATCAAGAAATGCACTTCCAGTACTCACAACACAACCAAACAGAAACATGCATTAAATACTCATAATGTAACCAAATACAGACACATCCTTCAAATACTCAAAACACAACCAAACATAATGCACATACTCACAAAACAACCAAATATACAAACACACTGCTAACGTGTGTTACACATAACACATTATCAATTTATGTTTTCAAGGATTATTAGGCTGCATAAATTAGGTCAGCCGGAACCGGGAACACTTCCTAGAACACCAGATGTACTCGTTACATCAGAAAAAGAATGGCATCTATGCTAATATTAGTCTTTCTGTTTATCCAGAAGTTTACCGTAGTCAACCGGATCCGGCCCGTATCCAGGTGAGACCTAGGACCGGCGCCCTGACACGACGACAACGCAGCCCTGAAGTATCAGCAGAGATCGATTCGACTAGATCATCCATTGTGAAGACATCATCAACACGACAGCCAGTGCCACAGTTCCTCAACAGACCGTCAATAACACATAATACATAACACATAACACAACCAAACATGGTTGTGCATGGTTGTCACAACACAACCAAATATAGAAACATGCTGCAAATACTCAACGCATAGAAATCAAAAAACGCACTGGGAATACTCAAAACGCAACCAAATACATACACATCCTTCAAATACTCACAACACAACCAAACAGAAACATGCTAAAAATACTCACAAAACAACCAAATATAGAAACACACTGCAAAATACAACAGTAACAAAATGACACATCCTTCAAATACAACGCAACCAAACAGAAACACACCTGCAAATAGCACAGATTACAACAGAAATGTTTTAAAGGTGCCATCGAACGTTTTTTTTACAAGATGTAATATAAGTCTAAGGTGTCCCCTGAATGTGTCTGTGAAGTTTCAGCTCAAAATACCTCATAGATTTTTTTTAATTCATTTTTTTTTAACTGCCTATTTTGAGGCATAATTAGAAATGCACCGATTCAGGCTGCGGCCCCTTTAAATGCTCACGCTCTCCGCCCCCTCTCGAGCTCTCGACTCTATCATTGCATAAAAAAAGTTCACACAGCTAATATAACCCCCAAAATGGATCTTTACAAAGTGTTCGTCATGCAGCATGTCTAATCGCGTAAGTACGGTATTTATTTTGATGTTTACATTGATTCTGCATGAGTTTGATAGTTTTTCTGTGTAACGGCTAATGCTACACTGTTGGAGAGATTTATAAAGAATGAAGTTGTGTTTATGCATTATACAGACTGCAAGTGTTTAAAAATGAAAATAGCGACGGCTCTTGTCTCCGTGAATACAGTAAGAAACGATGGTAACCACATTTAACAATACATTAGCAACATGCTAACAAAACATTTAGAAAGACAATTTACAAATATCACTAAAAATATCATGATATCATGAATCATGTCAGTTATTATTGCTCCATCTGCCATTTTTCGCTGTTGTTCTTGCTTGCTTACCTAGTCTGATGATTCAGCTGTGCACATCCAGACATCCTGCCCTTGTCTAATGCCTTGAACATGGGCTGGCATATGCAAATATTGGGGTCATACATATTAATGATCTCGACTGTTACGTAACAGTCAGTGTTATGTTGAGATTCGCCTGTTCTTCAGAAGTCTTTTAAACAAATGAGATTTATATAAGAAGGAGGAAACAATGGGGTTTGAGACTCACTGTATGTCATTTCCATGTACTGAACTCTTGTTATTTAACTATGCCGAGGTAAATTCAATTTTCAATTCGATGGCACCTTTAAGGGGACCCCAACAAGTGAACAAAAGTGATGAACCTGGCTGGGAAAAACAGTCTTCTAAATTAATAAATGTAAACGTTCTACATAAAATGCTGTAACATTAAATACAAACTCCAAACTCAAAATGAATCCACCCAGAGCAATGAATCTTATAGATGAGTCCTATTCTAAAGAAGTTGATTATGCAGCAGATTGTGCGTTTTCAAACCAGCATGACTAATTTCTTCAATAAAACACAAAGGTCTGTGAGAAAGTGGACAAAAACTTCAATAAATCCTCTCTGTTGTAGCTCTTCGATTTCATTTTCAAGACACATCTTGGCAGGTTTGCTGTCAATCATCATTTCTAGTGTTAATAAACTAGAAGAAACACCAGCTGTGGTTTTGCATTTTGCAAGTTAAGCATCTTTAAACTAAATTAAATTAAAAAAGACATGATAATATCACTCACATGACACATAATGAGGTCATGTGACAACAATACAGTGGGATGCTAATTGAAGCGTTTAGCACGGAGTAATTCTCTTGCACCGCTGACTCACACTTTTTGCTAAACGTCAACAGAACAATGTCATATTTGATTTGTGAAATATATCTTTTTGAGTTGTTTATATGGCGAGCTAAGACAAAAATATGTTCTAAGAACGTTTGGCTAACATTCCCATAAAGTTCTAAAAACGTTATTTCTGAATGTTCTCTGAATGTTTCTGAATCAAGTAATACAATGTTCTAAGAACATTTTGAGAATGTTATTAAAGACCAGATAACATTGAGCGAACGTTCTATTGACGTTGCTGGAAGAACGTTGTTCAGAACTTTGCCAGAACTTTTTTAGAATGTTCCCTACTAGCAGGGATATTGCATGAGAAGGATTTACGCATACCTGGAAACCAGGTAACCAATTCTCTCTCTCTCTCTCTCTCGCCCTCCTCCTCCACCCCAAACCCCCATTAAACCCTCTGAAACCCCATATCAGCTTCCTTTAGATGTTTCTCCAACACAATTGGGGTAACTGGACTCTTGGCGGAGGCAGTCGGTGCAGATATGAAGTGACCACACAATGGTGCATTCATGCTGCCCTCTCTCTCTCTCTCTCCATCCATTCTTCCCCAGCTGCAGAGGAATCCTGTCCAACTTTTTGCCCCCCACCACACAACTGCCACCCGTCCACCAGCAGAAAGAGAGAAAACACAAAAGCAGGATTCATCCCATAGAGACGGGGAGCCATTTAAGCGTTACGCAGCTGCATCGATTTATTAAAAGATGGGTGGAGAGGGAGAGATAGAGGGGGGTCAGCAGGGGTCACGGACCCCCAGACTTTTATTAACCCTCTGAAGATGATGATGACATGTTAATGAGCGTCAAGCATTAATATTCAGCAGAGAGTGGGAGAATGTACAGAATGGAGGGATTGATGAGGAAAAGAGAGAGAAAAGTGCAGAAGTGCACGATGAAAATGTTATATTCACGATGCTTGTTGACTGTAACATTTGAAATATGATTGTAACATCTGAAATGTCTCGATTCTTTTCATGTATTATATTTACATTTGTTCATTTCGCAAATGTGTCTGTCCAGAAATCAAATGCAGCTAAATAAAGGAATTTGTATCTGTATTTCGTATGTCTAATGACCAAATGATCAAAACACCTGTGTGTGTGTGTGTGTGTGTGTGTGTCTCTCTCTCTTTCTCACACACACACACCGAACACACACACAGTCTTTGTAACAGACTGTGTATTTCTACACCTGGAGGATTTGAGCGCAGGTGCAGATGATTCTCACCGAGAACGTCTACAGATACACTTTAATCATAATCAATCATCTGGAGAAATATGTCATATAAATATATAAATGAAGAAATCCATTGCCAGCATTCAAACACACTGAATCACAGCCTATAGCTGAACTTCAACAGATGATTTTTTTTTTTCCTTTTTTACATAATCATAGTAATAATAATAATAATTAAAAAAATTGTTTTAATTATTTTTTTAAATAATATGATTAATATAATTTAATTTTGATTTGAATTAAAAAAGTAAAAATTAAAATAAATAAATTATTAATCATTTATTTATTATTAAATTAATTTTATGATAGATAAATAAATAAATGTAAAAAGTAATTAATTAAAAAGTAGATTATATAATTTAATTTTATAATAGTCATAAAATGAAAAAACTTAGGGATAGATTAATTAATTAAATATTAATTAAAAAATAAATAAAATGTAAATTATATATATTACTTTTGTCATAGTCATAGTAATAAAACACATTAATAGAAAAATGAATTAATTAATAAAAAATAAAATAAAAATGTAAAAAAAAATAATTTAAAAAGTACATTATTATTTGTTATATATATATATATATATATATATATATATATATATATATATATAGTAGTCATAGTCATAGTAATTAAAAGATTATAATAATTAAATAGATTAAAAGATTAATTTAAAACAGCAAAAATAACATTTAAAAGTTCATAAAAATTAAATAAAATAAAAGATTTTTCATTTACTTTATTAATTTTTTTTTATTAACTTTTAAATGTTATTTTTGCTGTTTGAAATGTAATAATTTATTACATTAAAAAGAAAATTATTATTTGTATATATATATATATATATATATATATATATATATATATATATATATATATATATATACACACACACATACACTTTTTTCATTGTCATTTTTGGGAAATGTCCTAGATAAATCAAGGTAAATCTCTCTCTCTCTGTATATATATATATATATATATATATATATATATATATATAAAAATGAAGAAGACAATCCTCTTTGCAGCCGTTTGTTAATAGAAAAATGGAAGTGAACCGAATCCTGACTATATGTTACACACTGCAGCATGAAAGTGTCTGAAGTTCAGCACATATGAAAGCTGAAGCACAAGCGTCCACTAAACGTGTGTGTTTCTGTGTCAGAGTCGTTTCTCAGGCCCTTCAGAGTGTAAAGTGTCAGACAGGTGAGTCTCGTACAGGTGAAGACGAGGCTCCGCCCACAGGAACTCAGACCTGCGGGGATTTTCACCAGTTCCACCTCGACCAGCGAGGAAAACAACAACCCTGGACGCATGAGATCATCCCATCAGCGTCTGACCTTTCCTGAAGCACAACTTCATCCGCATGCAGGAATTCCCCCAGGAATCTTCGCCATCATTACCAAAACGGACAAAAGGGCAAAACCTTTCGTTCTCAGAGGGAAAATGATAAATGCTCCACCCACTCTTGCTCTCTCCCCATGGCTTTTGTTCGCTTCACTTCCTGTTGTGCCAGAAACTCGCACACATGCAGAATGCCATCAGGTGTGTGTGTGTGTGTGTGTGTGTGTGGAAGCTGGTCATGAGACAATCATGTACTCATTTTGACCTTTTGACCTCTACTCTCACAATCATCTTCTCCTGACATCCCAGCCACCATCTCCAACGGCAACCATCGCATCATCACTGTCACATGCTGCATGACTGCACTCACACACACACAATCACACACAAACATACAATCACACACACACATTAACCAATTAAATGTGCTCAGAATGAAATAACAGCCAGAAATGTGCTAGTTTGCTGAGAACATCAGTTTCACCCAGAATGAACAGTTGAAACACTGAATCTGTTCATTCACTTCAGTTTGGGGCTCATTTAAAAAACGCTGTTGTATGACAGATTATTAATTGCAGCATACAAAACGTTTTCACAAATATGGATTGATCCAAATCGTTATTTAGTTTGGTTTCTCAGCCTAAATCACTCACGCGCGCGCAATTTTAACGGTTCTCAGATTCAAACATTCACACGCGCGCAATATTTACTCTCGCAGTAACGCGAATTATAATAAAACTCGTGATTAAATATATAATCATATTATCGCGCGAAATAATAATAAACAAGCGATTCATTCCGACAATATTCTGCTTCGAAATTATTTCTGTTTCTCTTGATGCAGGTGACGTTTTATAAAATGTAAAAACGAAGTGAAACAAAATCAGCTAATTTGAACAAACGTTAATAAAACCGTGAGTCGATGAGAGAGTGAAAATAAACAAAACAACAACAAAAATAATAATAATTATTATTATTACTACCATTGGATGTTTAGTAAGAATTTGAAATGGAAAAACAGAATAATTGTAATATTATACATATTATTCGATAACAATTTTGTACATATTTAGCTGTAGCTAATTTGTAATAAATCCGAATGCAAGAAAATCAAGGCGCGCGTTAATTATTATTAATTAGCCTCGGTAGCCTTTGACCAGCATCTCGCACACTTTAGCTTATTTCGATTTGAATAACAGATAATATATTATAAATTCAATTTCTGAACTATGTCAATTAATTAATTATTATTAATAATCGATCTGTTTCTTATTTATAATTAAAACGGAAGTCCTTGCTGAGAACGACTGTATAACAATAAACTGCTCATTTATGATCATGTAAAATTATTAAGTGAAACAAAACAATCGACATTAGCGCAAATTAATTTATAGAAGCAAAAGCCGTGAAGAAGTGTCAATTTAAAACGATGCAGAAACGCACAAACACGCAAAACAATAAACCCGTCCTGTTCTCGATCATCAAAAATAACAAATCACTCGCTTAATCAAGCACGATAATGAATAATAACAAAACAGTTTAACAGCTACACTTCACTTCAATTCAATACAATTTCCTTTGAAACGTTCCTTGAGGATAAACACATCTCCAGCTCTGCGCGTTCATGTTTTAAGCGCTTGGAGACAGTCATATTTCTCTAAACGAGTTGGTCTGTCTCCTCGCTTCCCAAACCTTTCCTAAGAGCAACAGGGAGAAACTCACATCAAAGTGTGGCGCAGGCCTCAGATCCGCGCGCGTCCGCCCGCCCGCCCGCGTACATCCACAGAGCCGCGCGAGGCTTTCCCTCTATATGTGTACGTTTGAAGGGACACGGAGAAAAAGACGCTCTAAAGGGAGACACACGTCTTTTCTCTTTTCTTTTCTTTTTTTATATACACAGAACTGCTTTTTGTTCCTTCATTTTTTCATTTAAGAGGGTAATGGAAGGGGGGTGTTCGTTTGATCACATGATTACAATTCACCTGAGATAAAACAAAGGACGCAAAGAAAGGAGCGGGAGCGCCGGAGACCGAGACAGAGAGATGCTCTCATGGTCAGGATCCCCTTATCAGAGTCAACATTCATGGATAATGAAAAAGGCAATGATTTTTTGGCTTGGGTGGGGGGGCGTCGCGAGATGGAAATACAAGAGGTTATTGTTGACCAGAACAGCGCGTGTGTTTGTGTGCGTTTGGCCCGCCGTTTGCCTCGCTTCTCGTCTTGCTATATTTTCTGTTTAAACGTGTTAAATGCGCTCTCTGTGTGTTTATGTGACGGCCGCTGATGCAATTATAAAACTAACGCATAGCACGACACGATGTGGCAGGAGCTCATTCCAGCGCTGCGCGCGCGCGCGGGTCAGGACTGTGGGCCTGCGCGCGCACCATGCTACACACTATTCTACAATATTAAATTACATATAAATGAAACTAACGCTTAATGCTGTATAAAATTAGCTCACAGGGGAAATCTTTAGGTTTTTTTAGGTTATTTAAAATATATTTTTACCATTTTAGCCATACAAATAAAGGTTATTTATTGGCATCTATGGTGAAGAACCTACACTCTAAAAAATCCTGGGATAAAAACCCAGCAGTTGGGTTAAATGTGTGCCCAACCTGCTGGGTAGTTTCAACTCAACTATTATTTTAAAATTCCTTGCTTAAAATGAACTAAAAACCAGACACATTTTTTAGAGGCAACATTAATAATCAAAACGTGAAAATGTATTAATAAGAAATTTAATACATTTTTATTGTTTAATTATCCATTAAATTTAATAAATGTTAATTTATTAAACGTTAATACATGTTCATTCCCAACATATTTTAGGTTCATTTTAAGCAACCAATACAATAATTTTTAAACAATAATTGAGTCAAATTGAGGCAAACATTTAACCCAATCGTTGAGTTTGTCCATCTTGGGTTGTTTTTAACCCAGTATTTTTATAGAGTGTAAAATAAAGGGTTTTTTTTCTCAGTGATGCAACAGAAAAAACATTTTTGGTTCCCCAAAGAACATTTCAGTCATCAGTTCCAATAAGAACCATTTTTTCTTAATGTGGAGAACATTTTAATATTCTAAAGAACGTTTGGAACCTTTTTTTTCCCACAATAAAGAACTTTTTGTGGTTCCATGCATGTAAAAACGTTCTTCACTGAGCCATTTGTGCCAATGAAGAGCCTTTATTTTTAGGGAAAAGATGTTTAAATATTCTTCACACTAAGAAAGAACTGTTCTTTGGGGAACCAAAAAGGACTATTATTTGGCATCGCATTGGAGCCTTTATTTTTTGTAGGTTCCATGTAGCTATATTAGTACACGAATGTAACAGTAAATTCCGGTTAATTGGGACATATTTTGCCTTTGAGAGGAGTTGGAAAAAGTTTCCCAATTAACCTTAATTCACCTCTACATATTTTGAAGGGGTACCGCCCCCGGTCGCAGCTTACACATACATGAATTCGACGTACATGAAAATCATAATAGATCGGCTATTCTGCACAACCCTTGACCGCGCCACGCGCTGAAGTAAGAAGGAAGACGTTATTGCGCACAGCAGGTGCGCAGAATCCCGTCAGGCTATGGTGCGCGAGCTGCTGACGGGTCCGGTGGCGCGCGGCGGGGTGGAAGGACCTCTGATTCACCCTGAGGCACAACCAGGCCAACAAACAGGGCAGTGTGATCGGAAAGAGGTGAAAGAGAAACCCCCGGGACACGACGACACTAATGAACGACCACCTGTGAAGGTCGTTTAAAATCATGAAATTGCATCAAATATAGACGAACGTAATGGTATTGAAATATTACAAATTAGTATAACTAATGTGAGATCTAGGCTACTTAGGCTATTCTATTGCAGTGCTTCCCAAACAACTTTGAGACAAAATATTTTTGACGTCTCCCTGAAATCTTTAGTTAATATTTCAATAATTTAACATGTTCAAGGTTATCTGATGACGTTAATGCTCACGTGAGATGCAGATAAACAAATAAAATAGGTTAGTATTTTCCATAGGCCTAAGAGTTTTATTTTGATTGTTTTTTTTTTGTTTGTTTGTTTTTTGTTTTCAATTAGTTATGTATTTTAATCTAAACTTTTTACGATGTAATCAGCTAGTAATTAACTTAGCCCCTTAATTGAAATACAAAATAATTAATGTGATCGCACATTATTGTATGTCAGAAAGTAATAATAATAAGGGATAAGATTAATAAGGGATAAGATTAATAAAAATTTTAAAGTGACAGATAGATTCCACCTAGAATTTGGTTTATTATATAATGGCAAAGACATACAGAACTAAATCAAGAATATTAAGTTTTAAATATATAGATACATGTATATAAAAAAAAAAGTTTAAAAACACAAATAAAGGAGGCCGAATACGCCGTTGATTTGCAGCAGAAATCGCCGCCCTCTGCTGAGAAACTTCAGGGCGAAATCCAGCAGCCAATCAGAGAAGGACCCGATGGGCCTCTGCTGCTCCTTTAAGAGATTTTTTTCCATGAATTGATTTTTTTCTCGCTCTTCACACAACGAGGCTCTTTAAGCCCCGGCGCGCGACACAGAGCAGGCATTCAGAGCGCGAGCGAGGGGGCTGAACCGACGGACTCTCGCGCTGGGCGGGCGACCTGCTTTCAGTGCAGTAAGACGCTTGACATTATTACCTCTCTCTGTCTATCACTTACTCTGTGTGCATGGGAATATACGGAATTGCAATGTCTAAACGGAGAAATTCTTTTACTTATTACTATTTTTGGAAACAATAAATATACATCGAATTGAACTTATTCGCTGTATACTCATTTGAATTCGTTTTCTGTTCGGTTCATGTCTGCTGTAGTTTGAGGGATAATTGTAAAAAAGAAAGTTTCTCATCGAAATAGATTAAAATACATGCGATTATTTAAGAAACACTTCAAAACTAAGTTGGTGTCACGGGGTGTACATTTCGAGATTTGCGTTAATGTGTAGATCAGTGTTGGGTTAATCTGTCTTAACTTGGTAAAACGGCTTAATCTATCCTAATCGAAATATATACACTTCGATATTTTTGTAAAATTACAGCTGGATTTGAATACTTTGATTTGATACGTGTGCATAATCTTTGTCCAGTAGCCTATTTTATGTATTTGCAGTTATGTTATCAATGTTTTTGTTTGTTTGTTTGTTTTGTTTTTATTCTGTTTTACTTGCGTGTTTGTGAGCAATAATTGCAATCTTTGGCCAAAATGCTCGTAATACAAGCACTTAAGTACAAAATCCTTTAAGTCTGTTATATTCCAACAATATTGAAAATTCTGAAGAAAACACGTTTATTGATCAAACGATTCCGTATAAACGAATCAAACCAATGGCGTTTCACATTAGTGGAAGTTCGAATCTAATTTTTTTGTCACATTTGTTTAATTGTGCCATTTAGGAAATGTTTTTGGCATGAGTGAATTAGGGGCAAATTATTGCCAAACCAGGCGTTATGATCCGCCCTACTCTAGCCAAAGACGAACTGAATCAAATTTGAGCAAATAAGTGGCGGAAATAAAACCGATCTGCAGTAAATAGTTGAGTGGTTGATAATAATGAACAGAAAGTTTCTTAAGTTCTCTGACTTTGTACGAGAAATGTGTTGAATGGAAAACAGCAAACTCAGAAGCGCAATTAGCCTGCTATGAAATGGACCGTGTTGCTAAAAACAAATTGCTTTATATTTTTGTCCCAACGAAACTACTTCACAGAAAAGTAAATAAGACACAAATGATTAAACATTTGTATTCCCGTGACCCTAACAAATGGGACTGAATATTAAATCATTCTGGTACTGTTGAAGTGAAGTCACCTGTGTCTGATCTTAATTAATACTGGTGTCGGATGGGTTCTTCTTCTGAGATTCGATCCGAAGTAATTCAAGCTCAGCTCTGGCTACAAACTTTTTGCCGTATATATAAATCAATATCTGGTGTTGATCTGTATGGCCTGTAGTAAGCCATATACGCAAAATGAATTATTTCGCGTATATTCACTGTACCGGTTGCTTGAGTTTTCATAAACACACTGCTCTGACTTTCTGTATTTTCCTGCTGGTTATGAGTCGTCGCTTGTGCTTTCACCAACAAACACTGTGTAATTCAGCTGCCCACAGCAGCGCCGCTCCGTGTTTATCCAGCAGCAGGGCGGAATGAAGCCGGTATTATTCCAGCACTCTCTCTCCCGGGAGCTTGAACAAACCGCCAAACCTTCAACAGTAGCTTGTTAGCAGGAGTGAAGCTAAAATAACACACACGCAGACCGAGGCGAACTGACGCCACCGTATGATTGGCCTGGAAAAAAGACGAATTCTAAATAAAGTCAAAGCCTCAGTGTTTGTAGCCGTTTTTCCTGAACAGGTTTGTGTTGTTCGCGAGGCGTTTGAGTGAACAGCGAAGAGGTTGTGCGGTAGGGAACGTTCCCACAACTTTCAGTAATGTTTGGTAAATGTTAGAGTAAAACTTACAATAAATAACATATTTAGAACGTTCTCATAATGATCTCAGAATGTTCTTGGAACGTCTTTATGATGAACGTTCTCATAAAGTTGAGAAAATATTTCTCGAAAATCCTTGTTATTTGTATTTAATGAATGTTAACGTTGACATTCTTGGAATATTACAGATAATTATAAATTAAAATATATATTTTGAGTAAAACTAAGTTATAGGACAATGGCTACTAAAGTAGACCTTTTACATAACGTTCTAATCTCGACAAGAAAGCTGGACGTTTAAGAAACATTGCAAATCACTGTTTCCACGTTTTTAGAACAATTTATTAGCTGGGATAGCCTATAGCCTATTAAAACGCAAAAATAATAGCCTATTATTGTACACTGAGAAGAAATGCTTTACAGAAACATGCAAATGTAACACACAAACTCCAGACCACCTATAATATTGAATAAAATTACATTTGTGTCTACTTTTTTTGCAGGTTTTTCAGCAGATCTATATCCAGAGGAAGACGGCGGATGGATTCATTCTGACAGAACAGAGCGCGCATGAAAAGAAACTTGTTAAAGTTTCACTTGATGACCTATAATTAAAAAAACAAAAAAAAAAAACAAAAAAAAAAACTGGCAATTGTTTTAGAGAACATAAAATAGTTTTTAGATAACAAAGAGGTCCTGTGAGGAAAAACTCACCTACCAAGACACCTGTGGCCGAAGAGCGAGAGCATCGATGTCGGCGGAGGAGCACAGTATGTCGGAGGTGGAAATGAGTCCCGGGGTCTCGGATGACGGTCACTCTATGTCCCCCGGGCATTCGTCCGGAGCTCCCGGCGGGCCGGACTCCCCTCTTCCCGGTCAGCCGTCTCAGATTCCCGGCGTCGGTGATGATGGAGCCGGAGTCTCTGCAGGTGTTTCGGTGAAGTCCGACGACGACGACGACCGGTTTCCCATCGGCATCCGCGAGGCGGTTAGTCAGGTGCTCAACGGCTACGACTGGACTCTCGTGCCTATGCCCGTGCGCGTGAACTCGGGCAGTAAGAGCAAGCCGCACGTGAAGCGGCCGATGAACGCGTTCATGGTGTGGGCGCAGGCCGCGCGCAGGAAACTGGCGGATCAATATCCGCACCTGCACAACGCCGAGCTCAGTAAAACACTTGGAAAACTCTGGAGGTGAGAGCAAAAAAATAATTTAACGTGTACTGGCGCCACCAGCTGTGCATACCAGATGCCATGGCACTACAAATTTGCCATGTCATGCTCTAATTAATATCATATAGTCACAAATAGGCCAAAGCTTTATTTATAGGCTACAGAATAGAAGAAAAATCAGAATAATTGCATTTCCATTAAACCTTGGCGATCAAACTGAGCATTTCCAATCATAAACCACTCAAGAAACAGCCACCATCAATTAATTACTGTAATTCTATTAGTTAATAATTGATGCTCCAGTTTAATATGTTCTGCTGTAGATCTAGTCAAATCTGATGGCCACACCTCACTGTAACCTTCATATTAACTGCACACTGCTCACTCGGCCTCTGGCTTTGAGTTTCTCAAGGGCTTTAGCTCAGAATAATCATTCCTTCAACATGCCAGATTAGAGGGACAAATCCCTTCAGGAGCTGCTGTGGAAAAGACATGCTGTAAACAGCACCATTAACCTGAGCTAGTATGCCAACAGCAGCTATTACGTAGTGCATTTATCTAAAAAGGTTTATTTTCATGAGGGAGTGAGTGTTTGGTTCTGCTGGGTTTCTAGATGCTCAAATAAACTAATGAAAGCATCTTGCTCTACAGATGACTGCATATATAACAGGTGGAGAATCAAACCGCAGAGTTGGTTCATACACCAGCTGGAAACTGATCGTCTGCTCGTGTTAAACTCTCAGAGGAGAAATCTGAGCCAGTCTCAGTATTTAACAGTTCAATAATCATAGTTCATTCGACACTTAACTTGATAAACTGCAGATATTCTCTAGATTTAAATAAGATTTTATTGTCATATTGATGGTATGTTTGTTATTTGTCCAGTGATTAGGTTACAGGACCTACTTCTCTCTATCTGTCACATTTGTTTCAGTATTAAATATTTTGGTATTTTACACATTTTGCATATCATATTGTGCAGAAGATTATATTTTTCTGCATGTGTGTATTTCAGGCTGCTGAACGAGACGGATAAGAGGCCGTTCATCGAGGAAGCTGAGCGTTTGAGGAAGCAGCATAAGAAAGACTATCCTGAGTACAAATACCAGCCACGTCGACGCAAGAACGGCAAACCTGGATCCAACTCTGAGGCCGACGCCCACTCCGAGGGCGAGGTCAGTCACAGCCAATCACATTACAAGAGCCTGCACCTGGAGGTGGCGCACGGCGGGGCCGCAGGGTCGCCATTGGCCGACGGACACCACCCTCACGCTACAGGTGAGTTACACCTGCCTACACTAAGAACTTATTTTGAAAGAAATTAATGTTTATTTAGATAGGACAGGATTCATCTGAAGTCATTTATAAAGATTTTCATTTAAAATTGAACCTTCTATTCATCAGGGAATCCTTGATAAACCAATTTTTGTTAACACAAAAATATGAAGTACAACTGCATGTTTCAAATGTTTTTTGAGAAGCAATCAGCATTTTAGATTGATTTCTGAAGGATCATGTGACACTGAAGACTGCAAAAAATTCAGCTTTGCCATCACAGGAATAAATTCGATTTTAAAGTATATGCACATGGAAAACAGCTATTTTAAATAACATTTCACTATTTTTACTGCATATTTGGTCAAATAAACGCGGTCTTCTTTCAAAAATGACCACAGATGTCCTCTAAAACTCTTCCATTTGTTCCCTCAGGTCAGAGTCACAGTCCTCCGACGCCCCCTACCACTCCTAAGACGGAACTGCAGGGGGGGAAATCTGGGGAGGGGAAGCGTGAGGGCGGAGCCTCCAGGAGCGGTTTGGGGGTGGGAGCAGATGGAAGCTCCGCTTCCTCATCCGCCAGCGGTAAACCCCACATCGACTTCGGTAACGTGGACATTGGCGAGATCAGCCATGATGTAATGGCCAACATGGAGCCGTTTGACGTGAACGAGTTCGACCAGTACCTTCCGCCCAACGGGCACCCGCAGGCGTCGGGCGGCGCAAGTGCCGGGTCTTCGGCTTCTCCGTATGCTTACGGCATATCCAGCGCTCTGGCGGCCGCTAGTGGTCACTCAACCGCCTGGCTTTCCAAGCAACAGCTGCCGTCCCAGCAGCACTTGGGGTCGGATGGCGGGAAAACGCAGATTAAGAGTGAGACGCACTTCTCCAGCGACGCGGCCGCTGCGGCTAGCGGGTCACACGTCACGTACACGCCTCTCAGCCTGCCGCACTACAGCTCCGCCTTCCCCTCACTGGCGTCACGTGCACAGTTCGCAGAATATGCCGAGCACCAGGCGTCCGGCTCGTACTATGCCCACTCCAGCCAAACCTCCGGCCTCTACTCCGCCTTCTCCTACATGGGCCCCTCGCAGAGGCCCCTGTACACAGCCATTCCGGATCCCGGTTCTGTGCCACAGTCGCACAGCCCGACTCACTGGGAGCAGCCCGTCTACACCACCCTATCTCGACCGTGACATGCGTTACGGAGGTGATGCGATGCTCTCGTTTCATTTCCAGTCACTGAAGGTCCAAACTAAAGTGTGTATGTGACCGAAAATCATCAAAACACTCGCCTGCACCACAATCTACACAGACATAAATCTGCGAGAAAGGGTGTGTGGAGATCTGCAGGGAAAATATTCTCACGTTGCCTCTCAGGCTGATAAAATCCATCGCGACCCGTTTCACAGAGATCTGCTCGTCCGCCAATTTGACACAAGTGGTATTTCATGAGACTTATTACCAAAGTACTGAGACCAAAACATTAAAATGAGCAAAATGGGCGTAGTTTCTGAACTCTGTATGGTTTGGCAAACTTCTTCCAACACATTCACACAAACTTACACCTGATGTTATTACCTGTACATCCACATGTTTTTTTTTTGTTTGTTTTTTTTTAATTTGTATGTATGAATAATCTCTTTTTATTAACCAAAATAAGGCCATATTGTTTTTATCTTGGAAAAATAATGACGTGTTTTTATTGTTGTAATCTTTTCTATTGTTGTTACTCTTGTGTTGCCATAACTACACTGAAAAGTCTTCACCACTGTCTAGTGTTTGTTAATGACATTTGTGTTTTATGACTTTCAGCGTGTGTAAATATCAGTGCCAGGGCGCGATAAACGCGTCTTATTACTCCAAACACAAACGGAGTACTGTAATGCAATATGTTTCCTTCACATCGGAATTAACGTGATTATGAGTTTCTGGTATAAAATTACCTTCTTTTTTATTGTTTTAGCTAACACCGCTAGTGCCTCAGTCCATCGGAAACGGTTCGTAATCGCTGATAAATTCAAATTAAATCACGTGAACTCTTTTCAGGGCGCGAACTTTCAGCCGTTTGCCAATTCGATGTTTTGCCCAACATATACGAGTTTGAAATAGTGCCGATTTATATTTTGTGGAAATAATGTCCGTTTCAGAACATTACCCTTGGTTTTATTTCGTAAAGAGAGTCTAGTTAAAAGACGTTTAGTTGTTCACCGTTTTTCTCCCTTTGTTATAGTTTTCGCCCTTTTTATTAGAACTATTCTGAAACAACGGAAACAAACAACATTCTTGTTATATATTACAAAATATTATTTATATTTGTTGTTTTTGTTCGTTTTTTATCAGTAGCGTTTTATTCTGACTTTGGAAACTTTTGTCGTGTAATTCTGTGGTGGGTAAAAGTGTTGTTGTTTTACTTTATCAGTGTAAATAGAAGAGAGCAGTGACTAACTTCCCTCACTCTAAATAAAGCTGCAGTCTGTACAAACGAGTCCTCGTCTTCATACACAATCCCCTGATTATTAATCTTCCTCTTCTTCTGATGTGCTCTATACCAGATCTTAACATATCACCCACAATATATTCATTTTCTACACTCAATATATGATGAACAGCAGGGTAAATGATATCGGAATAAAGAAGTTGAGGGAACATTCTGGGAACGTTAGGCGAACGTTAGTGGAACGTTCTTTAGTTCTAAAAAAGAACATTATCTTTTCGTAAATAAAACTTTCCTGGTTAAAACTAACGTTATAAATGCATGCTTTGGGAACGTTCTGAGAACATTCTGGGAACCAAAATTCACTAGCCGTACATTTGTTAAACTCCAGTACACACTGCATAAGATATTGTGATATAATAATGCAATATTTTACTATTTCCATACTTGGACATGTGACAACAATATAGCCTAGTATTAATGTTTAAAATATTCACTATCCTTATTATCCCTAAAGAAACCAGTATGTTTTTTTGATGTGTATCTGAGCTTGTAGGTTCATTCTGATTGGCTGAAACCACTATCATGACAGCACACATCTCTACATCCTCTGCATTAATGTGTGTGTGTGTGTGTGTGTGTGTGTGTGTGTGTGTGAATGCTGCCCTGCATATCTGCATGTGTGTGTGTGTGTGCTGAGAGCTGAAGCTGATTTCTAATTCCCCTGATTTAATCATCTGTGTGATACTTTGGTTAAACAAAGAGACTCATTCAGCTCCGGCTGAGCGAAGGGAGGGAGGGGGTCTGGCCTGCAGTTTCACTGGATACAAAGAGACTCACACACACACACACACACACACACTGCAGGTCTCACTGCAACAGGATTTGCACATTCCTAAACAGTGTGCATGAAAGAGAGAGAGACAGTGTCTAACCCAGCATCTGAAAACATAGTTTTCTGTCTCTGTATCGCCATACGACTGTGTCTACACGTATCATGAGGGCAGGACTCATTTCCCATCAGCCACTGTGAATCTGTGGTCAGAAGTTTATTTATTTATTTATTATGATTGCAAACTTTACAAAGATGAAAATAACATTACACAGTTTTGTATAGAGTACACAACATATATCAAAAATATGTCTACTGTCATCTGAACATACAGAACAGAAAATAAAACAGTAATTACTGAAAGAGAAAGATCAAGAAAAGAGTAAAATAGTTAAAACATGAGGGTAAGATATTAATTTACATTTCAATTAGAGTGTACAAATTAAAGTCATTACAAATGTAGGTTGTTCTGGCTTTCTTTTTTATGGGGGATGAAATAGTGTTAAGGTAAATTCTTTAAAATAATAATAATATTAATAATTAGTTTGTTGTTGGTGAATTTACATTTATGGATATAAAATTTGCCAAGGAAACAAATTAAATTGATCAAAAAATTGATTCCATTAATCAAAGCAAGCTTTGTTTTTAATAGGGTCAGAATCAAAATGAAATCTTTAAAAGTTAAACTTATCTTGTTGCATATTATTTTTAAATGTTTCAATATTTTTCCATAGTTGTTTAGTAGAAACATGACCAAAATTGACAGCTGACAGTTGACAATTGTTTCTGTGTGAACTTGGCAGAATGAGCATCTTGTATCAATATTTGTTTTATATTTAATCATAAAATATTTAACAGAGTAAATGTATTTAATATTTTGAAAGACACTTCTTTAATGTTATTAGTAAGAAAAAAATTTTAATGTAAGGACTGACAAACTAAAATAGCTGACAGCTGACAAACTAAAATAAACCATTATTAACCCTTTAACTGTCACCCCCACTTTTTTTTTAGACAAGAAAATGCACTATCCAAACTTAAATGGTTGTAATTCAAGAATACTTTGGAGTATAGACATAAGGCTGGTCTTGTTTTAAAGATGAAATTTGGCAGATTATTGTAGATGTGAAATAACTTATGTAAGTGAAACAGAAAAAAAGTTATAGAAGTTTAAGTTTATGAAAATGTAAAATGTAAAAATATAATATTTTATATTTTATATAAAATATATATTTTACAAAACAAGTTTTACTCTAAAGCTGCAAGGAAATCAAAGCCAAAAATCTGAACAAGTTGTGTTTCAAATTTCAGGTTGATATCTCAAAAAATGAGCTTTCAGTAAGATTTTGTTTGGGCGCAGTACCACACTTTTTCACTAGATGACACCCAAGCTCCATTACTGACCATAAGCCTATAAAGGCGCCTCCATTTCCATATATGGTTTGAGTGATCTGAACCATATATTTCCATTATTTTCATACAATTTATGAAGTAGATATCCTATATAGAAGTAGTATGGGAATTTTGGCAGAATTTGATATGAATTCAGCCTCTAATAAACATAAAAATAACATGTATGTTGGTTATAGATCGCCGCCACAATCATAAATGTATTTTTTTTTTTCTATTAAAAACATTTTCAGACCTTTTTTTCTCAAAAAATTGAATGGATGTTATCTTTTGACCTCTTGGCATGAAAACAAACATGTTTCAACCAATCTTTAATGATTTTTCATGTTCATCGCTATTTCAAAATAAAGGTCTGAACATGCCTTATGAGTATGAAAATATGCTTGTTGCAAATTGATAAATTACTGCTCCTCTGTAATTTATTTTGAAAATCAGTCACCAAATATGTAAACTAGAGATTCTAAGCTTTCAAATGATATATAGTTTGCCAAGATTAGTTTAGGTTTAGTATAGAATATTACTGTTTTAGATATGTAATGGCAAACGTCCCACCTGTGGGACGGTGACAGTACCACTGATCAAAAAATAAAGTTCTATTTTTGTAAAAAAATATTTTGATTGCTCCAAATAAATAATTTATGGGGAGTGAAATTATGTTTATATATTAAGCCCATGCCAAAAGTACCTGTTGGTGGAAATTTAAAAGTTTGATAGGAATTGTTCTTCAGAAACAGGTCAAATGCAGATATGAGGAAGGACAATACCCATCAACTGCAGCAAAATTAATTTTTCATCTGCACACCCTCAAAAAACACATGCTGTCTTGATATAATCCATGTATATACATTACAGTATTTAGTTGTTGTTCTTGGTACTAGCTGGAGTGCCCAGAGTTACCACTAGAGGGCAATCCTTCCCTCACAATTGGCATGCTGTTGTGAACTTCAATACCCATTATCCTTTGTACTTGCATTTGCAAGTATAGCTTGTGGAAGATTTTCCCCTATGCACCTGACTTAAGTTTACCTGGGTCAACTCCCAATCGACACACCTTTTGAACACTATCACTTGGCAATAAGGTCTTTAGTGATCCTTAACTAACTTTCTGCTCAGCAATATCCAGACTATACCTCAGAATAATGTTTTAATCATGGCCGGAGGACCTCGTATCAATCACAGAGAATCCCACCGGCAAAAACAATACAACAGTTTATATAGGAGAAAGGCAAAGCATTCTACAATATGATTGGTTCTTTGTATGTCAAACCCTTCTGTCAACCTAAAATTGCCCTTACATACAGAGACAAAAGCATAAAAGTCAATTCAATATTCATAATATTTTATGCAGTTCTGGTTGAATTGCATGATAAACTATTTCTGTTCCAGACGTATTTCAGTCATGCTCAGAAACAAAAACTTACATGAGAAAATCATCATTAGTTTTTGGAAATGAATCATACACACTGACTAACTGATTTTCATAATTGTACATAAAAAACATATATGTACAAAGATAAAAAAAAACAAGAAGAAAAACATCACAATACAATCAGAACAAAGCATTATGTATACTGCAGATTAGAACCTATATCGTGTCTCATCTTTAATTCCCTTTAAAAGACATGCTCTTGCTATTTACATGGAGGAATATAGACACCCTCAACCGGACGAGTCAGTTTCAATACATACGTGTATTGCCATGATTGTTCCATAGTGACATAACAGTAAGATTTCAGTAGAATAAACATTCAGATTTTAGTTGTTCTAAGAAAATGTTTATCCATGTCTTTTTTAGATAACTGGTATCAGTCTCAGACAAAATAATTTTTGCTAGATCTATAGAAACCCTACTTAGAGGTTGTTCCACATTATTAACCCTTAAATGCATACCTCGGATCATTCACTACCCTCCTCCTCGCTCATTTTTTAAAGTTAGACATCAACCTTCTTGGTATTCCTCAATCAATTCATTATAAAGAATATAACAAGAAAAAAATCATAAAATTATAAAAGAATGCCTATTTTTGTATTCATTATTTGTAAAAATTGTATAGGGTCGCAAACGACCCGAGGTGTGTATGAGTGTGTGTATATTTTTTCTTCACAACAATAATTGAATCTTAGATGACGGAATAAGTGCAATTCACCTTTATTCCAAAAAGGTAGCAATGTCTGATATACAATGCTGAAGTGACGACTCATTCAGAAAACAAAATAATAAGAAAAACATGAAATGGCTCAGCGATTTACTGCAAAACAAGTATGAACGCAATCAAATATGACTGTAACTTTTACTGGATGGATCTGGTGAAGCTGTTAGCGATCAAAATATTGATTTTGAAGATGTTGAAAATTATGTAGTTTTGAGAATTGAGATCGCGAATGGGCTCATTCGTGACCTGAAACATAAAACTAGCCCATTATTTGCTGAATTTACTGGGAAATGAGATCTGATGAGGACAGTGATGATGGCATAAAACATCTGCTCAAACGGAGCCCTTTCAAGCTCAAAAAGGTAACAAAGTATGATTTATTTTATTCTTCTGTAATTGTTACTCTAATATCAGAGGAGTTTTATATTATTGCGACAGGTAGAGAACCTTGCGTGTTAGATATAGATCCGGGTCAATAAAGACCCGAATATGTAAGAATGATTGGCGAAACAGTCATGCATTTAAGGGTTAAGCAAGTCACAGTTATCATGCAATATGGAGTGGAAGAAAGATCTTTCTGAAGATGAAAAGCATGAAATGGTGCAATGATGTGCAAAAGGAATGAAAACAACTAATATTGTGTAGAATGGAGATGATCAAATTATGAGATTTGTGAGTGATTTAGAGCACAGCAGAACTCGGTAAGATAAAGGTTTATTAATGAAAAATGTCAAAAAAATGAATTGTATTAAAAGGGCAGCTATAAAAAAGCCAGTGTTGAACAGCAAACAGGTGTTTGAAGCTGCTGGTGTCTCTGGAGTCTTGAGATCTTCTTCATGCAGACTGACAGTTGTGCATAAAGATGCATTTTAGCCACTTCAAACCAAACCTCACAAAGAGAAACATTTACAGTGGGTGTAGAAATACATGAAGACTCAAATGGATGGATTTCTAGATGGTTGGTGAATGGCCACCATGTTCCAACAAGACTGTGACGTCAGCAGGGAGCTGGCAGGTGATGATTTGGGCTGGAATAATGGGAAGTGAAATGGAAGGTATTTAAATGACTTTTGCAAGATATGTGGAGTTCATAACTGGCCATTTTCAGCTAAAAGGAGGATAGTGCCTTCTGAAATACAATGCACTATGCACTATCCCATGCCGCAAAAAAAAAACACCACAGCAATAAAACTGTTTAAAATGTATTTCTACACCCACTGTAAATGTTTCTCTTTGTGAGGTTTGGTTTGGAGTGGCTGAAATGCATCTTTACGCACAACTGCCAGCCTGCATGGAAAGCTTCTTGAGACTCCAGAGACTCCAGCAGCTTTAAATACCTGTTTTCTGCTCAACACTAGCTTTTTTATAGCTTTTTTTTATGGCTTTTTTGTAGGTATTGGGCTGTTACATGTGCATACTGAATTTCATAACTGTACGTGAAATTGAAATTTTGTAGGTGGTGCTATTGAGCCATTTTGCCACACACAATTCTGAAACCCAAATCAAAAATTTTCATTACTTCTGACGTGTGTGCAAAGTTTCATGAGTTTTCGAGCATGTTTCGGCCCTCAAAAATGCAATTAATTTCCGAGAAGAAGAATATTTGGCTGAGCAATTACAATAGGGTCATCACACCATCAGTGCTTATGTGCTTCAAAAGATTTACCTGAATTCAACCTTCATTTTCACTTTGGGCTTGACGTTTAAATTTAAACGTTTTGCCAAAGAACTGCACAATGTCTTCAACACCACCAACAGCTCCTCCAGCAGCTCCTCCAAGAACAGGAAAATAGCGATTCCAGTCACGAGCTCGTATAGCTGTATATGGTAGTTTCGCTTCAGCTTCTTCTAAAGCTTTATTCACTTCTTTCATAATTTTTTCACTAATTTCACATTCTGCTTGTTCTCTAGCTTCACATTGAATTTTCTCCTGAAGTTTTTGTTTGTCCTTGTCGTGTTTTTCTTCCAGGAGTTTACTGAATCTCTGTTGCATTTCTCCTAAAGATTTTTCCTTTCTTTCATTATCCTCTTCAATTTGTTTCTTGTGCTCCTCCAGTTTTCTCTGCATCTTGTCTCGAAGGGTTTCATTGGTCTCTTTCATGATCTCCTCCTCTCTCTTTTTGAAGTCCTCTTCAGTTCTTCTCAGTTCATTCTGCATCGCTTGTCTTTCTCTCTCTTTTTCTTTCTTCATTTGTTCTATTTTAGCTTCATATTTGGTTTTCAGCTCTTCTTCATTTCTCTTGAGCTCTTCTTCTTTCTCTTTCAATATTCTCTCTTGTTCCCCTTTGATGTTCTTCTCCACCTGCTGGAACATCACATTGGTGTAGAAACTCCCTCCATTTCCTTTCAACATCAAGTCAATCTTATACAGAAGATCAGAAACCTGTGTGTGATCTTCATTCTCCATGTTGTTGAACACATGGTATCTGTTTCCAAACTGATGGACGAGGTTCTTTAAGCTGTCATTTCGTTGAACATAATCTTCAATTGTTGCCCCTCTAAGTTCATCTCCTCTGGTGAACAGTACTATGGTGTGCATTCTGGATTTGTCTCCAAACATGTCCTGAATCATCTTCACTGCATCTTTCTCCTCTTGAGTGAATCGTCCCAGTTGAAGCACCAGCAGAAACACATGTGGACCAGGTGCCGCCATTGAGACACACTTCACAATCTCCTTCAAGGTCTCTTCATTATCAACTCCAGTATCAAACAATCCTGGAGTGTCGATCACAGTTATTCGTTTTTTTTTTAACTCAGATGTTTGTTTCTGACACTCTCTGGTCACTGAGGATGGATTAGGTATTGATTCAAACATGTCTCTTCTCAGTATAGTGTTTCCTGTTGCACTCTTCCCCACACCCGTCTTTCCCAGCATCACAATCCTCAGATCTTCATGTGTTACACCTGCTAACCACAAAAGAAACTGTCATTACATTTAGTCATTTAACAGATGCTTTTATCCAAAGCGACTTAGAAATGAAAACAGTAGAAGCAATTTAGAGCAACAAGGAACCAGCATATACATTTACATTTTTTTTAAATGAGTGATTGTTTTGCTAGATAAGACCCTTATTCCTCATCTGGTATCCTTTAAAGCCCTTTGAAGCTGCACTGAAACTGTAATTTTGACTGTTTGGAGGACACTGAAGTCCACTATAAGGAGAATAGTCCTGAAATGTGTTCATCAAAAACCTTAAATTCTTTTTGACTGAAGAAAGAAGGACATAAACGTCTTGGAACGTCTTGGAGTAAAACAGGCATGGGAGAGGGCCTCTATAGCGCCATCTTTTGACAAAAGTGGCCGGTTAATTTAACTTGCAGTCTCCAAACTCGGTACACATATTGTTTTCTTTCTGCCGAACAAATGTGGATTTTTCAAACCCTCTCTGTCTCCAGTCTTTGTGTGTGTGTGTCACTCCTTTTCCCTCTCTCTCTCTCTATGCTTGGGCCCGTCATCGCTACTTACAGCTATATATTTGTTTTTAATTTATTTTCTATGAAAATCACTTTGATTTAGTGCTGGGCGGTATACCTGTTCATATGGTATACCAGTTTCAATTTTGAGACCGATATGAATTTTTCAAAAACCGCCATAGGCTACCGGTGCATAGTTGAAACAGCTGCTGTATCTATTCAATGGCCATGAAGTGCAATGTAGAGCACATAGAGAGTGGACTTCTATTAACTGCATACCCTTCTTACACTTATGAAAATAACTTTATTACACAACAATATATAACTCACAAAACAAACCCTCTTTAATACTGCAAATACTATGCAGAGCCAGTGATTTCCGCGATGCAGAAAACACGGACGAAGCACAGAATCCAGTCACAAATAGAACTATTGTATAAAGCTGAACGTCACAGAATTTAGCAATTTTTGGATGAATAAATCAAAAATAGGGCTGTACAATGAATCAGATATCGATACAGACTAGTGTCTGTGAATATTAAAGCTAAAAATGACTGCTATTGAAATCTGAAGCCTATGAAAGAGCGCCGCATTTTCGTCTACTACTCATACTGAAGCACGCGTGACGCTCACGATGATTTCAGTGTCTGCTGTCTTACTCACTATACATGAACTTCAGAGCTGCTCTTAGAGACATTTTATGAACTTTTATTTCACTGATTAATTTGATAAAACTATCAACAATTGTCATTATAAACACAGGAAGTCAAATGTCTTCACAATCCTGTCAAAATAAAAGTTCAGTATAACTTGAAATAACAAAAATATACTATTGTAAAATCAAGTGTACTTCGAATAATAGAGTATAGTCTAATAATAAGAATAAGAATAAGAACACTGTTTATTAAAACACAAACTCAAAGGTCTTCATTGAAATTACAGATATTGAACAGTAAAAATGTAGCTGTCACAGAGACGAACTCCGTGATTCCCTCCTCTGACCACCGGAGGGAGCCCTCTCCAGAAAACTAGCACACACACACCATACACTACATTTCCCATAAGCCCATGCCTTGGACTGACTGCTGCAACAGCTGACACCCATTACCCAGACTGTAAGAGACACTCACACACACCAGTACATTGCGAAGTCTTGTTTTGCCCCGGTGAACATTTCTGAGCGTTATTATCCTGTCTGTCTGTCTACTGCTGCTGATCCTGTTTGTCACCCGTTATCGACCCTTTGCTGCCTGCCTCGGAACCTTGCCTGTTACATTGACCAGTGAGTTATATCTGCCTGTCTTGACCACCTGCCTGTTATCTGACCAAGATTCTGCCTGTCCCTGTTATCCCTGTCTGCTCCTGTTTGACCCTGCCTGTACGACTACCACTGTTCTTAAATAAAGCATGCAAATGGATCCCTGCCAGAGTGATGATTTGTTACAGAAGACTTTGCCAACCCAAGATCCAGCTGCTTATTCTTCCCTGTGTGCCTCGATGTCAGCTGAAGCCAGTCAACTTACAGCCCATCAACTCCAGTTGAACCGTCTCACCAACCTTATAGAGGAACTGGTAAAAGCATTACAAAGCATTCAGTTGTCTGTGCCCACAGTGTCTCTACCACCCGCCATGGCCACCATTACCCACGCGGCTGGCACGCCGCCGCCACTGAATCCCCGCCTCTCTCTGCCTGAGAAATTAGATGGTGATCCTGCTAAGTGTAAAGGTTTCATTCTTCAATGATCCCTCTTCATTAACCAACAGCCTGCCATGTATACCACAGATGCGGGCAAGCTCTTGTTTGTTCTCTATTCACAGGGAAGGCTCTAGAATGGATTACGGCAGTGTGGAATGATGATGGAGTTGCTTTTTCCACCTATGATTATTTCCTGCAGAGATTTAAAGAGGTTTTCGATCACCCCAGTGACGGGAAAGGAGCCGGTGACCGTCTAATGGATATGCGCTTTCCTTCCACACACTCGCAGCTCAAACAAACTGGGTGAGTGACACTTTAAAGACCTGCTTCAGAAGAGGACTAACTCATGAGTTACAGATGGAGCTGGCCTGCCATGATAAAGGCAAAAGTCTGGATCAATTCATTGAACTCGCTATACAAGTGGATAACCTCATTCGCTCTCGTAAGGCTGGACCAAGACGCAATACTCAAACACAACCACCTGTCGACCCTGACTACTCTGAGCCCATGCAGGTGAACGCTTATCATTTGTCTGAAGAGGAGAGAAGCCGTTGTTTAACTCACCGCCTGTGTCTCTACTGTGGCAGTCCCAGTCATGTGAGAAATAACTGTCCAGTTCGCACCCGACCAGAGAACCCATGCTTACTACAGTTCAGAATTGTGTGTCTCCGTGCCCATAACAGTAATGTTCAATGATACACTTCTAGAGACTACTGCCCTTCTAGACTCTACTAGGGCTGTGGGGAACTTTATGTCCCAGAGCTATGCAGAACAACACCAGATCCCGTTAATCAAATGTTCTTCATCTCTCACAGTGGAAGCAATAGACGGCAGGCCCCTGGGCACGGGATGCGTGAATGCCATAACTCAACCCATTACGATGCAGACTGGTATCTTTCATACCGAAAGCTTTCAATTCCATGTCTTAATTATACGTCATCCATAATATTAGGGTTGCCATAACTGTGCACTCACAATCCTTACGTCTGCTGGAGAGAAGGACGGATAGCTCACTGGAACTCAAACTGTTTGTCAAGATGTCTGTCTCACTCATCTTCCCTGCACATCAGAACCATTCAAACGGCAAGAACCACTGAAAGCACTGAACCCACTCCAGAATTCTCACTACCAGAAGAGTATCGCGACTTATCCTTAGCCTTCAGTATGATAAGTGCATCTCAGCTACCACCTCATCGACCTTACGATTGTGCCATTGATCTGATTCCAGGGGCTGCACCTCCCAACGGTCGTATATTTCTTCTCTCAGAACCAGAGTCTGAATTCATGAAGAAATACATCGAGGAAGAACTGGCCAAAGGCTTCATTCGACTATCCACCTCACCAGCATCCGCTGGCTTCTTCTTCGTGGGCAAGAAGGACGGGGGTCTCCGTCCATGCATTGACTATCGAGGTTTGAATGAAATAACTGTCAAATTCCGCTATCCACTTCCTCTTGTTCCTGCAGCCTTGGAACAACTTCACACTGCTCAATATTTCACCAATCTTGACCTCTGCAGCACCTATAATGTAAATGCTGGCATTTAAATTGTGTGTATAATTTATGTATAACGTTTTATTTTGGTTTCTAAAATCACTTTCATAATTGATAATTTAAGATGTGTTTGTTATTTATGTTTATACATTATTTTATTTATTATAAGTTGCAGTACTTTTATTTTGAAAGCTCGGATTAAGTTAATGCGCAAATGCTGACTTCACGTCAGATTCTTAGCTCCTGCAAGCAAGCGGCAAGCACGGACATTTTGTATGGTCCAATAAGTTTTTTCTTGTCAAAAAGGACTTGAACACTCATAAAGAAGATTCAAAGATTATTTCCCTTTTGTGCAGCATGCAGCCAGTGAGGTATTTAGTTTATTTGTCTACATTTTGTGTCTGTAAAATGCCATTATATCTGTTACGCACACTTTCATTTTTTGTCAAGTTGATTTTGTATTGTCATTTATACTGTTTAGTTTTCACGGTGGATTCGGAGAAAAGTCTTCAAGTATACCAGTTAAAAGAGAACCACTTGTGTCTGCGTATGCTTGGAGGGAGAGACAATATAACCTGATACGCATCAAGGAAGGGGACGAGTGGAAAACTGCTTCTCCCTTCGGGCTTGCCAATAGTCCGTCAGTGTTCCAGGCCTTCATTAACGATGTGTTCAGAGACATGCTGAATCGATTTATCATCATCTACATTGATGATATTCTCATATATTCTGACACCATGGAGGAGTACATCCAGTACCTGATCCAGTACCAACTTTATGCCAAAGCCGAAAAATGTGAGTAACGCAAAACTCTCACCTCCTTCCTGGTTATATAAGCCTTGATGGAGTCGCCATGGAGGAGAAGAAGGTGTCCACTATCCTTAACTGGACTGAGCCCACAACCATTAAAGAACTGCAACGCTTCCTGGGATTCACTAATTTCTACAGGCGCTTCATATGCAACTTCAGCACCATAGCTTGTCCGCTTAGTATGGTGAAAAAGGGTCAGTCCCAACTCAAGTGGTCCTCTGCCGCCATCAACGCCTTCCAACAGTTGAAAGAGCGCTTCACAACTGCCCCCATCCCTGACCCGTCTCTCCCATTCGTGGTCGAGGTCGACACTTCCAGCACGGGATTAGGGGCAGTCCTGTCCCAACACCAAAGTAACCATCCCAAACTTTATCCATGTGCTTATCATTCCAGAAAACTCATGGCAGCAGAACGTAACTATTATGTTGGAGACAGAGAATTGCTGGCGATGAAGGCGGTGTTCGAGCAGTGGCGCCATTGGCTGGAGGGGGCGGCACATCCATTCACCATTCTAACTGACCACAAAAACCTTGAGTACCTTTGCACCACCAAAAGACTCAACCCCCAAAAGGCTCGTTAGTCACTGTTCTTTTCACACTTCCAGTTCACCACCACCTACTGTCCTGGGTCTAAGAATGTCAAAGCTGATGCACTGTCCCCTCAATTTGAAGGTGAGACCAGTCCTGTTAATAATGAGACTGTTATACCTGCATCTCTTGTTGTTGCACCTATACAGTGGGATATCATGGCTGAACTAGAACAGGCTAACACAGAGGGTGAGATACCTCCCGAATGTTCTCCCACCAAGGTATTCGTCCCAGAAAACTTACGAAACTGCATCCTTGAAATGGTCCATAACTCCTCCCGCCTCTGGTCGGCGTTCTGCCAAGCGCTGAACATCAACATCAGCCTTACTTCCGGCTATCACCCTCAGTCAAAAGGACAGGTGGAGAGACTGAACCAGGAACTTACCCGCTTCCTTTGTTCCTACTGTAATCATAACCAGAATGATTGGTCTTGCTACCTCATGTGGGCTGAGTATGCTCAAAACTCCATCGGCAAACCAGCAACTCGGATTACTCCTTTCCAATGCGTCCTAGGATTTCAACCACTTCTATTCCCCTGGTCCGGCAATCCCACCTATGTTCCTGCCATCAATGACTGGATGAATCGGAGTGAAGCCACCTGGGATAGAGCTCATACGCACCTGCAACACGCTGTCCACCATCAGAGAGAGCAAGCTGATCGTCACCGTCGTCCCGGTCCAGAATACCAGCTTGGTCAATGGGTGTGGCTGTCACAGAGACGAACTCCGTGATTCCCTCCTCTGACCGTCGGAGGGAACCCTCTCCAGAAAACTAGCACACACACACCATACACTACATTTCCCATAAGCCCGTGCCTTGGACTGATTGCTGCAACAGCTGACACCCATTACCCGGACTATAAGAGACACTCACACACACCAGTACATTGCGAAGTCTTGTTTTGCCCCGGTGAACATTTCTGAGCGTTATTATCCTGTCTGTCTGTCTACTGCTGCTGATCCTGCTTGTCACCCGTTATCGACCCTTTGCTGCCTGCCTCTGACCCTTGCCTGTTACATTGACCAGTGAGTGATATCTGCCTGTCTTGACCACCTGCCTGTTATCTGACCAAGATTCTGCCTGTCCCTGTTATCCCTGTCTGCTCCTGTTTGACCCTGCCTGTACGACTACCACTGTTCTTAAATAGCATGCAAATGGATCCCTGCCAGAGTGATGATTCGTTACAGTAGCCTAATTATTAATATTATTAATTTAATCAAATGAATTTGATTACATTTTAAACTAAATTGTTAGCTTTATAAACTGATTTGATTACATTTTAAAAAACATTTGTATTTGTCCTTACAATGTTTAGCCTATTTAATATATTCCCTGTACTCCTGACAGTAAAATGTGCAAAAAAACAAAAACAAAAAAAAAAACCCTGACATACAGTGAAACCACCAGAATCTTAAAAAAAAAAAACGTCATACAGATTTTTGGTCATACCGCCCAGCACTACTTTGAATTACCATTGTGTATTAAATGTGCTATATAAATAATCTTGTCTTGCCTTTTTTGAAATGTTATATTAAGAACAAAAATGAAACTGAAATTATTTTAAATTATAATATTACCAGTTAATACAGCACACACTCTTATGAACTCATACCTGCTGTTGATTGAGTTTTCATCATATATTTTTTCAGTTCCTCTATTTCAGCTCTGTGTTTGTTTCTCTCTAGTTTTATTTGATCCTGAAGGTACATGAATGTTGTGTAGGAACTTCCTTTGTTCTCCTGTACCATATTCTCTACATCCTGCAGTAGATCTGGAACCTGTGAACTGTTCTTCAGAACAAAATGATGACCTCCAAGCATCTGGATAAATGTCTTAGTAACTGAAGTGTGAAGTATATTCAGATTGCTGATCATGCTCTCCTCTTGGATTATGAGACCCATGAGGTGTTTGTTGATTCTTGAGCTGAATGTCTTCTGGATGTTCTCCATTTCTGCTTTGTCTTCATTATTTAGTGGACCAGCAGGAATAACTAGGAGGAAAACATGAACTCCAGGATCACAGCGAGACACACATTGATAAGCGTGAGACATCACTTCCTCCTCTGAGAGCCGATTGAGAGCTGGAAGCTCCACCAGACTGATCCGAAGTTTTTTCTTTTTTTCTTTTCTTATATAGTTGGATACAGAGGCCTTCAGTGTTTCATCACTTCCACACAGCACCAAGTTCAGTCTCTGTTGTCTTGTGTCACCTACACCTCCTTAAACAACAACAACAAAGTATTTTACTGACATTTTATTATTTGTAGAATCCAATGGAAACTTCCATAGATTATGAACTTACCCTTTGGCTGATTTTGCTTTGGACTTTGTTCTGTGTAACCCACTGTTATTAAGAAAAGAAAGAAAAAAAATAAATTTATTTGGTCTTAAACTCATGGTACATACAACACTGCAGTACAAATGTCATGATTCAGTACACAATAAGGCATCATGACTGAAACCTTGTTTTACTCTTGTCCAATATATATCGACAAGCATCTCATAGGAGCATAAGACCACACTAAAAATTAAAGGATTAGTTCAATTTCAAATTAAAATTCCCTGATAATTTACTCACCCCCATGTCACCCAAGATATTCATGTCTTTCTTTCTTCAGTCAAAAAGAAATTAAGGTTTTTTGATGAAAACATTCCAGGATTTTTCTCCTTATAGTGGACTTCAATGGAGCCCAAATGGTTGAAGGTCAAAATTACAGTTTACAGCGATCCCAGATGAGTAATAAAGGTCTTATCTAGAGATAACAATTGCTTATTTTCTAAAAAAATAAAAATAAAATTATATATGTTTTAACCAGAAATGTGCATCTTGAACTAGCTCTCTTCTTCAAGATGAGCATTTATTGTTAAAACTTATTTATTTATTAAATCAAATTTATTTATTAAGAAAATGAGTGATGGTTTCTCAACCATTTGGAGGCCATTGAAGTCCACTATATGGAGAAAAATCCTGGAATGTTTTCCTCAAAAACCTTAATTTCTTTTTGACTGAAGAAAGAAAGACATGGACATCTTGGATGACATGGGGGTGAGTAAATTATTAGGAAATTTTAATTTGAAAGTGAAAAAATCCTTTAAAATGACTGAAATTTAGCTGTCTATTTATATGACATGCTTTTCCATTATTTAAACTGAGAGAAATTATAAGTATACTGTTTACATTACACTGCCAAAAATGAATTTTTGTCTTGTTTCCAGTCCAAATGTATAAAAATTCTTAAACCAAGAAGCATTTTCAAGACAAGAAAAAAAAAAATCTTGTTTTCAGAAAAATAAATCAAGCAAAATAATCTGCAGTGGGGTAAGCAAAATAATCTTGTTTTTAGTTTGCTTGTTTAAAAAAAACATTAAAAAAAAAAAATTATGAAAATAAGACAATCATTTTTACTTGTCAAGAAAATGCTTCTTGGTTTAAGAATTTTTAAAACTAGAAACAAGACAAAAACTCTTTTGCAGTGTAAAAACATCATGTTTTTATACTTTTTATACTTCTATAAACTTTTTATACTCTCCCTGATGTTCAATAACCTGGTAAAAATGTTATGAATATGTTGTTTTGTTTTAACTTACAAAAGGCACTTAATGGCATAAAACGAGCAAATCTTTTTGATTTCTTCATCTCTGTATGAGTGTCTTGGTGTTGTTCATCATCCTTTGAATCAGGATCTTCCTTTGTTCTGGGAGAAGCAGAAGTTGTGTTCGGATCTTCATCCACTGATGATCCTTCTGCATAATCATATAGTTCACATGTGAGAAATTCTTCACTGTTGTCTCTGAGGATCTTCTCTATCCATTGATCTATGTCAGACAGCCATTTCTCTGTCTCATTATTAAGTTGAACATGTCTTCCTTCACAATCTGTAGATAATCGAATTAATTCACTAACTTTACCACCACGTTTTGCTTCATCAGTCGTGATCACAATGGTGCGTTTAATCGCCTCGTCACTGAATTGTTTCATCACATATTTCACTCTTGTCATGTCCTCCTCAGTGAAGTCTTTATACTGCAGTACGAGTATGAAGACATGAGGTCCTGGATCAGACAGAGACACACACTCTCTCACTGTCTGTGTGATCTGATGATCTGAGATGTTTGTCTGGAGCAGCTGAGGACTGTTGATGACCATCACATGTCTGTCCTTTAATCTTCCTCTGACTCTCTCTACAACATCTGGAGCAGCTTCATTGTCAAACGCTGCTCGTCCTAACAGGAAGTTTCCCACTCCACTGTTTTCTGACACGCTCTTCCCCACAAGAACAATCCTCAGATCACTCACTGAAACACACAAGACACACAAACACACACACAAAAGGAATTTGTCAGTGTATTAGTTGTCTTGTTTAGCATCAATAGCATTGCATAGCTCAACAGATTTATCAGTAAACTGAAACAGATACAGCAGGAGTCACAGCTCTCACACTTTGATGTTAAATCATTTAATTGACTTACTGCTGGGGATATCTGTATCAAAGCTACTTCTGCGCACTGCAAGATACAAGAATACAAACTGTTGGTGAATCTGTAAGCTTTATTATTAAGAAAAAAACAAATGTAACCTCTAACTGGAGTTGAAAACTACGCTAACAGACTTTTCAGTTAAGGATAGATCTTACCAGTCCCGGCGCCATTGGGGGGCCTGGCCCGCCCTGTGAGTCACTAGTGCCAGCCCTGGACCAGGACGAGCCAACTCCACGTCCCACCAAATAAACACCAGTCCTTGCTTTTTGTACAGTATATATATTTTTTTAATCAATAGGTTACTGTTATCAAAAGCTATCGTTTTGTATAAACTTAACTCCTGAATGAAAATGTGTTTGGTCTGATTTTTTTTTAAATAATAATTTTAAACGGATTTGATTGGTTTGTCGATAGTGAGCGTGGACATTTGGTTGTGTGGTAAGCATAGCTTATAACTATGCTGAGCTATATTGTGTGATAGTGACTATGGATATACAGCGTTTCTTTATTCAAAGACCACCAAAGTTGTCAAGAGAGCAGCGAGGTAACGAAAGCCCGAGTGACGCGTTATGGTTCTGATGTGATCTTTGAATTATTTTCGCTGCTAAAATAGAATAAAACAGTCAATATTGCATCTAAAATGTAATTACTTGTTTATTGAAATATCATATGAAATCAATGTCACATTTTTATTCCTGATGGTAGCCTATTCGGCACCTTTGGTCGTGTAATGTTGCTTAACTGTATCATATGTTATTATAAATATAAAAACTCCACATTTTGAATTTTTACCGCAGTATGTGCTGCAGCCACGGCTCGTGTGTATGGGCAGGTGGAGCAGAGGCAGAGCCCCACCAAATATTTATCCAAACATAGCCCTCTATATACACTGAATTAATAATAAATTATAAATGTGTTCAGCATTCTACAACAAATATTTTTCAGATTTTATGTCGTAAAATGAGCAGGATATATTAAAAATGTAGCGCATGAATTTGGCAAGCATGTTTTATGATACTAAGCGGGGCAGCCGGTCTCAGAGCCGGTCTCAGAGAACTGCAGCACCCTCTCATAGAGCCATTGGGGCAGATTTCTGCCTGCCTCGGCTCGCTCATTTCCATGTGATGTTACCTCACATAAACCTCTCCAAACCAAGATGATATCAGTCCGTTTCGTGTGTCTGCATCAGGTCAGTAACTAGTTGGCATGTCTGTTCTTCCTTTGTGTAGAGTAGCTCATGTGAATAGCTTTTATATACAGTAGTTCTATTGTGTTTTTGTTATGTTTTTCTGAGAATGGACATGACTGTTTTCTTTACTGGAATTCTACATAACTTGTAACATTCTAAAACAACATTCAAACGCAATGCTACATTAATTCTAAGATGGCATTCTATGCATTTGTTGTGTATACTAAAGTCTGTCAATCATCAATAGAGCGCCACCCTCGGGCTGAAAAACGCAAAGACATAGAATTCTGCAAAAGTGTGTCTGATGTGTTCAGCGGATTACAAAATGTTTTTCATATAAGACACAGAATCTGTCCTAACTAAATTTATGTCAAGGAGTCGCTACTGGCAGTGTGTTAACTGAGTTTCTTTTTTTTCTGCTGCGCTCATTTGTTTCGATTTCTCCTCGAGAGGCAGCTCATGTTGCATTATTGTTACATTGTACATTATATATTATTATGCACTATCGATCGCCACTTAGACTTAATGAATGAATCATTATCGTGTTTTGGTGATTACCTAGTTCCCTTTCGTGGGAACTATCGACGCTGCGTGAAACGCATTGGGAACCTTCTGCGTGATATCGTCATTGAAGCACTCCTGTATCCAACCAATCGTGTAACGAGACGTCAGAGACGGGTGACGTCACGGACCAGGAAACTATAAAGCATGCCCGGATGCAGAGAACACTAGCTTCTGCTATCTTCAGCAAGCGCTCCATGTTATCCCGTGTGTCTTATTTAGTGTTTGTCTGTCTACCCAATATTGTGGTTTCACTCTTTGTCTGAGGACAAGAGTTTTCAGCAACACTCGTGTGTATATTTGTGATCGCTGTTTGTGCGTCCTATTTAGTGTTTGTTTGTCTCCCCTCTTTGTCCGAGGACAAGAGTTTCACAACACTACATACATATACACACACTAGACACAATATATATATGTATATATAAAATGGCGGATGAAGGCAAGCAATTCAGGAAGTGTGCTTTTCCCTGCACTCGTTATATTCCTGACGGGGATACACACGATATGTGTGTCGTTTGCCTAGGGGTTGAGCACGCGCAGGCAGCTCTCGAGGGGGCTGTCTGCGTGCACTGTGAGAAGCTCACCCTGAGAGTGTTGAGATCTCGCCGGGCACTCTTTGATAATAAGGAGGGTGCCTCGGTTGGTGTTCCCCGCGGATCGGGTCCCGCTGCTGCCGAGGCAGAGCGAAGACTCCATTCGTGGGGTTCACAGATGGATCTGGCGGCGGGGGTTGAGACGGGCCCCACCCTATCTCTCCCTTCAGCCGCCAGACCCAGTGTCTCTCCTGCCGTGGTGGAAGCACGCTCAGCGGTTTCTTCCCCGCGGGGAGAGACATCGGCGCTTCATCTATCTTCATCTGAGGAGGTTGATGTGATGAGCGTCGAAGCAGGGGAAGAGGAACCGCCATCCTCTTCCCCCGCACATGAGGAGCTCTTGGAGGTAGTGACCAGAGCTGTAGCCAAATTGAACATCAGCTGGCCAGAAGCAGAGCGGGGAGACGTTAAACCAAAAAGCAAGCTTGATGAACGCTTTCTCCCCGCGCGGTCACTACCCCCACGTCGGTGCTTACCATTTTTTCCAGATCTACACACTGAGGTGTCTAGATCTTGGAACAGACCCGTTCAACATCGGGTTTTCAGCCCCCAGACCTCGATCTACAGTAACATCGTGGGGCTGAAACAGCATGGTTATGCGGCGATGCCCCGGGTAGAAGAGACGCTCGCGGGCTATCTCTCGCCTGCATCGGCATCGTCCTTAAAAGCACCGACGCTGCCCACCAAGCCCCTTAAAACTACATCTAACTTGGTGGGCAAGGCTTATGCGGCGGCAGGTCAGGCAGCAGCGTGTCTCCATACTATGGCGCTGCTGCAGGCTTATCAGGCTGACCTGCTGGGGGAAATTGATACCAGCGGGGAGGCCACTTTCGAGTGCATCCAGGAACTGCGCATGGCGACAGACCTGGCTCTCCGTGCCACTAAGGAGACGGCTAAAGAAGTGGGCCGTTCTATGGCAGCCCTGGTGGCCACGGAGAGGCACTTGTGGCTGAACCTCTCTGACATAAGGGACAGAGACAAAGCTGCCCTTATGGATGCGCCGCTGTCTCCTGTGGGCCTCTTCGGCGACGCAGTCACAACTGTCGTCGAGAGGTTCCAGGAGACCAAGAAACAATCTGCGGCGTTTCAGAGGTTCCTCCCCCGCCGGTCTAAAATCCCCGCCGAGACTGTTGAGCGGGAGCACTCTCGGCCCGCAACGAGCTCCTCAGCGCACCACAGAGCGCAGCAAAAAATTAGTGTGGCCGCCCGTGCTCCCCCACGTAGATTCTGGGGACAGGGGCGGGCTGCACAGAAGCCTTCTCAGCCCAAGACAGACCTGCGGGCTGTTATTGTGGCGCGGAAGGCTTCTAAAAAGCGGTCCTGATATCTGTGGATCAGGACCCAGGAGGGCGGCCCCCGTCTGGAGGAAGCGTGGTGTTGAAACACCTGGCCCCCGCTTCCATCCAGCGCCCTCCGGGGACCACGCTATCTTCACCATCCAGTGTGCGTCGGGTCCCCACCAATCCTCTGAGGAGGGTTGGCCTGCACTTGATTCGGCTGACTTCTGCCGGCACCCCATTTCAGAGCGCCGAGCCAAGTGCTCAAAAAACACCAGAGGCCAGTCTCGAGAGACTGGTTCCCTTAGTAGATTTTCTGGAAGAATGGAAAACTCTACCGAATATATCAAATTGGGTGCTGCTCATGATAGAAAAGGGGTACAGAATCCAGTTCGGGTCTCGCCCGCCCAGGTTCAATGGGGTCCTTCCCACAGTGGTGACCCCCGAGCAGTCTCTGGTTATGGAACAGGAAGTTATGACACTTTTGCAAAAAGGAGCTATAGAAAGGGCTCCTCCTCCCAGCAAGCTGTCAGGCTTTTACAGCCGCTACTTCATAGTTCCAAAGAAGGATAGGGGACTTCGTCCTATCATAGATTTACGGGTGTTAAATCGGTCTGTACAAAAACTGAAATTCAAGATGCTTACACTCAAACAGATCATTCCCCAAATCAGGTCCGAGGACTGGTTTGTGACGATAGACTTGAAAGATGCATACTTTCATGTGTCCATCCACCCTTCTCATTGGAAGTTCCTCAGGTTTGCTTTCGGGGGCGAAGCTTACCAGTACAAGGTTCTTCCGTTTGGCCTATCATTATCACCCCGCACATTCACGAAGTGCGTGGATGCAGCCCTGGCTCCTTTGAGACTCCAGGGCATTCGCATACTGAATTACATCGACGATTGGTTGATTCTAGCTCGCTCAGAGCAACAAGCAGTTCAACATCGAGATGTTGTTCTGTCTCACATGAAAAGGCTTGGGCTGAGGCTCAATGCCAAAAAGAGTGTGCTGATACCGGCTCAGACCACCAATTATCTAGGTGTTATGTGGGAATCCACAATAATGCGGGCACGTCTGACTCCTGCCCGTGTGAGCTCTGTCTTGTCAGCCGTAAAAGGGGTGAAGTTAGGCCAGTATCTCACTGTGAAACAGTTTCAGAAACTGTTGGGTCTAATGGCAGCTGCGTCCAACGTAGTTCCTTTTGGCCTCCTGCATATGAGACCCCTACAGTGGTGGCTCAGGACCAGGGGGTTTTCCCCGAGGGGGAACCCTTTTCGAATGATCAAAGTCACACGGCGATGCCTTCGTGCTCTAGCCGTGTGGAAATACCCCTGGTTCCTGTCCCAGGGTCGCGCAATGCTTACGACAGACGCTTCCCTCACGGGCTGGGGAGCGATCATGAGCGGTCGCTCAGCTCAGGGTCTTTGGGAGGACCATCAACTCTCTTGGCATATAAATCGGCTGGAGATGATGGCGGTGTTTCTAGCACTAAAACACTTTCTCCCAGACCTGAGAGACCATCATGTGCTGGTCCGCACAGACAATATGTCAGTGGTCTCTTATATAAACCATCAGGGGGGTCTACGGTCTCGGCAACTAAATTACTTGGCCCGTCGGATCCTCCTGTGGTCTCAGGGGAAACTGCTTTCGTTGAAGGCAGCCTATATCCCCGGGAGTCAGAATGTGGGGGCAGACGCCCTGTCGAGGCAGGGGCCGAGGCCCGGGGAGTGGAGACTCCATCCAGAAGTGGTGGATCTCATTTGGAAAAACTTTGGTCAGGCACAAGTAGACCTGTTTGCTTCGGGAGAGTCAACCCAGTGTCCGCTCTGGTACTCCCTCACGCATCCAGCACCCCTGGGTCTGGATGCCATGGTACAGACGTGGCCGAGGCTACGTCTGTACGCATTTCCCCCGTTCGCTCTGCTCCCACGAGTCCTGGAGAAAGTACGCCAGGAAGGGGTCAGCCTGATACTGGTGGCCCCATACTGGCCGACCCGAATATGGTTCTCGGACTTGGTGTCCATGATAGACGGCGCTCCGATGGAGCTCCCCTTGAGACGGGATCTTCTATCTCAGGCGGGCGGCGCGATAATACATCCCCGCCCAGAACTATGGAAACTATGGGCCTGGCCTCTGAGGGGGACAGGTTCATAGAGGCTGGTCTCTCATCTGAGGTTGTTGAGACCATACTTAGCTCCAGGGCTCCCTCCACAAGGAAGCTTTACTCTTATAAGTGGAATTTATTTTCTACCTGGTGTAGACAACATGAAACGGACCCTGTCCGTGCTCCTATTAGCTTTGTGCTATCTTTTCTCCAAGAAAATTCTCGGAGGGCTTATCCTATTCAACCTTGAAGGTTTATGTTGCGGCTATATCAGCCTATCATGTTGGGGGGGATTCCTCGGTCGGTCGAGACCCCCTCATGTCACGCTTCCTCCGTGGTACACTGAGGCTGAGGCCTCCAGTGCGCACAAGGACCCCGGTCTGGGACCTATCAGTGGTTCTACGTGGGTTAGCTGAGGCTCCCTTTGAACCACTGGAGGAGGTGTCTTTAAAGTTCCTGACTCTAAAGATGATATTTTTACTTGCTATTACGTCTCTGAAAAGAATTGGAGATCTTCAGGCCCTTTCAGTGGCCCCCTCATATCTGGAGTTCGCTCCTGGAATGGTGAGAGCATTTCTTCATGCTAGACTCGGCTATGTGCCTAAGGTCCCCACCAATGTCCCGGGTCCTATTGTGCTTCAAGCTTTTCATCCTCCTCCATTTATGTCTTCGGATCAGGAAAAACTGAATCTGCTTTGCCCAGTAAGGGCTTTGGATGCTTACGTCCACAGAGCTGCCCTGTGGCGTAAAACAGAGCAACTGTTTGTCTGTTACGGTTCTCCTAATAAAGGTGGACCGGCGTCCAAGCAGAGGATGAGCAAGTGGGTGGTTGAGGCCATCTCACTTGCATATAAAGCGGTCGGACAGTCCTCTCCTTTTAACGTCCGCGCTCATTCCACAAGGGGTATGGCGGCATCGAAAGCTTTGATGTATGGCGGCATCGAAAGCGTTGATGTAAAGCTTTGATGTGTCTCTATGAGTGACGTTTGTGATGCAGCTGGATGGTCAAGCCAGCATCAGATATTATAACCTTGATGTGGGCCCCACTCCAGGGTCCTCCGTACTTTCGAGCTAACATGAACAAGCATTTGAAGTACGGCACAGTTGGGATTGCGTTCCCAATGCGTTTCACGCAGCGTCGATAGTTCCCACGAAAGGGAACGTCTCAGGTTACGGATGTAACCCTGGTTCCCTGAGTAAGGGAACGAGACGCTGCGTCTCTTGCCGTACCCCTGCATGCTTGCGAGTGCTTGCTTCAGATTTTCCACAGAAGCTAGTGTTCTCTGCATCCAGGCATGCTTTATAGTTTCCTGGTCCGTGACGTCACCCGTCTCTGACGTCTCGTTACACGATTGGTTGGATACAGGAGTGCTTCAATGACGATATCACGCAGAAGGTTCCCAATGCGTTTCACGCAGCGTCTCGTTCCCTTACTCAGGGAACCAGGGTTACATCCGTAACCCGAGACGTTATTTTTTGTTATTGCCGTTTTAATCAGGCAAGGCTACTTGTCCGGTCGGGCAAGTTAAATTCTCTCTCTCTTGCTCCCAGACAAGCGAACAAACATTAATGTCGAGCCCTGCGACGCGTTTTTAGACTGCTTCAGGCTGTCCAAAGCTTTACTGCTGTATCGCGTCAATGGAGTGGTACTGTAACGTAGAGTTGAAATGTTGTTGCCCAGAATAACAAATATGTAGAGAATGTGTAGGGCGCAAGGAAATGATGCATGTGAGGCGAGAGCTGGCGTTTTTCCCCGGGTTTAATAAAATATCTTATACATCGTCACACTCATCCGCATACATGGAGATGAGTGAGAGAAAAGGATAAATAAACATTCAACTTAGGTTACAAATAGAAAAAGGAAAATAAAAGGGAAAAGAGTACAAGTCGATAGAGCGGTTATCTCTTCTCCTGCTCACCATTTGCATTCTCTAACAAACGCGCGCACACAATGAACATGCGCAGTTAACATTCTATCTCAAATTACTATATATGCTTCTTAGTGACCGTTACAGAGTCCCCCCTGGAAAAATTGCCTGTCCTCAGCCAACAGCACTGTGAAGATACAGTAAATAAACATCTTCATACATGAATAGTTGTAAATACTCTGACCTCACAGAAAAGTAAGGTTAAACTAGAATGTACATTTCCTGAAGAAAATGTGAATGGTGCTTGCAGTGGCAAAATTCGCCACTCGGTTGCTAGGGTGCTGTAATTGGTTGCTAGGGCGTGGCCATGAAGTCACTACTTATTGGCGGCTTGATAGGCCGAGTCAAAAGAGCCCAGCCCCAAGTCTCTATGACCTTCTAAACCAAAGATATGATCTCACAGATTTGGCCCCCATGTTAAGTCTATGGGAGTTTTTTCAGCCGTTTTTTCGTACGCTGTGCGAACATTGTACACCCGATCGCTTAGAAAAGTCATAGCACACCTCTCCTCAATAAGCCGGTCGATTTGACACCTCATTCGTGGGTCTACGACAAATGATGCGGGACGAGTTACGCGCCAAAGTTTTGTTCAGGTGAATAGTAATTACAATACTAGAATGTACATTTCCTGAAGAAAATGTGAATGGTGCTTGCAGTGGCAAAACTCGGCACTCTTGATTAGCATGATGCTAACATAATTACCGTCCTGCTAGGATGTTTTTATCAAGATGCTAACATGATTAGCATGTTGCTAGCATAATGCTAACACCCTTAGCATGCTGCTAGCATGTTTTTAGAAAGATGCTAATCATGTTAGCATTATGCTAGCAACATGCTAACATGATTAGCATTTGTTGCTAGCATAATGCTAACACCCTTAGCATGCTGCTAGCATGTTTTTAGAAAGATGCTAATCATGTTAGCATAATGATAATCAACATGCTAACATGATTAGCATAATGCTAGCATGATGCTAGCATGATTACCATGTTGCTAGCATGTTTTTAACAAGATGCTAACATAATTAGCATGTTTGCTAGCATGATGCTAACATGATTAGCATGCTACTAGCATGATGCTAACACAATTAGCATGTTACCAGCATGATGTAACACATTTTTACTAGTTTGTGTCATGTTTAAACCCTAAGCTAATCACTATTAGCATGTAGCTATTCACTGCTAGCATGTGTAGCATGTTGGAAGTTCAGTTTGCTAGCATGAGTCAAAAGAGCCAACCGCCATGTCTCTATGATGCTCTGATGCAGAGATATAGATCTTGCTAAACGGTTGCTAGGGTACTCTGTTTGGTTGCTAAGGAGTGGCTTGGCAGCTACCAATGATGATACTCCAAAGGCTGCTTGACAATATAAACCAACCCCATGTCTTTATGATGTTCTGATGCAGAGATATAGATCTTGCAAAACGGTTGCTAGGGTACTCTGTTTGGTTGCTAGGGAGTGGCTTGGCAGCTGCTAGTAATGATAAACCAAAGGCTGCTTGCCAGTATAAATGATATAAACCAACCCCCATGCCTCTATGATATTCAGATTTGAAGATATCTGCCTATGCTTTGGGTTGCTAGGGTGCTTTAAATGGTTGCTAAGGCGTGGCTATGATGTCTTTAAGGTGATTTGTGATTGGCGGTTTGCTGCCTCCAGTCAAATGAGCCCACCCTCTTGTTTGTACGACACTTCTATCCAAAGATATTCATTTGACCTTTTTCAATGGAAGTCAATGGAACTTGTTGCTATGGTGCTCTATATGGTTGCTAGGGCGTGGCTTGATAGCTTCACAATGATCCTGAGAGACTGATTGGTTGCCTGAGTAAAATGGGCCCACCCCCTTGTCTCTATGACATTGTGATCCAGAGTTATGTTCAATACAAAATCCCTATGTAATTTCCCATAGTAGGAAAAACACAGTACTTCCTGGTTCATGGGCACGGCTTCACCATAGTATGTCTATGGGGCAACTTTGGGCAGCTCTTGCGCCCCAGGGGTACAACTTACACCCCATTTTGAGGTATGGTCTGAGAGAGCCTATCAGGCTCTTCAAACGTGGTAACCCACATGTTTCTATGAAATTCTCGTTAGGAGCTATTACTCATCAAAGTTTGTCCCAATGCAAAGTCTATGGGATTTTTTTCGCTACTTTTTCGCCCGCCGGACGAACATCGTACACCCGATCGCTTATAAAAGTCATAGCACACCTGTCCTCAATGAGCCGGTCGATTTGACACCTCATTCATGGGTCTATGACAAAAACTGCGGGAGGAGTAGCGCGCAGAAATTGTGTCCAGAAGAAGAAGAAGAAGAATAATAAGTATGCAGAAGAATAAGAATGGAGCTTTGCCTTTGGCAAGCACCATTAATTATGAGAAATACTGACATACATGACAGTCTTAAACTCACTGAAACCCTTTTGACCAAGGACACAAAAAGAAAAGGTCACAAGCAGAGAAAAAAAATACATAGGCATCACATAAACCCACGGCAAAATACATTTTACAGGACAACTGCTTATTTCACAGTCACAAGAACAAAACACAACTTTGATTAACCTAGAAACAGTCAACAAAAAACATGAACAGCATAGTACGGTGTTATTGTATTACAGCAGCGTAGAAATCAAAATACACACCACAATCACATGCTCACTTTAAGTCCAACAGGTCAGTGTAAAATGGATTGGTCCATCTATTGGTTTCCCAACCCGAGGTAATCCTGGGGGCAAGCCTAGGTCGCAGGTTATACCTTTGGTTGACACAATCAACATCACCCTCAGTCAAATCACAGGAAATGGCAGGAGCAACACACTCGCTCACTCCTTCGCCACTGACATCATCGAATAAATCAGATAGAGAAATCCTAACATCAGACTCCAAGAGATCGCCAACATCATTAATAGGAAATTCACAGGACGACACACCCAGACTTTCATGACGGGAGCCCCCATCACCCAACAAGGTACAGTCCTCTGCCACTTCCAGAGGTGGCTCCACAGGCACAACCTCTGACACATTACCAGAATCCCATGTACGGAAAGGTTCCATGTTTACCACATGAAACACCCCAGCATCCTTTCCTGTGGTCACATCAGTAAGTCTATAATTTACATCAGACAACTTTTTCGTGACACAGTGAATAAGGGCGCAAGTTTGGCAGCAAAGTTCGTAGATGCATCCGACCGTGGATGAGTCTTAACCCGTACCAGATCATTAACAGAGAAAGAAACGAGACGACGCCTCTTGTCATAGTGTCGCTTTTTCTTAGAGTGACTGGCTTCCAGAAAAGACCTAACATGATCAGAAGCCTCCTGGAGCGAATGCTTCAGGGCATCCAATGAAGTCACACCTGGATCGTCCACACCAAGAGAATCAGGTTGAGAAATCAGATCCAAGGGCGTATCCAGTTCTCGGCCATACAACACCATAGACAGACTCAGTCCAGTACTCTTGTGTTGAGCTGTCCGCAAGGCAAAACAAATGTGAGGAAGAAACCAATCCCAAGACGCATGCTTGGTCCCAACATATGCCCTGATGGCCGTTTTCAGTGTTCAATTCACTCGCTCAGTGGCATTGGTCTGAGGGTGGTAAGCTGTTGTAAACCTGTGCTCAGTACCCAAAGCAGAAACTCTGTGTCTGAAGAGATCACTCATAAAAGCAGAACCTCTGTCCGATATCAAGTACTTTGGGGAACCATGCCGGGAAAAAACTTCACTGAGCAGCTTCCTAGCAGCAACAAAAGCTGTAGCTTCCCTCACAGCACAAACTTCGATCCACTTCGAGAAGTAATCAACGAACACAAGGATATATGCGTTACCACTCGGTGTCCGGGGCAAAGGGCCCACGAAGTCCACCCCTGTGTACTCCCAGGGATATTGAGGGCGGACTGGAACCATGAAACCACCAGGTTTTTTCTGGGAAGGCTTAGTGAACTGGCAGATGGCACATGAACCCACATACTTCTTCACATCTGACAGCATGTTAGGCCAGAAAAATCTCTGTTTAAGCCTAGCCACCGTTTTAGTCACACCCAAGTGACCTGCAGTGGGATGATCATGAAAATACTCCAACAGAGACCTCCTGATAGTCTGAGGAGCGTACAGCTTAAACTGTTTCATAGGGTGCAAGGTACAAGATGATTTTGGGTCTTTGTGATACAGAAGACCATCAAGAACAACATACAGATGATCTTCTTCTGGAGATATACTCTCACCTTCCTCCAACACCCCAAACACCTTTCCAACGTCCGGATCATTCAGCTGTAAACTTCTCAAATGATCCCGGTCCATAAACAACACAGACGGCAAGGAGCGCAGGTCCAGACTCCCAAGAACAGCACAATCAGGAAGAATGTCGAGCGGCAGACCACAAGAAGGTAAGGGGTTCCTAGATAAACTGTCGGGAACACTGTTGGACACTCCAGGTTTATGGATAATTTCAAAATCAAAGTCCTGTAACCGAAGTGACCACCGAGCCAACCTTCCAGTGGGGTTTGGTCTAGACATCAACCACTTCAAACTGCTGTGGTCGGAAAAAACTGTGACGTGCAGTCCCTCAATGTACGGTCTGAAATACTCAAGTGCCCAAATTACCGCTAGGCACTCCTTTACGGGGGTAGAATAGGGGCGCTCAGATTTGTGCAAAGCACGGCTGGCATAAGCAATTGCACAGTATCTTCCTTCTTCATCCCTCTGCATCAAAGCAGCTCCTAGACCAACATCACACGCGTCAACGTGAATGAAGAATGGAAGCGAAAACTGTGGAAATCTCAAGATGGGCGCAGATGTCAATTTACTTTTGAGGAAATCCATAGCATTTTGACAGTCTTGTGTCCACAGAAAAGGAACATTGGCCCTCGTAAGAGCAAAAAGAGGTTCAGCATGTCGGGCATACTCATGAATGAATCGCCGATAGTAACTTGTCAGACCCAAGAACTGTCTCACCTGCTTTGCGTTTATTGGAGTAACAAAATCAACAACAGCCTTCACCTTTTCCTCATTGGGTAGAATACCGTCCTTTGTGATCCGATACCCCAAGAAGGTAAGCTCCTTCCTACAGAACTGACACTTCTCCAACTTGATTGAGAGACCAGCAGACTTAAGCCTAGCCAGGACCTCCTCAAGGTCTATCAGGTGTTGTTCGAACGTGGGTGAGGCAACCACAATATCATCAAGGTAAACTACGCACGACTTGTAGATAAGGCCTGCCAGAACCGTGTTCATAAGCCTCTGAAAAGTGGCTTGGGCATTACACAGGCCGAAAGGAAGAACACAGAACTGATACAACCCACGGTGAGAAATAAAAGCAGTCTTAGGCCTCGACGATTCCTCCACGGCCACCATGCAATAGCCCCTGGCTAGATCAATTGTGGACACAAAATTTCCTCTTGCAAGAAAATCAAGGGACTCCTCTATTCTCGGAAGTGGGTACGAGTCTTTCACCGTTAAACGGTTGAGCCCTCAATAATCTACACAAAACCTTGGTTCACCTGAAGGCTTTTGAACAATGACAACTGGTGCAGCCCAAGGCCCTGATGCTGGTTCCACTATACCTTCTGCTAGCATCATGTCGATCTGCCTCTCAATCAGTTCTTTCTTCGCAGGTGAGGTATGGTATGGAGCAAGATGGACAGGTCTGGCCTGACCTGTGTCAATTTTGTGCTCAACTAGGGAAGTATGGTCTAGATGTCCATCAAATAAATCAGAAAAAGATCTCAACAACTCAGCAAGCTTATTTTTTTCACCATCATTTAGAGCAGCCTCATCCACATTTGTAGCCAAACTAGAAGAACTGGACATTAAACCAAGTATACTGTGACTTGGTGACATCAAGTCAACTCTCTCCAGCTCCTCTGAGGCCCCTGGCACATCACCCAGAACAACCGTTCTGGAAGGAACATGAATCACGACAGAAGCTCTCATCATAAAATCCATGCCCAAGACGAGCGGCGCTGAAAATTTTTCGATGACTGCAAAACGATGGTAGAAGCGCTGGCCCATGAAACCAAACTGTAGCCAAGCTAAACCCAAAGGACAACACAGTGCCCCATCTGCAAGCTGTAAAGGAGGTGCAGACCAAACTGTTGTTTTAAAAGTCCCCCCAGGAACAATTTTGAAACATCCGCTCGCACTGCTGAAATGGAAGCACCTGTATCCAGGGTAGCTTCAAGTACCTGGCCGTGAAAATTGACCTGAACACGGAAAGGTGTATTCCAGGAAGATGAGGATGAGATGTCTTCCACATGACCAAGAGCAAGCTGAGTGGACTTTAATGAGGCAGATAAGTGAGGCTCAATTACTGTCTTGGGGGAGGATTGCCTCTCTGAAATGTCCTCCCCCCCCTGAAGTTTCCCGACCTGGGCCTAACTGAGGCACCTGGGTCCGCAACCACTGTACGCGACAAGTTACTTTGTCGTTCTGAATTTTGCATCTCTATAGTCCGTTCAGTGTGCCGACTAGGCGAACCTCCTGAGCGTACATTTGGACTACTCTGGAGTCTACAAGAGGGACAGTTACAGGAGGTAAACCCCGGCGTCAAACACTTGAAGCAATAAAGTTCCCTCATGACAGGAACCGACTGAGAGACTTGGGGCGTATAAGAACCACACGGACCCAAGACTGCATGTAGCTCATGTGCACGTAAAAGAAGGTCCATCACGGATGTTACTGCAGTACCATAGAGTGCTACCCTGTATTTCTCCACAGCATGCTTGCATATTAACTCGATTTGATCCAGCTGAGGAGGCGGAGTTCTCAATTTTCGAAATTCACTCAGCATGTGGGCGACAAACGTAGGAAAAGGCTCGTCTGGCATCTGAACTCGGTCCAGGATACCTCTCATAATGCGCTCCTGATTATCAGACGGCAGAAAAACCTTCCTAAACAGATCGCAGAACTGGGCCCATGTGGAAACATGAGAACTCAGGACATTAAACCATTTCTTCGGCTCTTTAGAGAGAAATCAGGGAAGTTCAAGTAACATCTGGGAATCAGTAAGATCTAACAAAGTCCTGTATATGTCGACAGACTGAAGCCAATCATCGGGACTCATCTTTCCTTCACCATCGAATATTACAGGTTCAAGACGTGACTGATGGAGGACAGAGGCCAAGACCCTGGACGTAGCTGACAAATCAGCGGAACATACGGAGTAGAAGCGGCTAAAGGACAAGATTCTGGGCATGGCACAACAGGAACAGTACCGTCATCTGGACTCATGCAGTCAATCACACTCTTTTGCAGGTCCAGCGAGTCGCGTTGCAGTACAGCGACCTCGTCCTGTAGGAACTGAACCTGAGACCGTAAGTCTCCAACCTCTCTCTGAGATGTAGTCTGTCTTGGTAAATAGTCAGAATATGACAGCAAATCAAGTAGGTCACGATTTTCAGCCATCTTGTATAATCTATGACATAACAGCAAATTACAGAATATCAGAAAAATAAAACAAAATATTATATGCAAATGCACAGTTTACAATGAAGCAATCAGGAAATAAGCACAATACAGTACATCAAACCTGTTTGTCTGCTGAAGAAATATTAATGTGCACCTGTACAGTTTCTGTTAAAACAATATAAATAATTTAACTCACAAAAGATGCACAAAATACAAAACAAACTTAGATAAAATCCAATGACAGTTTTTTTTTCTTTTCTTTTTTTTTTTTTCAGACAGTGTCAGGCCACGCTGAGTGATGAAGAAAAAAAAAACGTGATGTCCAATGGTAAAGTCTCGTGTAATCGCCTCAAAAAAATGTCCAATCCGGCAAAAACACCAAACAAACATCCGTTCGTCAAAGAGGGAGAAGAAGAGAAAAATTCAAAATAAATATTCCAAATGTTTTTTTTTTCTTTCTGAAGTCTATTCAAACAAAATTCTGAATTCAAAGAACAATAAACTGTCTGTCCCGTTGAAAAAAATTACCAACTAGATGAAATAAAACAACATAAAGTTCACCTGCACTATTTGCAGCACCAGTCGATCACAAACGAGTCTTTAAACAGCAGAAAATCCGCGAAACGCGATCGCATGTCCATCCACTGAATTCCGCGCGCTATCCGCAGTCAGCAAGCTAACGTTAGATGTCTTGCGTGGAAAATCCATCGAACCACGAACACATCCGTCAATAATCCGTAACCGGCAGGAGAGAATGAGACAACGTTGGTAGATCCAAACTGTTCGGGCGCCACTTTGTAACGTAGAGTTGAAATGTTGTTGCCCAGAATAACAAATATGTAGAGAATGTGTAGGGCGCGAGGAAATGATGCATGTGAGGCGAGAGCTGGCGTATTTTCCCCGGGTTTAATAAAATGTCTTATACATCGTCACACTCGTCCGCATACATGGAGATGAGTGAGAGAAAAGGATAAATAAACATTCAACTTAGGTTACAAATAGAAAAAGGAAAATAAAAGGGAAAAGAGTACAAGTCGAGAGCGGTTATCTCTTCTCCTGCTCACCATTCGCATTCTCTAACAAACGCGCGCACACAATGAACATGCGCAGTTAACATTCTATCTCAAATTACTATACATGCTTCTAAGTGACCGTTACAGTATGTTCTTCCTCGTTTTTTTCTGTCCATTTAATTCATAATTAATGTTATTAATTATTATGCAATGAATATGATCTCATTTGTGCCCCCTGAAAAAATGTAATGCCCGTCCGTGAATTTGTGTCTGGCGCCGGGTCTCTTACTATCCTTACTCCCTTACTTATCACTTATCAAGGAGAATAAAGGATGTAGGTGTCCACCTCCCTACATTACCTTCAAACTACAACAACATCCCAGCTAAACAAATTTTGTTGTAAGAACATTCTCTAAATGTTCAGTGTTGGTTCTGGGAATGTAAAAAATGTCCAGGTTTCTTGATGTTAAGCTGGGCACACATTTAACGACTAGCTAAACATTCTAAGACTGTGATCAACACACAAGCGATTGTTTCCTGCGACTAAAGCAGATTTATATACTTACACATAGAATTTGAACACCGACTGTAATCGAAGACTGAACACAACTGGCTATGACTGGACGCGTTTGAGCGCGATCAGTCATAAGTATCAAATTACATTCATAATCGGCCTTACAATCGTTAAGTGTGTGCGCGGCTTTAGAGGAACGTTTTTTAGAAGGTATGATGTTCCTCAAACGTTCTTAATTTTGATTTAAAATTCAACATTCTAGGATTTGTAACATTCCAAGAACATAAAAATACAGTTTCCTTAATGTTAGTAGAATGTTATTAAAGGTTAATTTGATGAAGTCCACTATATGGAGAAAAATCCTGGAATGTTTTCATCAAAAACCTTAATTTCTTTTCAAATGAAGAAAGAAAGACATAAACATCTTGGATGACATGGGGATGAGTAAATTATCAGGACATTTTAATTTGAAAGTGAACTAATCCTTTAATGACTCTCTAAAGGAGTTCCCTTTCAAAAGCTAAACTCAAGCTGTAACCAGCTGTGAATGTGTGTAAAACAACGTCAATGAAATGTACCTATATTTATACAGGTCACAACACCAGTGTCTCCCCTTCTTTGAGGACCTCCATGACGAATTATCAAAGTCATGGAGAAAACCAAATACCTCTTGTGTTTTTGTGCCCTCGGCATCGATTTATTCGACTATTGTGGGTGCTGAAGCACGGGGGTATACGATCATCATTTAAAAAACCTCCCTTCCCCACAAAACCCTGTAGATCTATCTGAACGCTTTCCAAAGCTTTCCAAGCTGCAGGTCAGGCTGGTGCTGCGCTGCACACTATGGCAGTGTTACAGGTGTACCAATCTGTGAACGATTCCTCGTCGATGGTAGTGCTCTCACTCAGATCCTTCAACGGATCAGCTTGTAACACTGCCATAGTGTGCAGCGCAGCACCAGCCTGACCTGCAGCTTGGAAAGCTTTGGAAAGCGCCCCATGCTTCAGCACCCACGATAGTCGAATAAATCGATGTCGAGGGCACAAAAACACAAGAGGTATATGGTTTTCTCCATGACTTTAGTAATTCGTCACGGAGGTCCTCAAAGAAGGGGAGACACTGGTGTTGTGACCTGTATAAATATAGGTAAACTTCATTGAAATCATCATCAAGCATAGACATTTTTAAAAAGAACTTGAAGTCCTTTTTATTTTATCAAGCTTTTGGAGTTTGATTAGGTCAACTGTGAGTAATTGAATTGATTTTCTTGCATGTTTTTTTCTTGGTGCTCTTTTTATGCTTGTATCAATTTTATAAATTATCCACTATTTTTGGACAGCACTTTGGCCCATTTTTATGGTTTTGTAAGTGCTCTACAAATAAAAACTGAGTTGAGTTGAGTTCAGCTTCATCGAGCCACAGAATAATGAATCAGCATGTTGAATCATCAGTTCGGAGCGCCAAAGTTACATGATTTCAGCAGTTTGGTGGTTTGACGCATGATCTGAATCATGATTCGATACGCTGATACGTCAACTAAAGTATCTTAATTTGTGTTCCGAAGATCAACGAAGGTCTTACGGGTGTGAAACGACATGAGGGTGAGTAATAAATGACAGAATTTTCATTTTTGAGAGAACTAACCCTTTAAGCTAACTTCAACTGAGTTGAAATGAAAGTTGCGTGATATCACTTTCTCTTTTCTACATCCACTGTTGGTTATACACTTGAGTGTTTTTGGTTTTCAAGGTTTGTGCAAAGTTACACTATATCACTGAAAGTGGCAAGCAGCATAATATTGTGAATGTAACGGTCTACTTTTAGTCTACTAAACTTACAGTTGGACCCTCTATGCTTAATTCAGGAAGCGTTGGGAGAGCCAGACATGACTGATTCTATCATTGTGGTCAAAAATGAAAGCACAAGTCCTTCAAGCACTGCAGTTGTGATAGAAGATGATCTTCAGTTTTGGCATGTTCAGAAGCACTTGTTCACACAGTCTCAGGGCTTTAAAATACTAATTTAAAAATCATCAACTGTACATCTGAAAGTTTTTTGGGTTTTTTTTTTGAGAATTTTATGTAACAAAGCCCTGCAGAGGTGCCCAATCCTGTTCCTGGAGATTTCATTTATCAAAGTACAAAATGTGTTAAACTGCAGAACTTTCTCCATTACCAATGTGTTTATTTAAAACACATTTTAAGTTTGTCTATACTTATTACAGTGTGTAGCTCTATAAGTAAATACAAGTGTATTTTTTTAAAATGTGGTAAATATTTTATTTACAGTACTGCAATTTGTATAACAGCTGAGCTGCTTTTTTTATGTAATATTGTTTTGTAAATAAAATGTTTTCATGCCAACCAGATTAAGTGATTTTTTTATAAATGGGCATAAAATTGCTTTCATAATAATGTGATGTTTGTACAGATTTAAGTAATGTTATGTATGTATTATAGCTTATATAATTAAAATGTAAGTAAACGTTTTCGCTGCGTATCAAATTTGAATGGAAAAATGAAAGAACAGTAGCCTACAGAAGCCTAGATATAGGCTATAAACGGGGCTGTGCGCATTCGGCCCGATACCGGCTTGATCGCGGCAGTGTCGTGTCTGACCCGGTTGATTCGTGATTCAGAAGCATCTGGTCCGATCGCAGCAGACAGAAGCGGGCCGAGTGTATCGCGCTATCTGGGCGTTGCCTAAGGCTATTATGTTTTGTTAGTTTGTTTGTTTTTTTAAATAAAACGAAAAGAGGAGGACTGGTGTTTTATAACACATATCGATTTATTGTTGGCTAAATAATACAGAGAGATAACCAAGTCAGAGCGAGCTGAGTAGAAGTAGGCTACGCTGCTGTTCCATTTGGACAATCTCCGTACATTATCAAGTCTTCCCGTTCACAGAAATCTGTTTTCCTGACTCGAGCTCGCTAAACACCAAGGGCACAAATCCGAACTTAACGAACTTGGTATTGAGAAACGCCTTTGGTTAAAATAGCTTTTATAATAGCAAAAATTTAACACAGCATTTTCTCACAATTTACAAAAAGTTGGAAACATTTGGGATATTGTAAGCTTACGGAACAAAAATAGCCTTATAGGGTTACATAACACTCGCCTGTTTTGGGATATTTTGCTGCATTAATCTTATAAATTGCAGCTTTATATAGCCAGATGTATCAATGAAATAACATTGATATAGGCTAAATATGTCACAGTAACATTCACAGCACTCAGGACTTTAAAATATAGTTTTCTGTTGCTGCCAAACAATTTAATGACTTACTTTCTGGGCGATCAAACTCTAGACTTTTTCTTCCCGCTACAAAACACAAGAACACAAACTGTTAAGGTGAATCATAAAATATTCAGAATTCGTTGTGATTCCTGAACTCATAGTAATGACAGAAAATGTATTACTATAATTATTACTATAATTCACATCTAAATTGTAGACTTACTTTGCTACATTTGAAAGGCCAAACTGAAGTATTTCCAGCGTTTCATGATCAAAGTGAGACGCTTAGTTGCTTAAGACTATATTAATATGGATCATTAAAGACTCGAACATATTTTATTCAAATCTTACCTGCACTGTACGCCATTTGTCACTGCGTTGGTGATATTTACTAAATTGAAAGTAAAAATACGATTGAAGTGCTCCGTTACACACATAGGAAACTCTACTATGGCCCCTTGTGGAGACTTTAAGAAAATATTTACTTTTTTTTTTCTTTTTGACTGATTAGGTGGAATAGTTTCCTTCAAATTCCAATCATATATTACATTATAATTGATTTTAAGTGATTTTAATCAATTTCATTTTGTGGCTGTTTTGAGGTTTTCCGCTGATCTGCAGTAGGGGGGAGTGGGGTAAGATGAGCCAGTGGGTAAGTTGACTCACCCTTTGTATCTTGGCAACTGTCACATTTTATTGTCATGTGACCATATATTCTGGAACCATCCATCCTTTCTCACAGATTCTGAAAGGGATAAGCACATGAGAGGAGTGGAAGTCCCTTATTTACTTTAAAAACTGTTTTTGACTAACTTTACTTTACTTTGTCAATGTAAAATTTTAACATAACAGATGTAATGGCTGAAAATTTGTCCAGGTCTAAAAATATTTATGATGCATATTGGTGATTTAGAAACATATAATGCAAGTCATTTAGCTAAATATTATTATGAATTGGTAAACTAGCTAGCTTTTCCTAAACTGGCAGCTATGGGGCAAAGTGAGCCACATGCTGTGGGGTAAAGCAGAAGAACTCCAAATGTTCAATTTTGTTGAAAGTGTAGTAGCAGCATTAGTGTGCATTAGTCATTAATTATTATTATTATTATTTTTATGCTGAGATAATCTTAAAAATCAATACATAAATGTAAATGTAAAATGTAAATTGAGCCAGTGTTTTAACTTACTCCACCATAAGGCACTGAATTTAATTTAAATCTGAAGTACTGGTGTCATTTCAATGTAATATTACACAACTGGTTTAGTTTATCTTTATTTTCAAGTTTATTTGATAGGAACAGTGTACAAGTACACCAAATTCTTCTCTGAAACAATCCAGAGGATGTTTAATCACATATCTTTCCATATTGCAGAAAAACTACTTGTCAAGAAGCTTTTGACTAAAATTTTTATTAGTTTCATTGACATTTATTCATTCTTATTTAGTTTTTATTTAATTTTACTCAACAAACTCTCTGTTTAGTCTGTTTATGGGAAGGTTACAACTTTGATGTTCAACATATTGTTTCAGAAATGTAAAACTTTGCATTTGGTTGGTCTTATGTTGTTTAATTTAGCTTTAAAAATATTTCTAAAATATTTTTACAAAGAATATTTGTAAAAGGAAATTGGATTATTAAATTGGTTTTTAAAATTTCACATAGGTTTGATTCAGATTCAGTTTGATGGTCAGTTTACACCCACCTACTGACTTGCCTCAACTTACCCCTAACCTGGGGTAAATTGCGCCAGACGAACACTTTTTTTAAGAAGCCATATTTTTATAACCCTTTGTCTTGATTTATTCTGATCATTTAAAATGATAGGAAACATCCTGAAATTACTTAGTAAAAGGTACATTTCATCGTACTTCTGCCTCGTTTCCCCAGTAAAAAAAAAAAATGCTCATCTTACCCCACTCTGCCCTATACAATATATATAGGCCCAATTTTTATGGGCAGGTACCATCTAGAGAGAAAAAAATCCACAGATGGTTTATGTATTGATTTTTAAGATTATCTCAGCATAAAAATAATAATAATGAATGACTAACGCACACTAATGCTGCTACTGCACTTTCAACAAAATTGAACATTTGGAGTTCTTCTGCTTCAGACATCACAATAATAATAATAAATGTAGTAGCTGTAGTGCAGTGCGGAGCAAGAAGAGCAAAAACAGCAAAAATTGAATGTACATGAAAAACAGCTGGTTCAGAAGTAGAGGTGAGAATGAGCTCAAAATGACCAGAAGCTTCTTGGGATGATAGAGAAATTGAAATGACAACATTACAAACAATTTTATAAAGTCACCCCACATGGGATTTGAACCCACAATCTCTGGATCATATGTCTGTCCCTCAACTCTTTGCGCCACTGAGCAGACAGTGTCACACAGCTGTCAGAGTTCAGTAGTTCATGAGAATGTACTCACAATGAAGAGCAACACAGCTTACATTTCATGCACTCAAATGTCTGAGATGTAGTGCAATGCAGAGCAAGAAGAGCAAAAAGAGCAGAAATTGAATGTACATGAAAAACAGCTGGTTCAGAAGTATAGGTAAGAATGAACTCAAAATGACCAGAAGCTGAGATGAAAATGAACATAGAATTAATAAAAATAAATTTATTTCTAATTAAAAGAAGAAAGACTAGTACAATACTTGTTTGGATAATAAAGGAATTGAAATGACAACATTACAAACAATTTTATAAAGTTGACCCACACTGGACTCGAACTCACAGTCTCTGGATCATGTGTCTGTCACTCAACTCTTTGCACCACTGGGCAGGCAGTGCCAAACAGCTGTCGAAGTTTAGTAGTTCATAAGAATGAACTCACAATCAAGAATTTTTATAAAACTGCACCATATGTTATATTTATAAATTTTAGTTTAGATCATTCACAGAAACATTCCATATCAGGAACAGAAGCAATTTGTACAAAATAACCATTTAGCATGCTAAGCTAATTAGCATAAGACAACAAACACAAGCGAGGTCATATTCAGAGACGAATATCTCGGGAATGGTAGCAAATATCAAAAATCCGTTCAGTCATTTCTATGCGGCTCGGTCCAAAGATCATCTGAGCTGATTTTGGACAAAATTGGACAAAATTTGTGGGAGGAGTAGCAAAAAAACTGTTTTTCATTTATTTCAATATGGCAGACAGGGACATTTAAGGAAAATGACAAATGACACATCGTTGGAATTGGCGTTAGCCAGGGAATAAAATTACATAAAGCATACACATTTTGGAAAATGTTTTCAAAAGTTATAAGCATTTTTGCAAAAAACATTATATCTGTGGAACAGTAGGTGACGCTGTGTTGAATCTTCCCAGGTACCTTCAGGACCTTCTAAAGGTCATACGTACCAAGTTTTGTGAAGATATGTCAAATTGTTTAATAGATATTGCAATTTATGACAAAATTCAAAATGGCGGACATATGGTTCATCCGATGTTGACAAATTCAATATCCACGAATTCGGCATGGCCCAAGGAATCCATAGACACTAAGATCTTGATTTTCTGACAAAGTGTTCAAAAGTTATTGGCCAATATAGCAATTTTCCAGATCTCATGACCTGTAGGTGGCGCTGTTCCCAAATTTGGCACGGAACCTCAGATCATGGTCTTGATCAAGTGTACCAATTTTTGTTTCGATTGCTCAAAGATTAGCCGAGATACAGCCTCTATAGCAATTTCGGGTCCACCTCGTTAACTTCATGACATCATAACTTTTTTTTTCACCAGTAGGTCAAAAAAATCTGTTCAGTCATTTCTGTGCAGCTCAGTCCAAAGATCATCTGATCAAAGTTTGGACAAAATTGGACACATTTTGAAGGAGGAGTAGCGAAAAAACGGAATACTGTACTTTTCAAAATGGCTGCTACTGTAATGGGCAGAGACTTAATGTAAAATGTTGAATAGCATCAGCATGACGAGACAAATCAGATGTACTAAATTACTTTTTTCTAGAGCAAATGGTTCAAATGTTATAACCTTTAGAATAGTGAATTTTTGAACTGGTGGTGGCGCTATAGAGTTGGTTCTACATACTCCAAATTTGGTCCAATCACTTTTCATGAGCATCTCTACAAGTCTGCCAAATTTCATCATTTTCTCATGTTCCGTTGATAGGGCTGCCATAGACTCCCATTGGGGAAGAATAATAATAATGGATCTAACAGATACAATAGGGGCTAAAGCACCTTCGGTGCTTGGCCCCTAATAATAAGTCAATAATAATAATAATAATAATAATAATAATAAACAGGAAGTAACATGACACAGCTGTGTTTGAGGTTTAATATGTGTCTCATCTGTATCTCACTCATAGAGGAACTCATGTTTGCATCAGCATTTCAGTCTCTCAGGAAATATCAGAAAAAGAGTAGACTGTAAAAAGTAATACACTATAAATCTACACAGTAAAATTGTAACAACAGATTAAGCAATATTTTAAATTAAATTTAACATATAAAAATTGAGTTAGAATTAATCTAATTCCTTAAATGTCAACCAATTAAGTAGACGAAACACCGATCACCATAACAGTGACCAAACATTTTCAATCAAATTAACATCGACATTTAAACCTGTTAATTCTTGTGTTGCTCTTTTATTCAGTGATTCTGCTTGTTATCATCATGTGTCTTCAAAGTTCGCAGTAATAAATAAAGAGTTCTTAATTCATCTTTGACGTCTGTGTTATTTAGATATTTCTGTTTACATTTTTTACTTAAATTTTACTTGTTTTAAATGTGACATCTAAGGAATTAATTTGAAGATTCATTTCAATATCATAAAGACAGCCTGTTATATATTGAGTTCAAACTGTATTTAATCCATTTATAAACCTTTGTGATATTTCACTCAGTTTCCACTGTAAACGATGAAGCAATTCAGTGTGAATCAACTGACATCACAGTATTTTCACAACAGCAAAGAAAAACACACAGGGATATCATTAACTACAAAAAGGTTTAATTACGCATGAATAAAACAGTCAAATAAACATTAAATAAGGATTCAGAGTCTGGGTGTTTATGGTGTGTTTGTGCTGCCCTCATGTGGACAAACACCAGAACTGCAGGGTGAAGTGAAACCTAATACCTAAAGATAATATCTTCAAGAAACAGTGATCTAGACTCGCTGTGGATTTTTATCACTATAGGGTGGCTGTGTACACATACTGCCAACACACATTTATGTCCAAACACCATTAAAAAGTGAATTATGCATAATAATAAGGTCCCCTTTAAAGAACTTAATCTGTGGTCAGAAGTGAATCCTATACTGTGCAGTAGGTATATACTGTATACCAGTAGACACCCAATTACTCGACAACTTGATATCATAAAAAACTAATTTAATAAATTAAATTCTAGAGAAAAAATTCAACAAACGCTCTAAGCAGTTTTACAGTTCTTCAGAAACAGGTCAAATGCAGATATGAGGAAGGACAATACCCATCAATTGAAGCAAAATTATTTTTTAATTTGCACACCCTCAAAAAACACATGCTGTCTTGATATAATCCATGTATATACATTACAGTATTTAGCTGTTGATTTTGGTACTAGCTGGAGTGCTCAGAGTTACCACTAGAGGGCACTCCTTCCCTCACAACTGCCATGATGTTATGAACTTCAATACCCATTATCCTTTGTACTTGCATTTGCAAGTATAGCTTGTGGAAGATTTTCCCCTATGCACCTGACTTAAGCTTACCTGGGTCAACTCCGGATCGACACACCTTTTGAACACTATCACTTGGCAATAAGGTATTTAGTGTTCCTTAACTAACTTTCTGCTCATCAATAACCAGACTATACCTCAGAATATGCCTTAATCGTGGCCAATCACAGAGAATCCCACCGACAAAAACGATACAAGAAAGGCAAAGCATTCTACAATATGATCAGTTCTTTGTATGTCAAACCCTTCTGTCAACCTAAAATTGACCTTACATACAGAGACAAAAGCATAAAAAGTCAATTCAATATTCATAATATTTTCTACAGTTCTGGTTGAATTGCATGATAAACTATTTCTGTTCCAGACGTATTTCAGAAACAAAAACTTGTGTTACATGAGAAATTCATCATTAGATTTTGGAAATGAATCATACACATTTTCATAATTGTACATAAAAAACAAATATGTACAAAGATAAAAAAAACAATACAATCAGAACAAAGCATTATGTATACAGTAGATTACAACCTATCATGTGTCTCATCTGTAATTCCCTTTAAAAGACATGCTCTTGCTATTTACATGGAGGAATAAGACACCCTCAACCAGACGAGACAGTTTCAATACATATGTGTATTGCCATGATTGTTCCATTTGTCATTACATTATGTAATTCTGATACATGCAATGACTATCCATTATGACATGTATATGCATTTTTAACTTTATGCACAATAATAATCTTTTACATTGTAATCCTTTTATTTTTAATATTTAGCATGTTTCTGTGCTGCTGTGTGTAACAAGCAGAATGTATATGCGTTGTGCACTCGCATAGGTGCATATTATTGATGCGCTGTTTGAATGACAAAAAAAAAAATACTCTGCATAGGTCTACATGTACACTGCATTCCAAATTATTATGCAAGTGACATATCAGTAAGATTTCAGTTCAATAAACATTCAGATTTTAGTTTTTCTAAGAAAATGTCTGTTTATTTATCCATGTCTTTTTAGATAACTGGTTGTGACGAGCAGGGCGGGCGAGAGCCGTGAGGGAACGGCGCGAGGCTGGTGGCGCGAGAGATAATGAGCTTTACCTGGGAGGCGCACCGGCCTTGAGTCTCTTACGGAGGAGCTCCAGAGGCATAAGGAGGAGCGACGACAGTGAAGAACGAGAGAGGACCAGGCCTGGACTTTATTTTATGTTTTATTATGTTCGTGTGGCCGGCAGACGTCCGCGAGGGTCTGCCGGCATTACTTTTGTTTTGTATTTGTTTATTTTGAATTAAAGTTTTGTTGAATGTTCGCCAGTTCCCGCCTCCTTCTTCCCATACTTATGAACAGTGTTACACTGGTATCAATCTCAGACAAAATAATTTCCAAGTCTCAGTTCTCATGCAATGTGGGAGGAAGAAAGATCTTTCTGAAGATGAAAAGCATGAAATGGTACAATGTTGTGCAAAAGGCATGAAAACAACTAATATTGTGTGAAACTGAATGGAGATTATCAAATTATCGTAAGATAAAAAGCTGCCCTTTTAATACTTTTTTTTTTGACAGGAAGTTTCATTAATAAGCCTTTATCTGACAGAGTTCTGCTGTGCTCTAAATCACTCACAAATCTTACGATAATTCGATAATCTCCATTCAGTTTTCACACAATATTTGTTGTTTTCATGCCTTTTGCACAACATTACACCATTTCATGCTTTTCATCTTCAGAAAGATCTTTCTTCCTCCCACATTGCATGAGAACTGAGACTTGCAAATTATTTTGTCTGAGATTGATACCAGTGTAACACCTGGCAAATTATTTTGTAATTTAAGAAGACATGTATAAATAAACAAACAAACATTTTCTTAGAAAAACTACAATCTGAATGTTTATTGTACTGAAATCTTACTGATATCAAATCCCACATTGTATGCTTGAGTTACAACAACTTCTTGTTTCGTGGCATTAATCGCATACATTAGCACTTAGCCAAGTGTTTCGTCATTTAACATTTTTTTTTTTTTTTTGCATGTTTGGTACTTTGTGGCATATTAAAATGTGTTTCTGTGAGTGAATTACAGTGTAAAGCATGCCATTTCCTGTTGCCAGCAGGTGGCGCTATGACTAACAGAATATTGCCATATAGATGCCAGGACTCTTATCACACATGTTAAGTTTGGGGCAGATGTATGCCGGACATTGTATGCCTGAGTTACAACAGCTTCATCGTTCATGGCATCGCAATTTAACATCATTAAGGCCTTAAGATTAGACTGACCAAATATGATGTTGATCTGGTCAAATCTCTACAATGAGTTAATCACAGTGTAAAACATGTAATTTCCTGTTACCCAGAGGTGGCGGTATGACTATAACTGAATATTGCCATGCAGACGTGTTCAGGTCAGGACTTAAAGTACAACGTCTGGAAATGGCAAAAACCGCCAAAATTTTGCAGAAAAAAATCTCACTTACTGTTGGGTTTACATATTTTGCAGCATGTGAAGACATCTAATTCTTTTTTTGGCTTTTTTGTAGGTATTGGGTTGTTACATCTGTCTACCGAATTTCATAACTGTACAGGGCGAAGGGCGCTTAATTGAAATTTTGTATGTGGCATTATTGAGCCATTTTGCCACACCTAATTCTGGAACCCATATCAGAAATTTTTACCACTTCCGACGTGTGTGCCAAGTTTCATGAGTTTTCGAGCATATTTAGGCCCTCAAAAATGCGATTTATTTCAGAGAAGAAGAATATTTGGCTAAGCAATTATAATAGGGTCATCACACCATCAGTACTTATGTGCTTCAAAAGATTTACCTGAATTCAACCTTCAGTTTCACTTTGGGCTTGACGTTTAAATTTAATTTTGCCAAAGAACTGCACAATGTCTTCAACACCACCAACAGCTCCTCCAGCAGCTCCTCCAAGAACAGGAACATAGCGATTCCATTCACGAGCTCGTTTGGCTGTATATGGTAGTTTCGCTTCAGCTTCTTCTAAAGCTTTATCCACTTCTTTCATAAGTTTTTCACTAAATTCACATTCTGCTTGTTCTCTAGCTTCACATTGAATTTTCTCCTGAAGTTTTTGCTTGTTCTTCTCGTGTTTTTCTTCCAGGAGTTTAATGAAGCTCTGTTGCATTTCTCCTAAAGATTTTTCCTTTCTTTCATTCTCCTCTTCAATTTGTTTCTTGTGCTCCTCCAGTTTTCTCTGCATCTTGTCTCGAAGGGTTTCATTGGTCTCTTTCTTGATCTCCTCCTCTCTCTTTTTGAAGTCCTCTTCAGTTCTTCTCAGTTCATTCTGCATCGCTTGTCTTTCTCTCTCTTTTTCTTTCTTCATCTGTTCTATTTCAGCTTCATATTTGGTTTTCAGCTCTTCTTCATTTCTCTTGAGCTCTTCTTCTTTCTCTTTCAATATTCTCTCTTGTTCCCCTTTGATGTTCTTCTCCACCTGCTGGAACATCACATTGGTGTAGAAACTCCCTCCATTTACTGTCAACATCCAGTCAATCTTATCCAGAAGATCAGAAACCTGTGTGTGATCTTTATTCTCCATGTTGTTGAACACATGGTATCTGTTTCCAAACTGATGGACGAGGTTCTTTAAGCTGTCATTTCGTTGAACATAATCTTCAATTGTTGCTCCTCTAAGTTCATCTCCTCTGGTGAACAGTACTATGGTGTACATTCTGGATTTGTCTCCAAACATGTCCTGAATCATCTTCACTGCATCTTTCTCCTCTTGAGTGAATCGTCCCAGTTGAAGCACCAGCAGAAACACATGTGGACCAGGTGCCGCCATTGAGACACACTTCACAATCTCCTTCCAGATCTCATCATTATCAACTCCAGTATCAAACAGTCCTGGAGTGTCGATCACAGTTATTCGTCTTCTGTTGAACTCAGATGTTTCTTTCTGACACTCTCTGGTCACTGAGGATGGATTAGGTATTGATTCAAACATGTCTCTTCTCAGTATGGTGTTTCCTGTTGCACTCTTCCCCACACCCGTCTTTCCCAGCAGCACAATCCTCAGATCTTCATCATGTGTTACACCTGCTAACCACAAAAGAAACTGTCATTACATTTACATTTAGTCATTTAGCAGACTCTTTTATCCAAAGCGACTTAGAAATGAGAATAGTAGAAGCAATTTGAACCTACAAGGAACCACTTGGAAGGTGATCATTTGTTTATATAAAGCATATACATTTAATTTATTATTATTTTTTTTTTTAAATGACTGATCGTTTCGCTAGATAAGACCCTTATTCCTTTTCTGGTATCGTTTAAAGCCCTTTGAAGCTGCACTGAAACTGTAATTTTGACCTTCAACCATTTTGAGGCCACTGAAGTCCACTATAAGGAGAATAATCCTGGAATGTTTTCATCAAAAACCTTATTTTCTTTTTAACTGAAGAAAGAAAGACATGGACAACTTGGATGACATGGGGGTGAGTAAATTATCAGGAAAATTTTATATAATTTATATAAAACAGCGCCATCTTTTGACAAAAGTGGAGGGTTAGTTTAACTTACAGTCACCAAACTCGGTACACATATTGTTTTCATTCTGCCAAACAACTTTCTGATTTACAGTCATTAGCTCTGACCAACAGGAAGTCAGATATTTTGGTTTGAATGTGGATTTTTTAAACCCTCTCTGTCCCTCTTTCACTCCTCCAGTCTTTGTGTGTGTGTGTAAAATTTATTAAAAATCCCTATTATCCCTATAAGTAAATTTCACTTCATTTTATGAAAGTGGCTGTTATGTTTACCCATTTTAAATGCCTGTTGCCTGCTGTGCACAGTTGCCCTGAAGCCAGTATGGCTTTGCCACCAGGCTTTGGCCCGTCATCGCTGCTTGCAGCTATATATTTGTTTTTAATTTCTTTTCTATGAAAATCACTTTGAATTAGTGCTGGGTTCATATGGTATACCAGTTTCAATTTCGAGACCGATATGAATTTTTCAAAAAACGCTATATGCAAATACCATGTAGAGCCAATGATTTCTGTGATGCAGAAAACACGGATGAAATCACGGAATCTAGTTACAAACGTTCTGTATAAAGCAGAACATCACAGAATTTAGCAATTTTTGGATGAATAAATCAAAAGTCGGGCTGTACAATGAATTAGATATTGATACAGACTAGTGTCTGTGAATATTAAAGCTAAAAATGACTGCTATTGAAATCTGAAGTCTGTATGAAAGAGCACCGCATTTTCATCTACTACTACACATACTGACGCACGCGTACTCGTGATGATTTCAGTGTCTGCTGTATCACTCACTAGGCTATACATGAACTTCATCTACAAAGCTGCTCTTAGTCATTTTATGAACATTTCACCATTTAATTTGATAAAACTATCGACATTTGTCTCATCATATACACAGGAAGTCAAACATTGTCTTCTTCTTGATTTTTATGGTGGTTGGCAAACAACTTCAAGGTGCATTAGCGCTACCTGTTGGTTAGGAGTGTGGACCAAGAACACAAGGACCTTTATCTAACACCTTCTAAACACCTATAATCTTTTATCTAAATCAGACGTTTTTAAATATAGTATTAAAAAATCAATACATGGGTACAGAACGTATTCAGACCCCCTAAATGTTTCACTCTTTGTTATATTGCAGCCATTTGCTAAAATCATTTAAGTTCATTTTTTCCTCATTAATGTACACACAGCACCCCATATTGACAGAAAAACACAGAATTGTTGACATTTTTGCAGATTTATTTAAAAAAGAGAAACTGAAATATCACTTGGTCCTAAGCATTCAGACCCTTTGCTCAGTATTTAGTAGAAGCACCCCTTTGATCTAATACAGCCATGAGTCTTTTTGGGAAAGATGCAACAAGTTTTTAACACCTGGATTTGGGGATCCTCTGCCATTGCTCCTTGCAGATCCTCTCCAGTTCTGTCAGGTTGGATGGTAAACGTTGGTGGACAGCCATTTTTAGGTCTCTCCAGAGATGCTCAATTGGGTTTAAGTCAGGGCTCTGGCTGGGCCATTCAAGAACAGTCACGGAGTTGTTGTGAAGCCACTCCTTCGTTATTTTAGCTGTGTGCTTAAGGTCATTGTCTTGTTGGAAGATAAACCTTTGGCCCAGTCTGAGGTCCTGAGCACTCTGGAGAAGGTTTTCGTCCAGGATATCCCTGTACTTGGCCGCATTCATCTTTCTCTCGATTGCAACCAGTTGTCCTGTCCCTGCAGCTGAAAAACACCCCCACAGCATGATGCTGCCACCACCATGCTTCACTGTTGGGACTGTATTGGACAGGTGATGAGCAGTGCCTGGTTTTCTCCACACATACCACTTAGAATTAAGGCCAAAAAGTTCTATCTTGCTCTCATCAGACCAGAGAATCTTATTTCTCACCATCTTTGCAAACTCCATGCAGGCTTTCATGTGTCTTGCACTGAGGAGAGGCTTCCGTCAGGCCACTCTGCCATAAAGCCCAGACTGGTGGAGGGCTGCAGTGATGGTTGACTTTCTACAACTTTCTCCCATCTCCCGACTGCATCTCTGGAGCTCAGCCACAGTGATCTTTAGGTTCTTCTTTACCTCTCTCACCAAAGCTCTTCTCCCCCGATAGCTCAGTTTGGCCGGATGGCCAGCTCTAGGAAGGGTTCTGGTCATCCCAAACGTCTTCCATTTAAGGATTATGGAGGCCACTGTGCTCTTAGGAACCTTAAGTGCAGCAGAAATTTTTTTGTAACCTTGGCCAGATCTGTGCCTTGCCACAATTCTGTCTCTGAGCTCTTCAGGCAGTTCATTTGACTGCATGATTCTCATTTGCTCTGACATGCACTGTGAGCTGTAAGGTCTTATATATACAGGTGTGTGGCTTTCCTAATCAAGTCCAATCAGTATAATCAAACACAGCTGGACTCAAATGAAGGTGTAGAAACATCTCAAGGATGTTCATAAGAAATGGACAGCACCTGAGTTAAATATATGAGTGTCACAGCAAAGGGTCTGAATACTTAGGACCATGTGATATTTCAGTTTTTCTTTTTTAATAAATCTGCAAAAATGTCAACAATTCTGTGTTTTTCTGTCAATATGGGGTGCTGTGTGTACATTAATGAGAAAAAAAAATGAACTTATACTTAATTTTCTCAATATGCATTTTAAATGTAAGTTTCTCATCAAACCATACCCCTAAAACTTAAAACAAGAAACTGTTTCTGTCTTGGGCATATAATTTGAATTTTATCCCACAGTTAACTCTCCATTTTGAAAAATCACTGTTTTTGTTTTTTCAACAGAAAATCTAAAGGCAAGGCAAGGCAAGTTTATTTGTATAGCACATTTCATACCCAATGATAATTAAACATGATTTACATAAAGAAGAATGATAAAAATAAAAACAGAGAATTTTGCTATCTGGATAGAAGAGCTAGGAAGTCTTAGGGAGTTTTTGTTGTTGTTGTTGTTGTCCATCAGAGTGGATCTAAACCTCACATGACAGGACCGCTGTCTAGCAACCTGTTAAGGCACTTAATACTGATAAACAAAGTTTCAATCTACCCTTTTGCCAAGACACCTCAAACTGAGCCACACTTCCCTAATCCCCTTCCGGAGATATCTTATCTATGCAACACAGTTCAAATTTCCCCTTTGGAAATTTCCCTTTGGAAAGTGTCCTGATTGTAATCCAGAGATATCTTAACCATGCACCACAGCTCAAATTTCCCCATGGTTTGTCCCCTTATCCAAATTTACCAAATTTTAACCTGATCACAAATGCTTTCTTCCTAATTCTCCCAACTCTTTCAACCAGATAGCAATATTTAAAATGCATTAAGTGACTAAACCCCCACTGATATGACCATTTTTCCACTTCTGTTATAGCAGCTCTCATTTTCCTAACAATAAAATCCACATTTCTTCCACATTTCCAAATTGCCCCATCATCTGCAAAAAGGGAGAATCCTATTCCTTTCTCAATACTTGAGAATACATCATTAATCATAATGATAAATAATAAGGGACTAAGTATGCTTCCTTGTGGTGTACTGTTCTCTACAATCATGGTCTTAGAAAAGTTTTGCCCAACTTTGCCTTGAATAGTTCTGCCAAATAGAAAATCCTTAATCCATCTTATCATTTTTCCATTAACTCCTGCTTTTCTTAATTATCAGACCTCTTCTCTCCACATCATATCATAAGCTTTCTCAACGTCTAAAAATATAGCCACAACACTTTCTTTATTAATCTGCGCTCTCTTTATTTCATACTCTAAACATACTGTAGCATCCATTGTACTTCTTCCTTTCCTAAATCCACTTTGATAATTTAAAATATACCCTTTTGTTTCCAAGTAATATGTTAATCTTTTATTAATAATTTTCTCCATAACCTTACAAATATGAGAAGTCAAAGCAATTGGTCTATAATCACTTTGACTGTTTCCTTCCTTCCCTGCTTTACGTATTGGTACTATTACAGCCTCTTTCCATTTGTTAGGTAATTTCCCACTCTCCCAAACCCTGTTATATAATTCCAGAAGTATATTTTTAGATTAATCACTTAAATTTAGACATCATTATATAGCATACCTTCTCTTTACCTGGTGCAGATACTCTAGTGTTCCTTAAAGCACTATTTAATTAATTTATAGTAAAAGGTAAATTCAATGCATCATCCACATTTCCATAATCTAAATCTATATTAAAATCTCTGTTTTAATATTGTTTCCTCTCGCCCTCTTCTCCCTTCTTCACTGATATTGTCTGAACTATGAATTTTGACAAATGTTTCCACAATCATTTCAGCCTTTTCTTTCTCTGTAATTGCCGTACTCCCATTAATTGTTAATGTTAGATACCTATACTCTCTTCTAATCCCGTTCATTTTCCTTACCATACCCCAGACTTATCAATATCTGTTTCTCTACCCACTGTATTACAGAACATCCTCCAATATTCTTTTTTTGCTGTTTTCACTGTTCTTCTAACACATGCTTGCTCCTTTCTGTACCTGATTAAGTCCCCAAAATGAAGAGTTCTTTTAAGTCTTTTAAATGCTTTGTTTCTCTCTTTGACTACTCTTCCACATTCTTCTGTCCACCATGGAAACCTCTTTTTCTTACTTCCTGTGCGCCTTGGAATTGACTGGACTGCAGCTTCAATTATAGCTCCACTAACACACTGATTTAACTCCTCTGTCTCTTGATTAATATGAATTACACCCATTATCCCCTCCCATACTTCTCTAAATTTATCCCGATCTGCTCTGTCAAAAACCCACCAAAGACTATAGAATAACACAAGACGTGTCACTCGTATTGTTTTGAATGGGAGAAAGTGAAACGCGCAATATGGTGGAATAAGTCCCTCCTTCTAAAGCCCCGGGTATACTTCACTTTCTGAATACTGTGCTCAATACTGTGCGTATTGCCACCTAGTGGACTCTTCTATACTGCTTACGCATGCGCTGTTGCACGCGGACTGTCCGCGCAGTCTCGAAATTTGGCCTGCACATGGCCAGGGTGTGCGGCCAGCCACAAGCCCTCCGCATGTTGTAATTTTCACGAACACGGACGGCCGAGGTATACCTCGGGCTTAACAGCTGCTGCAGTGACGTTTCAAAGATGGCCGCCGAGTGAAATGACTTGTCTTAAAGGGACTTTGAACCCACCCTCCTGATCTGTTTATCTCATTCATTTCTACTCTTGCCCCTACTTCAACAAAAATAAGATAATGGACACTCCCCATCGTGCTTTCTTTCTTAACCTTCCACCAACATATCCCTGCTATTGACTCAGACACAAGTGAAATATCCACCGCTGTCTCCTTCCCATTTATAAAATCCCCAAGGTTAATCTCTGGCATGAATTATAATAATTTGCTATTTTAATATTACCCTCCTCTGTCCATAACTCCATTATAATAAATTCCAGTTCTTTCCGTCTATCTGTTACCCTATATTGATTATCTTGTTTAATAAATATTGCACAACCTCCACTATTACCGTTGACTCTGTCTCTCCGAATACTATCATAACCTGTAATTATAAAGTCTAATGATGGTTTTAACCAAGTTTCCTGTATGCAAATTATATCTGGCTTTGCTTCTAATTCACTAATAAATCCTTTGAATTCCTGTCCATTAGCTATTAAACTTCTAGCATTCCACTGAATAATAAGCATTAATAAAATATATGCAAGTAAGTGGCTGGTGAACTGGAGGAATAACAGAGTAAACTTTATAGTTACCATTGTGTGTGTCTGATATGATTAAGTCGGTAAATTATATTTGAATTCACTGTTTTTGCTGCTTCCACTGATGTCTGACATCAGTGTGTATTTTATAAACTCCAAATGTATTGTTTTACTGGTACTTAAACCTTAAAAAAACATTATTTGGCTGAAAACACTGCATAGCTGTGATATATGACAAGAGCTGAGCGCGTCCGTCTTGTAGCCAGAGCGCGAAAGCACAGTTTGAGTCTGGCAGTTATGTGACGTCGCTGAACGTTTGAAATCCCATATGTGGGACCGTACGCCCAGGGGCACAGAAATAAACATCCCATATGTGGGACCATACCGATCAAAGGGTTATACAGCACACACTCTTATGAACTCATACCTGCTGTTGATTGAGTTTTCATCACATATTTTTTCAGTTCCTCTATTTCAGCTCTGTGTTTGTTTCTCTCCAGTTCTACTCGATCCTGAAGGTACATGAATGTTGTGTAGGAACTTCCTTTGTTCTCCTGTACCATATTCTCTACATCCTGCAGTAGATCTGGAACCTGTGAGCTGTTCTCCAGAACAAAATGATGACCTCCAAGCATCTGGATAGATGTCTTAGTAACTGAAGTGTGAAGTATATTCAGATTGCTGATCATGCTCTCCTCTTGGATTATGAGACCCATGAGGTGTTTGTTGATTCTTGAGCTGAATGTCTTCTGGATGTTCTCCATTTCTGCTTTGTCTTCATTATTAAGTGGACCAGCAGGAATAACTAGGAGGAAAACATGAACTCCAGGATCACAGCGAGACACACAGCGATGAGCGCGAGACATCGCTTCCTCCTCTGAGAGCCGATTGAGAGCTGGAAGCTCCACCAGACTGATCCGAAGTTTTTTCTTTTTTTCTTTTCTTATATAGTTGGATACAGAGGCCTTCAATGTTTCATCACTTCCACACAGCACCAAGTTCAGTCTCTGTTGTCTTGTGTCACTTACAACTCCTTAAAGAACAACAACAACAACAAAGTATTTTACTTGCTCTTTTTAAGAATCACATTTTATTATTTGTAGAATCAAATGGAAACTTCCATAGATTAGGAACTTACCCCTTGGCTGATTTTGCTTTGGACTTTGTTCTGTGTAACCCACTGTTATTAAGAAAAGAAAGAAAAAATCAATTTAATGGTCTTAAACTCATGGTACATACAACACTGCAGTACAAATGTCAGGATTCAGTACACAATAAGGCATCATGACTGAAACCTTCTTTTTACTCCTGTCCAATATCTATCGACAAGCATCTCATAGGAGCATAATACCACACTAAAAATTAAAGGATTAGTTCACTTTCTAACTAAAATTTCCTGATAATTTACCAAGATGTTCATGTCTTTCTATCTTCAGTTGAAAAGAAATTAAGGTTTTTGATGAAAACATTCCAGGATTTTTCTCCATATAGTGGACTTCAATGGAGCCAAACAGTTGAAGGTCAAAATTACAGTTTCATTGCAACTTCAAAGCGTTCTACACGATCCCAGATGAGGAATAAGAGTCTTATCTAGAGAAACCATTGCTTATTTTCTAAATAAATAAATAAATTATATACATTTTAACCATAAATACTAATCTTTGCTGGAATTCTAATAGAGAAGAAGAGTTAGTTCAAGATGAGCATTTATGGTTAAAATGTATATAAAATGAAAATGAGTGGTTTCTCCAGATAAGACTCTTATTCCTCGTCTGGTATCGTTTAAAGCTCTTTGAAGCTGCACTGAAACTGTAATTTTGACCTTCAACAGTTTGGAAGCCATTGAACTCCACTATAAGGAGAATAATCCTGGAATGTTTTCATCAAAAACCTTAATTTCTTTTCAACTGAAGAAAGAAAGACAGGAACATCTTGGATGACATGGGGGTGAGTAAATTATCAGGAAATTTGATTTGAAAGTGAACTAATCCTTTAAAATGACTGAAATTTAGCTGTCTATTTATATGACATGCTTTTCCATTATTTAAACTGAGAGAAATTATAAGTATACTGTTTACATTACACTGCCAAAAATGAATTTTTTGTCTTGTTTCCAGTCCAAATGTATAAAAAGAAGCATTTTCAAGACAAGTAAAGAAAAATTCTTGTTTTCAGAAAAATAATTCAAAACTAAGTGAGTTTTTGCTTAAATCAAGCAAAATAATCTTTTCAGTTTGCTTGTTTTTTTTTTGTTTTTTTTAAAAACTCTTTTGCTGTGTAAAAACATAATGTTTTATGAAGATGTTCAATAACCTGGTAAAAAGGTTATGAATATGTTGTTTTGTTTTAACTTACAAAAGGCACTTAATGGCATAAAACGAGCAAATCTTTTTGATTTCTTCATCTCTGTATGAGTGTCTTGGTGTTGTTCATCATCCTTTGAATCAGGATCTTCCTTTGTTCTGGGAGAAGCAGAAGTTGTGTTCGGATCTTCATCCACTGATGATCCTTCTGCATAATCATAATCACACTTGAGAAATTCTTCACTGTTGTCTCTGAGTATCTTCTCTATCCATTGATCTATGTCAGACAGCCATTTCTCTGTCTCATTATTAAGTTGAACATGTCTTCCTTCACAATCTGTAGATAATCGAATTAATTCACTTTCCAACGTAACTTTCCAAGATGCCCGTTTACTACGTGTTGCTTCATCAGTCGTGATCATGACGGTGCGTTTAATCGCGTCTTTACTGAATTCTTTTAGGACAATTTTCACTCTTTTCAGGTGCTTCTTACTGAAGTCATTGTGCTGCAGTACGAGTATGAAGACATGAGGTCCTGGAGCAGACAGAGACACACACTCTCTCACTCTCTGTGTGATCTGATGATCTGAGATGTTTGTCTGGAGCAGCTGAGGACTGTTGATGATCATCACATGTCTGTCCTTCAATCTTCCTCTGAGTCTCTCTACAACATCTGGAGGAGCTTCACTGTCAAACGCTGCTCGTCCCAACAGGAAGTTTCCCACACGACTGTTTTCTGACGCGCTCTTCCCCAGAAGAACAATCCTCAGATCACTCACTGAAACACACAACACACACAAAGACACACACAAGTAATTTGTCAGTGTATGAGTTGTCTTGTTCAGCATTAAAAGCATAGCTCAACAGATTTATCAGTAAACTGAAACAGACACAGCAAGAGTCACAGCTCTCACACTTTGATGTTGCTGTTAAATCATTTGATTGACTTACTGTTGGGGATATCTTTATCAAAGCTACCTCTGCGCACTGCAAGATACAAAAATACAAACCGTCAGTAAATCTGGAGGACATTAATGTGTGCACTACATGACTTTAAAAAGTTTCATAAAGATAATACTTCCCAGTACTCTAGGGGAATAGGGAGTGACACAGAAAGTTTTTGGAGAGACACTGAGGATTTCCCGTCTTTCAACCCCAGAGTTACACAAAACCTGACTTTGCACTTTTAGTTCAATCTAGCCTGTAAGGTTTATTATTATAATTATTGTTAATATTTTATTATTTACTAATAAACAAAATTGTAGAACCAAAGAAAAGAAAACAATACCTCAGGAGGAGGATCCCAAGAAAAATAACAAACAAATGTAACCTCTAACTGGAGTTGAAAACTATACTAACAGACATTTACCAGTAAGAATAGATCTTACTATCCTTACTCCCTTACTTACCTTAAATGTCTGTATGTATTTTAATTATTGTATTTCTTTTTTCTTACTGTTTATTTGTTTTTATCTGTCCTGTCTTGTGTGGCTTTTGGACATGAGTCTGGCAAATAAAATTGAATGAATTATCACTCAAAAGGAGAAAAAAGGATGTAGGTATCCACCTCCCTACATTACCTTCAAACTACAACATCCCAGCTATCCGAATTTTGTTATAAGAACGTCCTCTAAATATTCAGTGTTGGTTCTGGAAATGTAAAACATGTCCAGGTTTCTTGATGTTAGAGGAACATTTTTGATGTTCCTCAAACGTTCTGTCAACTTAATTTTGATTTAAAATTCAACATTCTAGGATTTGTAACATTCCAAGAACATAAAAATGCAGTTTCCTTAATTTTAGTAGAATGTTATTAAAGGTTAGTTTGATGAACTCCACTATAAGGAGAATAATCCTGGAATGTTTTCATCAAAAACCTTCATTTCTTTTTGACTGAAGAAAGAAAGACATGAACATCTTGGATGACATGGGGGTGAGTAAATTATCAGGAAATTATCATTTGAAAGTGAACTAATCCTTTAATGATTCTCTAAAAGAGTTCCCTTTCAAAAATTAAACTCAAGCTGCGCTGAGCGCTGTGGGAACATCTTCAGTCGTGACCAGCTGTGAATGTGTCTCAGTCTCTCAGTCCCAGTCTCTCCCCTTCTTTGAGGACCTCCATGACAAATTATCGAAGTCATGGAGAAAACTATATACCTCTTGTGTTTTTGTGCCTTCAACGTCGATTTATTCGACTATCGTGGGTGCTGAAGCACAGGGGTATACGATCATCATTTAAAAAAACCTCCCCTCCCCACAAAGCCCTGTAGAACCACCTCAGTGCTTTTCAAAGCTTTTCAATCTGCAGGTCAGGCTGGTGCTGCGCTGCACACTATGGCAGTGTTACAGGCTCACCAAGCTAATCCATTGAAGGATCTGAGTGCAGGCACTACCATCGACGAGGAATCGTTCACAGAGCTTCGTCGAGCCACAGAATAATGAATCAGCGTGTCGAATCAGCAGTTTGGAGCGCCAAAGTCATGTGATTTCAGCAGTTTGCCGGTTGGACATCCGAATCATGATTCGACACACTGATTCATAATGCTCTGAAGCTTCCTGAAGCAGTGTTTTGAAATCGGCCATCACTAAATAAGTCTTTATTTTGTTTTATTTTTTTGGCGCGCCAAAAATATTCTTGTCGCTTTATAATATTAATATTGAACCACTGTACTCACATGAACTGATTTAAATATGTTTTTAGTACCTTTATGGATCTTGAGAGAGGAAATGTTATTGCTCCCTATGGAGGCCTCACTGAGCCATCGGATTTCATCAAAAATATCTTAATTTGTGTTTCGAAGATTAACGAAGGTCTTACGGGTGTGAAACGACATGAGGGTGAGTAATAAATTAACTTTCTCCATTACCAATGTGTTTATTTAAAACACTTTTTAAGTTTGTCTATACTTATTACAGTCTGTATAAGTAAATACAAGTGTATTTTTTTTCAAAATGTGGTAAATATTTTATTTACAGTACTGCAATTTGTATAACAACTGCTGTAATTTTATGTAATATGTACATTTACATTTATTCATTTGACAGACGCTTTTATCCAAAGTGACTTACAAGTGAGGGATACAGCAAGCGAGTCGTCATGACGAGGCAGATAGACACAAAAGTGCTCAAAATACAAGTTTCAGGCAGTGCTCAGAAACTACAAATAGAGGGATTATGGGAAGTGAAAGGATAGCCTAAGTAGGCCTATAAGTTTTTATTTTAAGTACAATGTAAGTAATGTTATTTATGTATTATAGCTTATATAATTCAAATGTAAGTAAACGTTTTCGCTGCGTATCAAATTTGAATGGAAAAATGACTGAACAGTAGGCCTAACCTAACCTACAGTAGATTTATAAACGGGGCGCATTAGTGACGGCCCGAGACCGGCTTGATTGCGGCAGTGTCGCGTCTGGCCCGGTTGATTCGTGAGTCAGAAGCATCTGGCCCGATCGCAGCAGACAGAAGCGGGCCGAGGGGTAAACAGGAGCTGGCCCGAGTGTACTGTGCTATCTGGGCGTTGCCTAAGGAGTGTTTTTTTTTTTTTTTTATATATAAAACGAAAAGAGGAGGATGGTGTTTTATAACACATTTCGATTTATTGTTGGCTAAAATGTATATACACAGAGATAACCAAGCCATGCAGAGCGAGCTGAGTGACGTTATCAAGCAGGCTACGCTGCTCATTTGGACAATCACCGGACATTATCAAATCCTGCCGTTTACAGGAATCTGTTCTCCTGAGCCTGCAGCTCGAACAATGGACACAAGTCTGAACTTGGCATTGAGAAACTCCTTTGGTTAAAACAGCTTTTATAATAGCAAACATTTAAAATAGCATTTTCTCACGATTTACAAATAGTTGGAAACATTTGGGATATTGTAAGCCTACGGAACAAAATACATAACACTTGGGATATTTTGCTGCAATAATCTTTTAAATTGCAGCTTTAAATAGCCAGATGTTTCAATGAAATAACACTGATATAGGATAAATATGTCTGAGTAACATTCATAGCACTCAGGACTTTAAATAAAAAATACTTTTCTGTTGCTGCCAAACAATTTAATGACTTACTTTCTGGGCGATCCAAATCTGGACTTTGTCTTCCCACTACAAAACACACAAGAACACAAACTGTTAAGGTGAATCATGAAAGATTCAGAATTCGCTGTGATTCCTGAACTCATAGTAATGACAGAAAACGGTACATATGTTTTATGATTTTTACTATATGCATCTAAATTGTAGACTTATGTTTTATTTACTTTGCTACCTTTGAATGGCCACCTGAAGTATCTCCAGCGTTTCATGATCAAAGTGAGACGCTTAGTTGCTTAAGACTATATTAATATGGATCATTAAAGACATGAACATATTTTATTAAAATCTTACCTGCACTGCACGCCATTTGTCACTGCGTTGGTGATATTTCCTAAATTGAAAGTACAAATACGATTGAAGTGCTCCGTTACACACATAGGAAACTCAACTATGGCCCCTTGTGGAGACTTTAAGATTTTTTTTTTTTTTGACTGATTAGGTGGAATAGTTTCTTTCCAATTCCAATCATATATTAAATTATAATTTATTTTAGTGATTGTAATCAATTTCATTTTGTGGCTGTCTTGAGGTTTTCCGCTGATCTGCAGTGGGGGAGAGTGGGGTAAGATGAGCCAGTGGGTAAGATGACCCACCCCCTGTATCTTGGCAACTGTACCATTTTATTGTCATGTGACCATATATTTCAGAACCACCCATCCTTTCTGCCAGATTCTGAAAGGGATAAGCACATGAGAGGAGTGGTAGTCCCGTATTTACTTTAAAAACTGTTTTTGGCTTGTCAAAGTAAAATTTTAACATAACAGATGTAATGGCTGTAAATTTGTCCAGGTCTAAAACTATTTGTGATGCATAATAGTGATTTAGAAATGTATAAAACCAGGCAAGTCATTTAGCTAAATATTATTCTGAATTGGTAAGCTAGCTAGCTTTTCCTAAAATGGGAGCTTTGGGGCAAAGTGAGCCACATGCTGTGGGGTAAATTGAGCCAGTGTTTTAACTTACTCCACCATATATGGCACTGAATTTAAGTTAAATCTGAAGTATAAACTGGTGTCATTTCAATGTAATATTACGCAACTGGTTTAGTTTATCTTTATTTTCGAGTTTATTTGATAGGAATAATGTACAAGTACAACAAATCCTTCTCTGATACGAACCAGAGGATGTTTAATCATATATATCTTTCCACCTGTAGTCTCTAATGGCCTAACATGGTCGACATTGCAGAAAAACTACCATGTCAAGAACATTTTGACTAAAATGTTTATTAGTTTCAGTGACATTTATTCATTCTTATTTAGTTTTTATTTAATTTCTCAGTTTAGTCTGTTTATGGGAAGGTTACATTTTTGATGTTCAACATATTGTTTCAGAAATGCAAACAATTAAAGATATTGAAATTTCAACTTCATTTGGTTGGTTTTATGTTGTTAAATTTAACTTTAAAAAATAAATATTTGTAAAATATTTTTACAAAGAATATTTGTAAAAGGAAATTTGATTATTAAATTGCTTTTTAGAATAAGTACATTAACTTTAAAATTTCACATGGGTTTGATTCAGATTCAGTCTGATGGTCAGTTTACACCGACCTACTGACTCGGCTCAACTTACCCCTAAGATGGGGTAAACTGTGCCAGAGGAAAGAAGCCATATTTTTTAAGAAGCCATATTTTTAGAACCCTTTGTCAGAGATGTGTTCTGATCATTTAAAATGATAGAAAACATCCTGAAATTAACTTTAAATACTTTCATCGTACTTCTGCCTCGTTTCCCCAATAAAAAAATGGCTCATCTTAACCCACTCTTCCCTATATAGGCCCAATTTTTATGGGCAGGTATCTAGAGAAAAAAAATGCACAGATGGTTTATGTATTGATTTTTAAGATTATCTCAGCATAAAAATAATAATAATGAATGACTAATGCTACTACTGCACTTTCAACAAAATGTAACATTTGGAGTTCTTCTGCTTCAGACATCATATCAGAGAGTCAATAATAATAATAATAATAATAAAACAGGAACTAACACGACACAGCTGCGTTTGAGGTTTAATATGTGTCTCGCCTGTAACTCACTCATAGAGGAACTTATGTTTGCATCAGCATTTCAGTCTCTCAGGAAATATCAGAAAACAGAAACTAAAGTGCTACTTTCAAACAGCAGGTATTTACTATGGTAAATCAGTCCAGTTAACCACATGAGAGTGCATAACAGATCTTTAAGGCATATTATACGGTTCATCCGGCTGTAGAATGCGGTTGTCACTCTGGAATTACTGAAGTGTGTGTGAACAGAACCGGATTAAGCACTCAAAGGTGAATTGGCAACCGAATTAAGGTGTGTATGTGGCTATACAGGGTATAAATTATTGACATATATATATATATATATATATATATATATATATATATATATATATATATATATATAAATCCACTCATGTTGATGAATACCAAACTTGTGTATAAAGGAATTGCTGATCTCTACTTTGCTGGTTAAATAGCTTAAACCTGTTCCTGATTCACAGATGTCTATTAATGATTGTCATTTCTGCAAAGAGTCTGAAACAAAAACAGCAACATTTAATTTAATGTTTGCTTTCCTAAAAATTTCAAGTGCATTAAGATTAATTTCAATATCATAAACATTAAATAAGGATTCAGAGTCTGGGTGTTTATGGTGTGTTTGTGCTGCCCTCATGTGGACAAACACCAGAACTGCAGGATGAAGTTAATCCTCCACACTATAAACCAGAGCAGAGCAGATGAGACCTGCTGTAAACACTGCTGTAACACACAGATCTGACGTCTGACAGCGACGATCACGTGATCAGAGCGAGTGTGTGGACGTCAGTCGGTGATGATGAGCTCGTCGCAGCCCCAGTCCTCATAACTGCCGTCAGGAAGATACCGGCGGATGATGATGGGAATCTTCCTGCTCCTGAGGAACACACATCGATAACAGCAACATATTAGGACACAATTATTCTGAGAAATTTCTGTTTTTATCCATACAAGGGTGGAAGAATGATTAACAAGCTGCGAAAATGGTTTAACATGTTGATGGCTTGAATTAGTATGATTTAACATACTTGCCATGATTAGACATGTTGAAAGGACGATTTAACATGTTAGCATGCTTTAACAGATTGCTAGTATGATTCAGCACGTTGCTAACATTATTTAACATATTGCAAACATAATTTAAAACATTGCTAGTGTGATTTCACACACTGCTAACATCAATTAACATGTTGCTGCCACATATGAACGTTGAAAGCAAGATTATTATTGAAAGCAAGATTATTATTATAAGATTATTTTCATTTAACAGTAGATAGACAGATATTGTGAGAGATGTACAGATGTTCTCAGCTGTTCTCATCCATGATCTCACCATGACCAACACATTTATTCATTCAGCTGATGTTTTTATACCACAAGTAATCAATGTTAAAAGGTCCTGGAGTGAAAAATGTTGAGAGTCACCGATAAAATGTGTGTGTCGTCGTACTTGAGCTCTTTCATTGCGATCTGCAGCGGATCTGTCTCTCCTTCCAGCTCCACCATCACCGGCGCACACATCCTGTCATACAGGAAGTGATGTCACTGATTATCAATGCAACATTAGGCTTGTTTGAGATGAGCAAATTCTGCGCAGAACCGATCACCGGTGATCACCGCAAGATGCATGCCGGTTAGAAATAGGCTTGTTTGAGATGAGCAAATTCTGCGCAGAACCGATCACCGGTGATCACCGCGAGATGCATGCCGGTTACAAATGTGTCCGAGGGTGGGCCGCCTTGCTCTGATGTCATGCCGACGTGTGTCAAAAACCTCTCGCGAGTGCGAGGCGGACGTGTCGGATTCTGCAGTCGAGCGCAGTTGCTCTCCACCGACTGCGCTGACCAAAAGCATGATGGGAAACGACTTGCTGACGACACAGCTTAAAGCTTATTGGTGTGATATAAAACAGTTTAATGTTGTTATACGTAATATGTCCCTTATCCATTAGGTGGCGACCAAGTGCTTGCTAAGAGTGCAGTTGCAGTTAAAAAAGTAATGGAAGCAACACAGTCTGCTAGTGTGTTCATGATGGGTAACGTTAGTCACTTTTGCTCGTGTGTTCCACCAAAGCTCTGTTGTTAATAAAGTGCACACGTTAAAGACAACGTTGATTTATTGAAACATCACATGGTGTCAGAAGTGGAGCGCCGTTAACACCATGGCAAAGTTTCAGCCCCCGGACAGTTTTGATTTTGGTCACCCTGAACGATGGCCTGAATGGCGTCAGAGATTTCGCCGTTACAGGATAGCCACCAAACTGGACAAAGAAGAGGCTGAAGTTCAGGTCTGTACGCTGCTTTATTCGATGGGAAAAGAAGCTGAACATGTGTATCAGACATTTACATTCGGGGAGGAAGAAAGAGAGGATTATGATACTGTAATCAGGAAGCTCGATGACTACTTTGTACCGAAAGTTAACGTTATTCACGAGCGTGCACGATTCCACATGAGGGCTCAAAAGCCAGGTGAAATGGCCGAGGAATATATCCGTAGCCTCCATGAGCTAGCGAACACATGTGACTTCGGTGCTGCCAAAGACGAAAATATTCGCGATAGACTCGTGATTGGGATTCTGGACAGAAAACTGTCAGAAAAGCTTCAGTTAATGCCCGACTTGACTCTCAGAAATGCCATAGAGCTCGTGAGGCAGTCGGAGCAAGTCCGTGGACACGTTAATGAACAGGCTGCCAGCGTTAGTGCTCAAATCAGTGAGGTGGCCGGTGCCAGGAAAAAAACTCACTATGGCGAGAGAGGCAGACAGCACCGTGGCTCGAAACGAAATCAGACGGAGCATGTAAATGAGTGGAAATGCAAAAGATGCGGAAGAAATCATGGAAAAGGGGAAATTTGTCCAGCAAAAAGTGCTGAGTGCCGCAAATGCAGGAAAAGGGGTCATTTCGCTGCAGTTTGTAAAACCCGAGAAATCCATGATGTCAGCAAACCACAAGAGGGCAACAACGTAACGCATTTCCTGGGTGAGTTAACTCACATTGATGACAAAAGTGGAGCATGGATGGTCACACTCCCGATTCATGGCACAAACATAGACTTTAAAATTGATACAGGTGCAGACATAAGTGTAATTTCTGATAAAACCTTCTCTGTTTTGAATTACAAGCCACAACTTAACAAAGTTAATGTGAAACTTGAGAGCCCCGGGGGTACATTGCACTGCAGAGGACAGTTCAGAGCTATGACTACCTTTAAAAATAAGCAGTATAGTTTTGAAGCGTTCGTGGTGACTGGTCCCCATGTAAACAATCTCCTTGGTCGAGAAACAGCAAGTGCAATGGGTTTAGTTAAGATGCTGGAAGAGCTTCAACCTATTTCTTTTTCTGAACTGGGACTAGTAAAAACAAAACCCATTAAAATCTGCCTGAAAGAGGATGCTGTACCATACAGCGTGCACACTGCAAGACGGGTGTCCGTGCCCTTGCTTTCAAAGGTCAAGGCGGAGCTGGAAAGAATGGTACAATGCGGTGTCATTGAGGAGATCACTGAGCCTACTGAGTGGTGCGCCCCTATGGTGGCCGTTCCGAAGAAAACGGGGCAAATCAGAATTTGTGTTGATCTAAAGCAACTAAATAAAGCTGTAAAAAGAGAGAAGTTTGTGCTGCCAACAATTGATGACATACTTCCTAGACTAGCACATGCCCAAGTATTTTCACTTCTCGATGCTGCTAGTGGCTTCTGGCAGCTGCCACTGGATATGGACTGTGCTAAACTAACAACGTTCATTACTCCTTTTGGAAGATATTTTTTCCGCAGGCTACCGTTCGGGATCACCAGCGCACCCGAAATCTTCCAACGGGAAATGTCGACAATCCTCAAAGACCTTGAAGGAGTCGCGGTTTTCATGGACGATATCTTAGTATTTAGCAACACTCCAGAGGAACATGAGCAGCGACTGCAGAGGACTCTGGAAGTCATTGACCGGGCTGGTCTAAAGCTGAACAAGGAAAAGTGCCTGTTACGGCAGAGTCAGCTCAGGTACCTGGGACATGTCATAGACAAGGAGGGCATACGCCCAGACACAGCCAAAATCGAAGCTATCACGCATCTTGAAAAGCCAAAGAACATCTCAGACCTAAGGAGAATGCTAGGAATGATTCATTACCTGGGCAGGTATGTTCCTCATCTCTCCGAGGTTATTCGACCTCTCAACGAGCTGTTGAAGAGAGACGCGGTATGGTACTGGGGATCTGTGCAAGAGGAGGCCTTTGAAAATGTAAAGCATCTACTCACAGAAGCTCCTGTACTAGCATTCTATGATGTCACAAAGCCCACAGTCGTCAGCGCAGATGCAAGCAGCTACGGTCTGGGGGGCGTTTTGCTGCAGGACCACGATGGACAGCTGAAACCAGTGGCCTACTGTTCCAGGGTGTTGACCGATGCTGAAAAAAGGTACGCCCAGATCGAAAAGGAGTGCCTGGCGGCTGTGTGGTCCTGTGAAAAATTTTCAAGGTTCCTGTATGGATTGGAAAGTTTCATCCTGCAAACCGACCATAAACCACTGATTCCATTGATCAATGCCAAGGATCTAGATTCAGTTCCCTTGAGATGTCAAAGGCTGTTACTGCGGATGATGCGTTATAATCCTGTTGCACAATATGTACCCGGCAAACAACTGGTGGTCGCTGATACGCTTTCACGACACCCTCAGTCAACCATCTCTTCAGTAGTCTCAGAATTAGTGCAAGAAGTGGAAGCTTATGAGAATGCAGTGAGTGGTGCATGGCCAATCTCTCCTACAAAGCTGGAATCTGTGGAAAGAGAGACAGAGATGGATTTCGAGTTACAAATGGTCAGGCAGTACGTGACCGATGGCTGGCCCAGGTATGCTGCTAATGTCCCACAAGCCATAAAATCATACTACAGTGCACGCCATCACTTGTCAGTTTTCCAGGATCTTGTGCTTTATGATGACAGAATCATAATTCCCCAAAATATGAGGTCAGAAATACTACAAAGACTGCACAGTGGTCACCAAGGCATCGTGAAATGTAGAGAAAGAGCCAGATGTAGTGTGTGGTGGCCGGGCTTAAGTAAGGAAATCCAGCAGTTAGTTAACAGCTGCAAGGACTGTCTGGAATCAAGACCTACCCAGAGGAAGGAACCACTTCTAACCACTCCACTGCCCGACCGTCCATGGGAGAGAATAGGTGCTGATATCTGTGAAGTGAATAAGCAGCATTACTTGGTAGTCGTGGACTATTTTTCAAGATACATTGACATAGCTCATCTTCAGGACTTGTCAGGTGAAACAACACGTGCTTGCTTAAAGAACATGTTTGCACGATGGGGCTGTCCCAATGTTCTCTTTACCGATAATGGACCACAGTTTAGTGGAAGTGCTTTCAAAGACTTTGCGAGAGACTATGATTTTCAGCACATTACATCGAGCCCCTATTATGCCCAGTCAAATGGAGAGGCTGAGAGGGCAGTACAAACAGCTAAAAAGATTCTGAAACAGTCTGACCCATTTTCAGCTTTGATGAGCTACAGAGCCACACCACTTCAAGCTACAGGTGTAAGTCCCGCACAACTCATGATGGGTAGACAAATAAGAACTACAGTTCCCACATTAGAGTCACACCTGAAACCTGAATGGCCTGATCTCCAACGAGTGAGAAAAGCTGATCAAAAAGCAAAAACGAGCTATAGAAAATATTACAACAAAAGAAACAGTGTCAGAACATTACCAGAGATTCCTCCTGGAACTTCTGTTGCAGTCAAGCTAGATGTTGAAAGAGGGTGGACACGATCCGGTACTATTCTCAGAAAGTGTGAGACACCACGGTCATACCTTATCCAATCTGAAACTGGAGTACTCAGGCGAAATCGACGACACCTAATGCCCACTGTTGGTGACAATGAACCAACATATACTTCAGTCCAACAGACACAGGGGCCAAAGGAAACTCATGGCCAGGATCCACTTGCGGCTTCTATGCTTGATAATGCCCCAGACATTCCAGTGCAGGTTGAACAACCAGGAACTGATCTATCTGAATCTGATTCCAGTCACACAACAATCATTTCACCGAAAAGGGTAAAAACAAGGTCTGGACGAATTGTCACAGCTCCACAGAGATACAAGGATTTTGTGTGAAAAAAAAAAAAAAAGAGAGAGAGAAACATTGTTGAAAAGAAAAATGTTGTTTCCAACTACAGTAATTTTATGGTTCAACGTTATATATGTTAAGTAACTCATAAGGAAGGGTGATGTGATATAAAACAGTTTAATGTTGTTATACGTAATATGTCCCTTATCCATTAGGTGGCGACCAAGTGCTTGCTAAGAGTGCAGTTGCAGTTAAAAAAGTAATGGAAGCAACACAGTCTGCTAGTGTGTTCATGATGGGTAACGTTAGTCACTTTTGCTCGTGTGTTCCACCAAAGCTCTGTTGTTAATAAAGTGCACACGTTAAAGACAACGTTGATTTATTGAAACATCACAATTGGTTTAAACAACCGTGATGTATTGATCTGATTTGAAATGTTTGATTTTAAAACTCTAATATCATGTTTTTATGTGTAAAAATAATGTGTGAATATTCCCAAACTCTCTGACACAGTGATCTCTCTATGGGTTATGCGAACGTTGTCATTTATAAAAAAAATATATAAAAACATGTCTATAATTAAAGTAAAAATGATTGATACATCTTTCGAATGGAAATAAATAACAAGTACTTTGGGTGTATTGTTCATTATGTTTATTTTCATATAAAAGCAACAGAAATGAAATTACATCCAGTTTATCAGCAACACAGCGCACGAGTGTGAATCCCGCGATATCCGCCTTTGATCTCGTAGGTTCTGATCCACTACGAGAACAGAGAACTGTTCGTCTTGCCTGCACTTTTTTCACTCCTCCCCTAACTGCAGCCGCCTACTCTCGGCTGAACTTCAGGCGAGGCTAGGCGCATCTCAAACAAGCCTAAGGTGTCCGAGGGTGGTCCGCCTTGCTCTGATGTCATGCTGACGTGTGTCAAAAACCTCTCGCGAGGGCGAGGCGTATGGGGGCGGATTCGTGCCATTGACTAGGCTTGTTTGAGATGCGCCTGGCCTCGCCTTAAGTTCAGCCGAGAGTAGGCGGCTGCAGTGAGGGGAGGAGTGAAAAAAGTGCAGGCAAGACGGACAATTCTCCGTGCTTGCTAAGAGTGCAGTTGCAGTTAAAAAAGTAATGGAAGCAACACAGTCTGCTAGTGTGTTCATGATGGGTAACGTTAGTCACTTTTGCTCGTGTGTTCCACCAAAGCTCTGTTGTTAATAAAGTGCACACGTTAAAGACAACGTTGATTTATTGAAACATCACAATTGGTTTAAACAACCGTGATGTATTGATCTGATTTAAAATGTTTGATTTTAAAACTCTAATATCATGTTTTTATGTGTAAAAATAATGTGTGAATATTCCCAAACTCTCTGACACAGTGATCTCTCTATGGGTTATGCGAACGTTGTCATTTATAAAAAAAATATATAAAAACATGTTTATAATTAAAGTAAAAATGATTGATACATCTTTCGAATGGAAATAAATAACAAGTACTTTGGGTGTATTGTTCATTATGTTTATTTTCATATAAAAGCAACAGAAATGAAATTACATCCAGTTTATCAGCAACACAGCGCACGAGTGTGAATCCCGCGATATCCGCCTTTGATCTCGTAGGTTCTGATCCACTACGAGAACAGAGAACTGTTCGTCTTGCCTGCACTTTTTTCACTCCTCCCCTAACTGCAGCCGCCTACTCTCGGCTGAACTTCAGGCGAGGCTAGGCGCATCTCAAACAAGCCTAAGGTGTCCGAGGGTGGTCCGCCTTGCTCTGATGTCATGCTGACGTGTGTCAAAAACCTCTCGCGAGGGCGAGGCGTATGGGGGCGGATTCGTGCCATTGACTAGGCTTGTTTGAGATGCGCCTGGCCTCGCCTTAAGTTCAGCCGAGAGTAGGCGGCTGCAGTGAGGGGAGGAGTGAAAAAAGTGCAGGCAAGACGGACAATTCTCCGTTCTCGTAGTGCATCAGACACCTGCGAGATCAAAGGCGGATATCGCGGGATTCACACTCGTGCGCTGTGTTGCTGATAAACTGGATGTAATTTACGTTCTGTTGCTTTTAAATGAAAATAAACATAATGAACAATACACCCAAAGTACTTGATATTTATTTCCATTCGAAGGATGTGTGTATCAATCATTTTTATTTTAATTACAGACATGTTTTTATATATTTTTATAAATATGATAACAATCACATAACCCACAGAGAGATCGCACTGTCAGAAACTTTTGGAATATTCACACATAATTTATACGCATAAAATCATGGTATTAGTGTTTCAAAATCAAACATTTTAAAAGAGATCAATACATCACGGTTGTTTAAACCAATAAGCTTTAAGCTGTGTCGTCATCAAGTCGTTTCCCATCGTGCTTTTGGTCAGCGCAGTCGGTGGAGAGCAACTGCGCTCGACTGCAGAATCCGACACGTCCGCCTCGCCCTCGCGAGAGGTTTTTGACACACGTCAGCATGACATCAGAGCAAGGCGGACCACCCTCGGACACATTTCTAACCGGCATGCATCTCGCGGTGATCACCGTTGATCGATTCTGCGCAGAATTTGTTCATCTCAAACAAGCCTATTACCAACCAAAGGAAACAGTCGTGTACTTTTTACGTGTGAGAAGGGGTACGTCGCAACACAGACGCGTGAGACCAACGCCGGAGAAAGGTTACGTCGCAACACAGACGCGTGAGACCAACGCCGGAGAAAGGGTACGTCGCAACACAGACGCGTGAGACCAACGCCGGAGAAAGGGTACGTCGCATCACAGACGCGTGACACTAACGCCGGAGAAAGGTTACGTCTATGGAAAGCCGTTTTAACATTTAACAGCTAGACTGGATATGTGTTGCGGATATCTGCATTTCAGTTTTGCCTCGTCGAAAAGAACATTTCGGATATCCGCAACTACATTCTTCCTATCCGTAATTGTCATTTCAGATATCCACAAAGACATTCTTCCTAGGACAAATGACGTCACTTTTGCCATTCATTTGTATGGGGTTTATCATTACAGATATCTACAATTCAGTTGCAGATATCCACTATGTGAATTACGGATATCTGTAACTGAATTGTAGATATCTGCAATTCCAGTTTGAGATATCTACAATTTGATTCTGACTAGTCACAACTCCAGTTCAAGATATCTTTAATTCAACTCAATTCAAGATATCTACATGTTCCTTTTCAGATATCTCAAATTAAGTTTTGACTAGGCGAAATGACGTTGTAGATATCTGTAACCGGAATTACGACTAGTCAAAATGGCGTTGTAGATATCTCGAACTGGAGTTAGGGATAGTCATAATTTAATTGTAGATATCTATTATCAAGTTATGGATATCTTGAAATGAATTTTGATTAGAGATATCTGAAATTTGAGATATCTGTAACTTTCATTCCGCCTAGTCAAAATGTAATTGCAGATATCTCGAATTAGAGTTTTGACTAGGCGAAATGACGTTGCAGATATCTTTATGCAAATCAGGCCGGCACTTTTAGGCGGGAGCAGAGCGTGTTGTTGTTCTAATCATTCAAATCGCGCCTGTTAACTCGTAATTAGCACTGATTGGCACCATGCCGTCACTAGTCATAATGACGTTTGAGATATCTTTAACCTTCATTCTGCCTAGGCAAAACTGAATTACGGATATCTGCAATTGTCATTTAAGATGTGTGACGAGTTGAATGTCGTTTTCAATGACGTCATTGCAGATATCCGTAATTCAGTTTTGCCTAGTCAAAACTGCATTGCAGATATCTCTATCTGTCGTTTCGACTAGTCACAATTACGTTACGGATATCTCGAATGACAATTCCGACTATCCAAAATGTAATTACGACTAGTCAGAAAGACGTCTGTGATATCTACAACGTTAATTCCGGATAGTCGAACTTAACTTTTAAATGTTAAAACGGCTTGCCATATTCGTCGCAACACAGACACGTGAGACCAACGCCGGAGAAAGGGTACGTCGCATCACAGACGCGTGACACTAACGCCGGAGAAAGGTTACGTCGCAACATAGACGCGTGAGACCAACGCCGGAGAAGGGGCACGTTGCCACCACAATAAATTAATATCTTACCCTCATGTTTTTTCCTATGTGTTCGTATTTTCTTTATCAATAACTTTTTTTTCTTTTACTTTTCTGTGTTCTGATGACACTGGATATATCCTAGATAGAAATGGTGCATTGCATACAAAGTTGTATAGCCAACTGTTTAAAAACCTAATAATAATAATAATAATAAAATAATTCACTTTCTCTTTGAGATTAATGACTGTACAAATTATACACCACCAAAGTCGCAATTTTATGTTATGTTCATGACTATTACCAACTTCAAATTCAAGCACGTAAAATTTATAATTATAATCTAGAAACATAATATTCTGGGATATGTCATTCTGAGCTTTTACTTTTGATAGTGGTAAGAATTTTAATTAAAAAGCTGACCACAATATCAGATTATATGCGATATTGTTTTCAGGAGATTAAGTCATTTTAATAGCCTATTATTTTCAAGAAATTAAATATAACAAAATATAGGAAATTACTATTCTGATCACAAATTTCTTAAAAGTAATGTAAATGTAAATTATGTTTTCAACAATAGCTGTAGGTTTATTGGCCTCGATGAGCATGAGACTCCCGGCCTGAGATTGTGTCCCAGACGGAATTATAATTCGTGAATCTTTGTAAATATTCGTGGTTTATACAGCGGGAAAATGTAATGCAGTTCTGTGGTTTTGCCTGCAGGGTTATTATAGTTAATTAATAACAAAAACTATTAAAAAATTATGCTAATCGAAATAAACCTAAAATATAAGAAAATATAAATATTAGTTGAAAAACTTAAACTGAAAGAAAATGATTGTTGCCTTGTCAGTATCATTTCTGTGTTTTTTTTCCCCCTGACTTTCAACTGACGCGATCATCTTTTCATTAACCGACAAGATTAAATTAAATTAATTAAACAAAATTAGAATTGATAAGTGTCTGTGAATCATCAAAAAAAAATCCCAGGGGTTTAGTTTTAGCCTAGGCCTACATGAACAAATAGCAAAATAAATTATTATTATTATTATTATTATTATTATTATTATATTTTTTTTTTTTTTTTTTTTTTTTTTCCCATAACTAAAATAGCTATGTAGTGGTTAATAAAATAATACAAGGACCGTAAATGGTTCTGCCACAAACTCAACTGTTGAACTGGGGTGCGTTTCCCAAAGCGAACTATGGTCGCAAGTTCCGTCGTTACCAATAGAGTTCAATGGGACTTACGACCATGGTTCACCAACGATGCTTTCGGGAAACTCACCCCTGGGCTGCGTTTCCCAAAAGCATCGTAAGCCTAAGTTGATGGTAGCTCCGGAACTTGCGACCATAGTTCGCTTTGGGAAACGCACCCCTGAACAGTACCAGAGGGGACATTCTAAAACGCTTAACGTGAAAAAGGCTTAACGTGGCTTAATGTACTAAGACAGTGATTTTAACAGACCAAACTTACTAAATATCATTATAATAAAGTATACTATGTGCAAAAAATCATATGAGCCCAAAATATGATCTTAACACGTTTTATAACACGTTAAGCTTTTTTCTCCCATAGAAAACCGTTATAAGAAAAGGCTTAACGTGGCTTAATGTACTAAGACAGTGATTTTAACTGACCAAACTATCATGCTAATAAAGTATACTATGTGCAAAAACGTGTTAAGATCATATTTTGGGCTCATAAGATCATGATTTTTTTGCACATAGTATACTTTATTAGCATGATATTTAGTAAGTTTGGTCTGTTAAAATCACTGTCTTAGTACATTAAGCCACGTTAAGCCTTTTCTTATAACGGTTTTCTATGGGAGAAAAAAGCTTAACGTGTTATAAAACGCGTTAAGATCATATTTTGGGCTCATATGATTTTTTTGCACATAGTATACTTTATTATAATGATATTTAGTAAGTTTGGTCTGTTAAAATCACTGTCTTAGTACATTAAGCCACGTTAAGCCTTTTTCACATTAAGCGTTTTAGAATGTCCCTACCAGGGGGTTAAAGGGATAGAGATGTGTATGTTGTCCACCTTCTTTTCCTGTCTATGGTTGTCCCAAACACGTATTTCTTTTTCTTTCTTCTCTGGAAAATAAAAATTAAAAGTAGACTTATGGAAGACTTTTCTATGTCCCTCAAAAATATGATTATAGTAACAGTTCTATTTAGAACTGCATCGCTCTCATGAATAACCCCTTTATATGCATTTCTTTATTCCTGCTTTTTTGTTTTTCAAAGCTGTAATCGTCATAGCCACCTCATTAATGGTTTTCTGGAGCTCAACCATCAAACTACAGTTTTATAATTTAAAGATAATAATATACTAATCGTACTGAAAATAAACTATTATTAAACACATTATTTACAACACCAGCGTCCTTTATAGGCTACCACTTTCAAAGGATAAAAAATTAGAAGTTTATTTCTTTATGGATCCTTGGATCTATTTAAACGGGTTCTGCTATTGCTACAAGCTGAAGAACCATAATTTGGTACCGTTTAAAACCATTTTTCTTTAGAGTGAAGGGAGGAATGCATTTTCTTCAAGTGATGGACTTGATTTTGTTATTTTCAAAGCAATAGCCTACTTGCTACTAATATTTATTGAAATCACCGCCTGTTAAATAAAACTTTACTAAATTAATAATAAATAATTATAAATAATAAAAATAAAAAAATATGGAAAAATGCAGGTAAATTAACACATCTCATCATGTATATGATTTAAAATTAATAATATTAAAATATATATTTTTCCACCATCAAATAGTCTATTACTGTTTCACATTTCACAAACTTACATGTAAATGAAATATACTGTCAATACACAAGTTACACAAATTATTTAGATAAATAAATGCATTTATTTCTATTCAAAGGGATAGAAAACAAATTAATAATATAAGTCTAAAATGATTCCTTATCTTATAGCTCCATCTAGTGGACAAGGTTAATATCCAAGCCTTCGGGTTGCAGATGAAATTGCTGATGATTTAAAGCAGTGGTTATAATACCAAAAATAAAATTATAATAGTTCAGGGTGAGAACAGCAAATTCTAAACCAGGAGTTCTCAACTGAATAGGGTTGGAGCTAAACTCTGCAGTAAACCTTAAAGACCATAGCTGACAACCCCTGGATTAGAATTTGCTGTTCTCCTGAGCATCAGAAATTCATACATCTATTATAACTGCTCCTCTTTTTGGTCAGAAGTTACCATGTTAGTATTCCTTCGTTGTAACAAATGTAATAATAATAATAATAATAATAATAATAATAATAATATAATAAGAAGAATCCTTTCTACCATCACTTTTTACTGTTTATACTTTTTGTAACTTCTTATTTTCCCAAATAGACAAACTATATCCATGAAACCAAGAATGTTTTCTAGGATAACTTGTTCTCCACCTCATGTTGAAGAAAATGTTAAATGACAAAGAAAATTCAGGCAAGATCACGAAAGAACAAAAAGAGATATAGAAAAATTGAGCATAAGGTTTTAGGGCTATGTCATCCAAGTTAAAATAATGCCTTTAAATTTTCAAAACATGTTTAATTTGTTCACTTCAACACTAACGTAACAGCCAATACACACAAAGACACACACACACTCATAATACATGAAATAAATTTAGAATTCTTATGCACTGTTGCCACTAGTTAGTTAACTAATTATTGTAAAATCAATAGTCTATAACAAATAGCCTACATCTACTAATGGAAATTTTTAAATGCGTTTAAAGGCGGCATATGATGCGAAGTATGATGATCAGGCGTCATATGATGCGACGTATGATGATCAGGTGTCATATGATGCGACATACATATTTCAGACGTACCAATCACACGTCATTTTTTATGCAAATTTCTCACGTACGCCGCCGCCTACGATTAGTTTTACAGTGACGTCGCCGCGGGTCTATCGTCTGCCCTCCCTATCAATCCCATTCAAAATTTGACACGGTCTGACGGCGACGTAAGGGTAGACTGCGCCTTATCCTTCGCCTATGGCAAGCCGTTTTAACATTTAAAAGTTAAGTTCGACTATCCGGAATTAACGTTGTAGATATCACAGACGTCTTTCTGACTAGTCGTAATTATATTTTGGATAGTCGGAATTGTCATTCGAGATATCCGTAACGTAATTGTGACTAGTCGAAACGACAGATAGAGATATCTGCAATGCAGTTTTGACTAGGCAAAACTGAATTACGGATATCTGCAATGACGTCATTGAAAACGACATTCAACTCGTCACACATCTTAAATGACAATTGCAGATATCCGTAATTCAGTTTTGCCTAGGCAGAATGAAGGTTAAAGATATCTCAAACGTCATTATGACTAGTGACGGCATGGTGCCAATCAGTGCTAATTACGAGTTAACAGGCGCGATTTGAATGATTAGAACAACAACACGCTCTGCTCCCGCCTAAAAGTGCCGGCCTGATTTGCATAAAGATATCTGCAACGTCATTTCGCCTAGTCAAAACTCTAATTCGAGATATCTGCAATTACATTTTGACTAGGCGGAACGAAAGTTACAGATATCTCAAATTTCAGATATCTCTAATCAAAATTCATTTCAAGATATCCATAACTTGATAATAGATATCTACAATTAAATTATGACTATCCCTAACTCCAGTTCGAGATATCTACAACGCCATTTTGACTAGTCGTAATTCCGGTTACAGATATCTACAACGTCATTTCGCCTAGTCAAAACTTAATTTGAGATATCTGAAAAGGAACATGTAGATATCTTGAATTGAGTTGAATTAAAGATATCTTGAACTGGAGTTGTGACTAGTCAGAATCAAATTGTAGATATCTCAAACTGGAATTGCAGATATCTACAATTCAGTTACAGATATCCGTAATTCACATAGTGGATATCTGCAACTGAATTGTAGATATCTGTAATGATAAACCCCATACAAATGAATGGCAAAAGTGACGTCATTTGTCCTAGGAAGAATGTCTTTGTGGATATCTGAAATGACAATTATGGATAGGAAGAACGTAGTTGCGGATATCCGAAATGTTCTTTTCGACGAGGCAAAACTGAAATGCAGATATCCGCAACACATATCCAGTCTAGCTGTTAAATGTTAAAACGGCTTTCCATATTCGCCTGCTTAGCCTTAGAAGTGGCACGTTTGGCCTCCCATAGAGGCGGACGTGTCGGATTCTGCAGTCGAGCGCAGTTGCTCTCCACCGACTGCGCTGACCAAAAGCATGATGGGAAACGACTTGCTGACGACACAGCTTAAAGCTTATTGGTTTAAACAACCGTGATGTATTGATCTCTTTTAAAATGTTTGATTTTAAAACTCTAATACCATGATTTTATGCGTATAAATTATGTGTGAATATTCCTAAAGTCATTGACAGTGCGATCTCTCTGTGGGTTATGTGATTGTTATCAGATTTATAAAAAATATATAAAAACATGTCTGTAATTTAAATAAAAATGATTGATACACACATCCTTCGAATGGAAATAAATAACAAGTACTTTGGGTGTATTGTTCATTATGTTTATTTTCATATAAAAGCAACAGAACGTAAATTACATCCAGTTTATCAGCAACACGGCGCGCGAGTGTAAATCCCGCGATATCCGCCTTTGATCTCGCAGGTTCTGATCCACTACGAGAACAGAGAACTGTCCGTCTGTCCTGCACTTTTTTCACTCCTCCCCTCACTGCAGCCGCCTACTCTCGGCTGAACTTCAGGCGAGGCCAGGCGCATCTCAAACAAGCCTAATGTGTCCGAGGGTGGGCCGCCTTGCTTTGATGTCATGCCGACGTGTGTCAAAAACCTCTCGCGAGGGCGAGGCGGCCTCATCGGATTCTGCAGTCGAGCGCAGTTGCTCTCCACCGACTGCGCTGACCAAAAGCACGATGGGAAACGACTTGCTGACGACACAGCTTAAAGCTTATTGGTTTAAACAACCGTGATGTATTGATCTGTTTTAAAATGTTTGATTTGAAAACTCTAATATCATGTTTTTATGTGTAAAAATAATGTGTGAATATTCCTAAAGTCTCTGACAGTGCGATCTCTCTGTGAGTTATGTGATTGTTATCAGATTTATAAAAATATATAAAAACATGTCTGTAATATAAAAATGATTGATCCACACATCTTTCGAATGGAAATAAATAACAAGTACTTTGGGTGTATTGTTCATTATGTTTATATTCATATAAAAAGCAACAGAACTTAAATTACATCCAGTTTATCAGCAAAAAAGCGCAAGTGTGAATCCCGCGATATCCGCCTTTGATCTCGTAGGTGTCTGATCCTCCTGATCCACTTCGAGAACGGAGAACTGTCCGTCTTGCCTGCACTTTTTTCACTCCTCCCCTCACTGCAGCCGCCTGCTCTCGGCTGAACTTCAGGCGAGGCTAGGCGCATCTCAAACAAGCCTATTAGCATAGCAAATCTCAGCTCTATCCACAAGTTTCCTACGCCCCGACTTCCGGGCAAGATGGTGGACCGGGTGCGTTGTATGTCTTGAGCTCTCTAGGCCTGTCCCAGATTCTATAAATATTTCGCCATCCAATTTTCCTAATTTGATAAATTTAAATTGACTAATAGTATGGAACTTTAAAACACTTAAATCTGCACCATGACGACAAAAAAGAATCTTGCTTTATCACGAACTAACGACGCAATCGAAGGCCATGAGTATGCTTCAAAGATGGAGGTCGATCCCACAGAGAAAACGAAAAGAAAAGGCCCTTTCTCGCCGTTAAAGAGTGCACCAACAGCTAAAAGAAAGGATACGGGAATAGAAGGGAACGAAGAAGGTTTGAAAGTGATCCTGGAAGCGATAAAGCAGTTAACTGATAAGGTGGATACACTAGGCACCCAGCTGCAGCAGAATTCCGTCATGCTGACTAGCATTGCTAAGGCAGTCGAATTTAACGCGGCAGAAATTAAAGACTGCAAAACTCAGTTGCAGTCTTGTGTTCGTGAAGTGTCGGATTTGAAAAATAATAACGCCGAGCTGATGGAACGTGTCTTAGAGCTTGAACGATACAAACGTTGGTGGAATCTTCGGATTCGTGAACTAAAAGAAAAGGAAGGTGAAGATATACGTGATGCGGTCGCTGATTTACTGGTGAAAATCTCCCCTTCGTGGTCCTCGAACATCAACCACATTGTGGACTCAGTTCATCGAATAGGGAGACGTGAAGACAACAAAACAAGGCACGTCATCATTCAGTTTACTCAGAGATTACACCGAGACGCGCTGTGGAGAATGACCAAGGATCACGCGATTTGCAAAGAGTTACGTATCGGCTTCATCGAAGACCTCTGCAAAGCTGACAGAGAAACCCGAGCCGCTCTGTGGCCAAAGATAAAAGAAGCAAGAGATGCTGGAAAGCGTGCATATTACAGAGGTGGTGCTGGATACATTAATGGACAGAGAATTACTTGAGAGCACACAAGGTACACGATTAAGGGCCTTAGTTTAAGGTTTGAAAAGGCCTTTTGACTCGAATTTTGAAGTCCAAGATATGTTTGGATGGTTTATCTGCATTTGTTGTTTATGGTAGGGACCATGCCTTATGGGCTTTCTTTGTTGATTATCTTCAAAACTAAGTTTGTTGTACATTATTTACTGGCGGTTGCTAGTTGTTTATGAATATTTTCTTTTCTTGTATTTCACTTAATGCTAGGGGCTTAAGAGAGAACACTAAGAGAAAATCAATATTTTTGTTTTGTAAGGGAGAAAAAGCACATTTTATTTGTTTGCAAGAAACCCATTCAAAACCGGAGGATGAAAAATTTTGGATAAACCAATGGGGAGACAAAATTATATTTGATCATGGGTCCACAAGATCAGCAGGTGTAGCTATTTTGTTTTGTAATTCACCTGGAAAAGTAGTGACATCTAGATTTAGCAATAACGGTCACTGGCTAATTTGTGTTCTGAATATGGATGATTGCTTCTTTATTCTGATCAATATTTATGGTTTTAATAGTGTACTTCAAAACAAACAATTGGCTTCAGAAATTTCAAATGTCATTGTAAACCTTAAACTCATTTATCCAACTGCCATCATAATAATGGGGGGTGACTTTAATATGGTTAACAATGAATGGCTTGATAGACATCCTTCCAGAGGTCATCTCAGCTCCTGTAACCCTGTTTTAACTGACTTTTGCCGCACTCATGATTTATTGGATCCCTGGCGCTTCAAATACCCTAACATTAAGCAATATTCCTGGTTTAAACCAAACGACACAGCTAAATCGAGAATAGATTTTTGGTTAATTTCAGTTTCTGTTGTAAACTTTATCACCGAATGCTGTATGTCAGCAGCCCCCCTTTCAGATCACTCTGTTATTAAACTGATTTTCAATCCCCCTAATGCTGGTTCACGGAATAAAGGGTACTGGAAATTCAATTCTAGTTTATTAAAATGCCAATCATTCAATGAAGGTATTAAAGCCATAGTCTCTAATGTGATGTCTGATGAATCGATAATATCCTACACTTCCAAATGGGAATTCCTTAAATTTAAAATCAGAGAATATTCAATTCAATTTGGGAAAACACTCAATAAAAGTAATAGATTATATGAAAGTAATATTATCAAAGAAATAAATATATATCATAATAAAACATCACCTACTGATAATGATAAAAAGAAACTACAAAATCTCCTAAACAAACTTGACGAAATATATCTTCGTAAAGCTGAAGGGGCCTTTATCAGGTCTAGGGCAAAATGGATTGAGGATGGGGAAAGAAGTACCTCATATTTCTGTCGGTTAGAAAAAAGAAGGCAAGAAAGACTTTCAATCAAAGCCCTATCAATTCAGGGCCAGGTAACAACAGATCAAGCTTCAATTACAAAGGAAGTTGTCTCCTTTTATAGTAACTTGTATTCTTCATCTGTTTCCTTAGATGATGCAGCTTCCTTTTTCAACCATATTAAACATCTTATTCCTCAAATAGATGATGATTGTGTAATGCTGTGTGATGCTGATATTACTTCTGAGGAGTTGGATAAAGCAGTAGGCAGTCTGTCTTTAGACAAATCTCCAGGGTGTGACCGTCTTACTGCTAACTTCTATAAACATTTTTGGATTCTACTAAAAGACCCCTTTTTGCTTATGGTAAAAGAAGCAACAGAGAGTATGACCTTCCCTTCCACTATGAAACAAGGTATAATAACCTTAATACCCAAACCTGATAAAGACCCAAAAATTTTAGATAACTTTAGACCAATTACATTATTAAATACTGATTATAAAATTGTTACCCTAATATATGCAAATAGATTAAAAATATTTTTACACAAAATTATAAGCGATTCCCAATCAGGTTTTATGAAAGGGAGATCTATTCACAACAATATTCGTCTAGTGATGGATCTTTTAGATTACAGGCATCTAATAGAAGATGAAGGCTTTATTCTCTTTATTGACTTTTACAAGGCATTTGATTCAATTGAACACCTCTTTATTTTCGACTGTTTAAAATTGTTTGGCTTTGGAGATAAATTTCGAAACATTATAAAATCCCTCTATAAAAATTCCAATAGTTCAGTTTCTTTATTAAGTGGTACGTCTACAAGATTTCCCATCAATCGTGGCATAAAACAGGGTTGTCCTATTTCCCCTTTTCTTTTTATTATAACCACAGAAGTGCTTTCTATCTTTATCAAAAACTCGAATATAGCCCCATTAGATGTTCTTGGCCAGCCAGTAATCATCAGTCAGTTTGCAGATGATACTACTATTTTTATGAAATGGTTATCAGAGGTGCCTAAAATACTACAACTAATTCACGCCTTTTCCAAAGCCTCTGGTTTAAAAATTAATCTGAACAAATGTGAATTAATGCCAATTCATCAATGTCATTTATCAGAGGTTTACAACATTCCTATAAAATCCCAAGTTAAATATTTAGGAATGCTTATTTCAAAAGATTCTGTTGAAAATGAATATATTAATGTTTGGAAAGTATTAGATAAGTGTCGGATTAAACTTAACTCTTGGTTATTGCGAGATATAAGCTTGCTAGGTAGAATATTTTTAACTAAGATGGAAAGCATTTCAAGATTAATTTATCCTGCATATACAATAGCCATTTCTAATAGAGCCATTAAAAAAATCAATCAGGTTAACTTTGATTACATCTGGAGAAAGAAAACCCATTACATGAAAAGAGTTGAGATGACAAAAAATGTTAAAGATGGAGGTTTGCAAGCAATTGATTTTGATTTTATAAATGGGACCCTGAAAATTAATTGGCTAAGATCCTTCCTGAACCACAACAATTTTTGGTTTCATCTCCCCAGAGAATTGTTTAAAAAATTAGGAGGAATAGAATTTCTATTAAGTTGTGATTTCACCATACAACGTCTTCCAATTAAATTGTCCCAGTTTCACCAACAGGTCTTGTTATATTGGAAGATTCTATACAACCATAATGTCACACCACACAATACACCACTATGGAATAATAGATATATTACAATAAGAAAGAAGTCTCTTTATGACAAAGACTGGATGGAGAAAGGTATTTGGTCAGTGATATTAGATATAAGATATTATTCACAAACTTAGAACAATATATTTAAAATTTCCTTTACCTCCCAAAATGAAAGAAAATCATTTTAAAATTTTAAATGGGATATATCCATCCAGTGAATTCCTACGACTTAGATTTGGGTTTGATTCTAACAAATGTATATTCTGTGATGATATAGAAACCACAGATCATCTATTTTTTCATTGTATGTATGTGGAGGCTTTATGGTCTGATATTCATGACTGGCTTTATCCAAAGGTGCCTCACCTTGGAAACTTCACTCTAAAGGACATCACTTATGGACTTATAATGAACAATAACAAAGATGACTTCCTGATTAACAACATTATTATGCTGGGAAAATTTTATATACACAAATCCAAGTACTTGAAGGTGAAACCAATGTTTTATGCATTTCATAATGAGTTTGTTTCTTATATAAAAGCCCTCCAAGTGATGACAAAGAAAAATGCAATAAAGCTTTTCTCCATTATAGAAGAATATGATTTAATAGAAAAACCCTAGCCCCCTTTATTAGATGTTATTTAATTATTATTTATTTTATATATTTTGCTTATTAGGGCCCGAGCACCGATGGTGTGAGGACCCTATTGGAATTGCTCCGTTTATTATTAGGGCCCGAGCACCGATGGTGTGAGGACCCTATTGGAATTGCTCCGTTTATTATTATTATTATTATTATTATTATTATTATTAGGGCCCGAGCACCGATGGTGTGAGGACCCTATTGGAATTGCTCCGTTTATTATTATTATTATTATTATTATTATTATTAGGGCCCGAGCACCGATGGTGTGAGGACCCTATTGGAATTGCTCCGTTTATTAGGGCCCGAGCACCGATGGTGTGAGGACCCTATTGGAATTGCTCCGTTTATTATTAGGGCCCGAGCACCGATGGTGTGAGGACCCTATTGGAATTGCTCCGTTTATTATTAGGGCCCGAGCACCGATGGTGTGAGGACCCTATTGGAATTGCTCCGTTTATTATTATTATTATTATTATTATTATTATTTTTAGGGCCCGAGCACCGATGGTGTGAGGACCCTATTGGAATTGCTCCGTTTATTATTATTATTATTATTATTATTATTATTTTTAGGGCCCGAGCACCGATGGTGTGAGGACCCTATTGGAATTGCTCCGTTTATTATTATTATTATTATTATTATTATTATTTTTAGGGCCCGAGCACCGATGGTGTGAGGACCCTATTGGAATTGCTCCGTTTATTATTATTATTATTATTATTATTATTATTATTAGGGCCCGAGCACCGATGGTGTGAGGACCCTATTGGAATTGCTCCGTTTATTAGGGCCCGAGCACCGATGGTGTGAGGACCCTATTGGTATTGCTCCGTTTATTAGGGCCCGAGCACCGATGGTGTGAGGACCCTATTGGAATTGCTCCGTTTATTATTAGGGCCCGAGCACCGATGGTGTGAGGACCCTATTGGAATTGCTCCGTTTATTATTATTATTATTATTATTATTATTATTAGGGCCCGAGCACCGATGGTGTGAGGACCCTATTGGAATTGCTCCGTTTATTAGGGCCCGAGCACCGATGGTGTGAGGACCCTATTGGAATTGCTCCGTTTATTAGGGCCCGAGCACCGATGGTGTGAGGACCCTATTGGAATTGCTCCGTTTATTATTAGGGCCCGAGCACCGATGGTGTGAGGACCCTATTGGAATTGCTCCGTTTATTATTATTAGGGCCCAAGCGAAAATTCGCGCAGGGCCCTCTTGATCCCCTAAGGATTATTAGGGCCCAAGCGAATTAGCGCGCAGGGCCCTCTTGTTCTTCTAAGGATTATTAGGGCCCAAGCGAATTAAGCGCGCAGGGCCCTCTTGTTCTTCTAAGGCATACATGGGCAATATACGGCCCGGGGGCCGGATCCGGCCCGCATATTGCTTCAATCCGGCCCCCGCGATGCGCTCGATGCACTCGCAATTTGGACATTCATTATTTATATGAAAACCCCAAATCGCACGAAAATCATACACAAAACACATAATCGTACAAATACTTAAATTGTGCATTTATTAGCTTCTTGTTTCAGTGAAGAAATGTCACTTTAGCTTAGTTATCACGCATGATGAACCACGTGACGTGAGATGATTGACAGGTCTGACGCAAATCAGGAAGAGGAGACACATCTGGCTGCGTTCGCTGTTTGAGCTCTTCAGATCACATAATTCAGTGAAAAATGAATAAAAATGTTTTTCTGTATGACGAAATATTTTACTAACATGATAACTAATCATTATTTCTCCAAATATGCGCACCATTGGACTAATAGGCCTGGCGGATGCTGTATTTTTTATGTATTTGAACACAAATAAACCGGAGAAGACGAGAATAAATGTTGTGTGAGTATAATGATTTCTATTCAAAATAACGATCGTTACAGATTAATTATTTTGCACTCCTAGCATAAATTAAGAAATTAATGTCACTGCAAACCAGTTTAATCATAAACAGTGGTTAAATATCGAAGCTGGAGTCTTAAACCTTTCTGAAGTTTCTAAAATGATGCTCAGATTGTCCAGAAGTAATACATTGTGTTCTATTTTATAAAAGATTTTAACAAAATATGTGAAAGAAATTACAAAAAAATAATAATCACAACTGAAAACTGAATATGTTTTTCATTCAGTGATGAAGGTCACCCTCTGATATATAGCCTCAATTAAATTTGATAATTCCAAGCCAGATTGCCTGAAGTCTGTATGTTAATGTAACTTGCACACATACATTTGCAGTTTTGTTAATAGTTTTCTATCTTGAAAAGCTACAGCTGGTATGAATGACAGTTGAACAATATGCAGGGTAGTGTAGGAAATGAATCCTTGAAAGTAAATCCAGTTATTGTAACCTTAGAGTAGCCTAGGTCAGACAGGCCTAGCAAAAATAAGTATCAGGCCTTGAAATAGGCTGTCAAAGTAACTGTAGAGTAGCCTTATACATATTTGCATTGCATTAATTTGTACCATTTAATCATGTAACTATGTTTAATTGCAATTGTCCAAAGTGTGGCCCTCCGTTTACTTTGCCAAAGTAACTGTGGCCCTCAGACTAAAACTGTTGCCCACCCCTGTTCTAAGGATTATTATTATTAGGGCCCAAGCGAATTAGCGCGCAGGGCCCTCTTGTTCTTCTAAGGATTATTATTATTATTTTTTTTTTTTTTTTTTTTTTTTTTTTTTTTTTTTTTTTTCCGTCTTCCGGGGCTTTTTGGGGGCCTTAACATGCTCAAAAACTCTTGAAAATTGGCACACACATTGGAATCCGCGGCCATTAGGACGCCGGAGAGGCTGGTACCCGGGCGTGGCAGGGGGGCTCGACAGCGCCCCCTTGAAAAAAGTCTGAAAATTTGGTCCATATATTAAACATGCTTGCACGTATTAGTATGAAACTCGGTACACATATAGACCTCATCGGGCCGAACAACTTTCGCGCTCTAAGTTAATCGCCACGCCAACAGGAAGTCAGCTATTAAGGGTTGTTTGAAAAACGCATGCTCTGGAATTTGATATACTCCTCCTAGACGATTAATCCGATCGCCACCAAACTCGGTCAGCATGAAGTCAAGACACTGATGATTAAAAATTGCCAGGGGATTTTTGATATCTCGAACGGTTTGGCCGTGGCGAGGCAACGAATTTATGGCGAGAAAAAGGAAACAGGAAATGTGTTATAACGTCTTAATACATATATTGATCTTTATGAAACTTCACGAGTGTGTTCGTTATAGGAGTCTGATCACATGGATGTGACTATTGTGAGTCAAAGTTATAGCGCCACCAACTGGCAGCAGGAAGTGTATCACTTTTTGAAATGTTTTGAGATCACCCTCTTATTTTTACCTGATTTGCTTCAAACTTCATCAGTGTAATGTCAATACACAGCAGATGTAGACCTATGACAGGATTTTTGATATTTGAAATATTGTTGCCATGGCAACAGGTCAAACTGTAATAATATTCTTGAGTGTTTTTGAGGCTCTTAACATGCTTCAAATTGCATGAAACTCGACACACACATCAATATTGTCAACCAGTAGACATGGACAAAGCCATAGAAATGGGCGTGGTGGAGGGGCTCAGTAGCGCCACCTTTTGACAAAAGTGGGGGTTAGTTTTTCCTACAGTCACCAAACTCGGTACACATATTATTCTCATCAAGCCGGACAATTTTCTAATTTACATTCATTAGCTCCGACCAACAGGAAGTCAGCTATTTTGGTTTGAATGTTAATTTTTTGAAAAAACAGGCTATGAATTTTATACTACTACTCCTACAGGGTTTATCCAATTTACACCAAGCTTTTTTTAACTTGTTGCGAACACATTGAAGTTGTTTAATTGCAAACGGATTTTGGATATCTCAAACGGTTTGGCCGTGGCGAGGCAACGAATTTATGGCGAGAAAAGGGAAACAGGAAATGTGTTATAACTTCTGCATACATTGATTGATGTTTATGAAACTTCAGGAGTGTGTTGGTTGTAGTAGTCTGATCACATGGATGTAACTATTGTGAGTCAAAGTTATAGCGCCACCAAATGGCAGCAAGAAGTGTATCACTTTTAAAATGCTTTGAGATCACCCTCTTATTTTTACCTGATTTGCTTCAAACTTCATCAGTGTAATGTCAATACACAGCAGATGTAGACCTATGACAGGATTTTTGATATTTGAAATATTGTTGCCATGGCAACAGGTCAAACTGTAATAATATTCTTGAGTGTTTTTGAGGCTCTTAACATGCTTCAAATTGCATGAAACTCGACACACACATCAATATTGTCAACCAGTAGACATGGACAAAGCCATAGAAATGGGCGTGGTGAAGGGGCTCAGTAGCGCCACCTTTTGTCAAAAGTGGGGGTTAGTTTTTCCTACAGTCACCAAACTCGGTACACATATTGTTCTCATCAAGCCGGACAATTTTCTAATTTACATTCATTAGCTCCGACCAACAGGAAGTCAGCTATTTTGGTTTGAATGTTAATTTTTTGAAAAAACAGGCTATGAATTTTATACTACTACTCCTACAGGGTTTATCCAATTTACACCAAGCTTTTTTTAACTTGTTGCTAACACATTGAAGTTGTTTAATTGCAAACGGATTTTGGATATCTCAAACGGTTTGGCCGTGGCGAGGCAACGAATTTATGGCAAGAAAAGGGAAACAAAGTGTTATAACTTCTGCATACATTAATTGATTTTGATGAAACTTTGGCTTAGCCTTCGTTGTACAAGGCTGATCACATGGATTTGACTATTGTGATTCAAAGTCATAGCGCCACCAACTGGAAGCAGAAAATGTGTCACTTTCAGCATACATTGAGATCACCCTCTTATTTTTACCTGATTTGCTTCAAAATTCATCAGAATAATGTTAAAACTTGGCACATGTAATCCTTTGAAAATGGGAAGGGAGGAGGGGCTCTATAGCGGCACCTTGTAGTGCAGTAAATGTGGAGTGAATTTGACATAGTCCTTTGATGTTTAACCGTTTTAAGTGCCTATTGCCCGCTGTGCACAGTTGCCCTGAAGCCACCGGGGTGGCGGTGCCACCGGGCTTGGGCCCGCCATCGCTGCTCGCAGCTATTTAGGGCCCAAGCGAAAATTCGCGCAGGGCCCTCTTGTTATTTTTTTTTTTTTTTTTTTTTTTTTTTTTTTTTTTTTCCGTCTTCCGGGGCTTTTTGGGGGCCTTAACATGCTCAAAAACTCTTGAAAATTGGCACACACATTGGAATCCGCGGCCATTAGGACGCCGCAGAGGCTGGTACCCGGGCGTGGCAGGGGGCCTCGACAGCGCCCCCTTGAAAAAAGTCTGAAAATTTGGTCCATATATTAAACACGCTTGCACGTATTAGTATGAAACTCGGTACACATATAGACCTCATCGGGCCGAACAACTTTCGTGCTCTAAGTTAAACGCCACGCCAACAGGAAGTCAGCTATTAAGGGTTGTTTGAAAAACGCATGCTCTGGAATTTGATATACTCCTCCTAGACGATTAATCCGATCACCACCAAACTCGGTCAGCATGAAGTCAAGACATTGATGATTAAAAATTGCCAGCGGATTTTTGATATCTCGAACGGTTTGGCCGTGGCGAGGCAACGAATTTATGGCGAGAAAAAGGAAACAGGAAATGTGTTATAACGTCTGCATACATATATTGATCTTTATGAAACTTCACGAGTGTGTTAGTTGTAGTAGTCTGATCACATGGATGTGACTATTGTGTGTCAAAGTTATAGCGCCACCAACTGGCAGCAGGAAGTGTATCACTTTTTGAAATGCTTTGAGATCACCCTCTTATTTTTACCTGATTTGCTTCAAACTTCATCAGTGTAATGTCAATACACAGCAGATGTAGACCTATGACAGGATTTTTGATATTTGAAATATTGTTGCCATGGCAACAGGTCAAACTGTAATAATATTCTTGAGTGTTTTTGAGGCTCTTAACATGCTTCAAATTGCATGAAACTCGACACACACATCAATATTGTCAACCAGTAGACATGGACAAAGCCATAGAAATGGGCGTGGTGGAGGGGCTCAGTAGCGCCACCTTTTGACAAAAGTGGGGGGGTTAGTTTTTCCTACAGTCACCAAACTCGGTACACATATTGTTCTCATCAAGCCGGACAATTTTCTAATTTACATTCATTAGCTCCAACCAACAGGAAGTCGGCTATTTTTGTTTGAATGTAAATTTTTTGAAAAAACAGGCTATGAATTTTATACTACTACTCCTACAGGGTTTATCCAATTTACACCAAGCTTTTTTTAACTTGTTGCTAACACATTGAAGTTGTTTAATTGCAAACGGATTTTGGATATCTCAAACGGTTTGGCCGTGGCGAGGCAACGAATTTATGGCAAGAAAAGGGAAACAAAGTGTTATAACTTCTGCATACATTAATTGATTTTGATGAAACTTCGGCTTAGTCTTCGTTGTACAAGGCTGATCACATGGATGTGACTATTGTGATTCAAAGTCATAGCGCCACCAACTGGAAGCAGAAAATGTGTCACTTTCAGCATACATTGAGATCACCCCCTTATTTTTACCTGATTTGCTTCAAAATTCATCAGAATAATGTTAAAACTTGGCACATGTAATACTTTTAAAATGGGCAGGGAGGAGGGGCTCTATAGCGGCACCTTGTAGTGCAGTAAATGTGGAGTGAATTTGACATAGTCCTTTGATGTTTAACCGTTTTAAATGCCTATTGCCCGCTGTGCACAGTTGCCCTGAAGCCACCGGGGTGGCGGTGCCACCGGGCTTGGGCCCGCCATCGCTGCTCGCAGCTATATTTCTTCTTCTTCTTCTCCAAAGTAAATCGCATTTGAGAGGGCCTAAACGTGCTTGAAAACTCACAAAGCTTTGCACATGCGTCAGAAGTGGTGAAAATTTATGTCTGTTATGGGTTTCGGAATTGGGCGTGGCAAAATGGCTCGATAGCGCCATCTAACGTACAGCCCCTCTCGCTACATTTCACTAGGGTTTTAAAATTCGGTACACACATTTATAAGCCCAATACCTACAAAAAAGTCTCTTGGAGCGAAATCCGAAACCAAACAGGAAGTCAGATATTTTGAATTAATTCACCTTTTTTTGCATTTTCCAGACGTTGTACTTTAACGAACTCCTCCTAGAGATTTAATCAGATCAATGTCATTTTTGGTCAGTCTAATCTAAAGGCCTTTGTGACGTTAAATTGCGAAGATCTAGAGTTTTCTCCAAAGGGCGTGTCCGTGGCGCCCTGACAAAGTTTGATGTTTTCGCCATGAAAAAGGAAGTTGTTGTAACTCAGACAAACAATGTCGGATCTGCCCCAAACTTCACATGCTTTATTAGAGTCCTGACCTGAAGACATCTTCATAACAATATTCAGTTACAGTCATAGCGCCACCTGCAGGCAACAGGAAATGACATGTTTTACACTGTGATTAACTCCTCATGGAGATTTAACCAGATCAACATCATATGTTGTCAGTCTAATCTTAAGACCTTAGCGATGATAAATATCAAAGATCTTGAGTTTTCAGTGAAGGGCGTGTCTGTGGCGGACTGACAAAGTCTGATGTTTCGCCATGAAAGAGGAAACTGTTGTAACTCAGGCATACTATGTCCGATCTGCTCCAAACTTCACATGTGTGATAAGAGTCCTAGCCTAAAGACGTCTATATGATAATATTCAGTTAGTCATAGCGCCACCTGCTGGCAACAGGAAGTGGCATGCTTTATACTGTAATTCACTACCAGATCCACATTTCATCATTCCACGAAGTACCAGACATTCTAGAAACACGTTAAATCATGCAACACTTGGCTGAGTGCTAATGTATGTGATTAACGCCACGAAAGAAACAGGAAGTTGTTGTTACTCAGGCATACAATGTCCGATCTGTTTCAAACTTCACGTGTTCAATGATAGTCCTGGCCTGAAGACATCAACATGGCAAAATTCAGTTACGGTAAAAACGCCACCTGTTGGCCGCAGGAAGTGTGGCATTTCGAAATGACTTTGGCATAATTCTCCTGTATTCACTCACTTAAATGTATGACGCCCACTGTTCACTGTTTTCCTGAGGCCAACGGGTGGCGGTGAGCCCGGGTGCGAGGGCCCTTTCATCGCTGCTTGCAGCTTTAATGTTATATTGTATTCTCTCATGCACCTGTTCTGTAATTTGAAATGCAACAATGTGTTAATAATGCCATGTTGTTTGTACATTACTAATTGGTTAATAAAAAAAAATAAATAAATAAATAAAAAGTTTCCTACGCCCCATGAGCCCTTGCGTCAAAAGTGGGAGTGTCTTCCGGTTCGAAGTAAACAGGCTGGATTCCAGCATCAATATTTGAATGTTTTACAATAAAAAATGTTACAGTAACAGTAATTTATTAATTTATGTCAGGAGTGCACATCAATCATGCTAAATCTAACTGATATTTATATTGACATAAAAAAAAAACACATACCTATTCAGTTTCACCTGCTTCCATTTATTTACGATCACAAGAGCGCACAAATCAACTCCATTAAGGCTTTAAAGTCCAAAGGCTTTCACATTTAGAAATATATTGATAACATACCCTATGTTTACGTCACTTTTCTGAGCATTTCTATTAATTTTCCTCTAAATTATGCGATGATTGCAAACCGAGGACCGTCTCACTTTACTGTTATCCTTTCAGCCAGAGCAATAGAGGGAGCTCATGAGAGGAAAACAAGAGTAATGAGTTATACGAGTTAACTGAGTGTGTGAATCTGCGAAAGATATGCATATGTCCGGTATCAACAAAGGCACAAGGAAGAGACAGATAAAACATTAAACCAAATAAATACACAATTATAATCATATAAGAATTGTCTACATTCCTCAAGCAGTCTCTGATATTTTCCATAAACGTGTGTATTTATTAATGGTTAACATAAGCCTTTAGCATGACGGTGGAAACGCGACTGGCTCTGGCACGCACGACACCAGTAGGAGTAAAATATCACATCATAAGGCTTTGGTGTTAGCATCAGTGACAGGTGAAGTACAGACAGCGGGTTGTTCATGTATTGCAGGGTCAGGATGCTCTAGTCATGCAGCACTTTTGTGGAAGGTCAGTATAAAGGACAAATAAGGGCACGAAAACTGTTTATTGTATTGAGATATTATTAACTATACTAGTGTGGAATTACAAATTTAAGAATCTGTTTAAGATCTGCGGATCCTACATCCTGACCATTTGGCATGACAAGCTCAAGATACAGCAGTGCCTTTGTCTCTATGATAATGTAAAGGTATGGGCGATACTGTCAGACTGATTGGATTAGCACCTATGCATTTGAATGACACAGTTATGCTGATTAGATCATGGCTGGGAAATGTAGAGAATGGGCTGATCCCTCCCCCTTGAATGTATATGAACAACCAAGTCACTGCCTTAGTTAGATTTTGGATGACCACAGCGACGCACAGCGTGTTTCTCAATAAAGAGTAACTTCTGCTTCAAGAGATCCCAAAGTCTCCTGGTCTATGCTTCTGAGATTTCCAACAAGACCATCCTTGTTAAAGAGCTGACCAACATGAAATATTCCATTACTGAACCACTGATTATAAAACAAAGATTTATTCTTAAATAAAATATTCCTATTGTTCCATATGTAACACCGGTGAGGAGAAAAATTATGTTTGTAAATAAGAGTTCATGCCAGAAGAACCTGTTGGTGAAAGTTAGATAGCTTGACAGGGAGTTTTTGGGGATCATAGTTATACATTAAAACATGAAGAAGACAGAATGAGGAAAAATATTCCAAATGGAGGTGGGATTTTTGAGGAAACGATTAAGCCAATTTATTTTAATTGTATTATTTAATGAGTTAAAGTCAAGAAAGTTTAAACCACCCTTATCCTGAGAATTTAATATGACTGATTCTTTTAAATAATGGGGCTTGTTTTTCCATAAAAATTTAGATAAGATTGTGAGGCGAGATAGACCTTCTGCTTTAACAAGCAAACTTCTTCCTTTCAAAGAAAGGTCTCTCTGTAGCCAGCAATTGAACCTTTTTTTTTTTGTTTTTGTAATAATAGGGTTAAAATTTGCAGAGCATCTAAGGTTATCTTTAGTTATCTGTATACCCAAATATGTAACACAATTTTAACTGCAATACCATTAATTGAAGAAGCCATACTATTTTTAACTGGAAGTAATTCACATTTATTAAGATTAAGATGTAAGCCTGAAGCTTTAGAGAAACACTGAATATGTAGGGCTGTTGGTATTTGGAGAGAGTCTTCTAAGAACAGAGCAGTATCATCTGCTAACTGAGTAATAATCTCTGTATTTCCAATACTGATGCCTTTTAGACGGCTTGTTTTGATGTATGAGCTTAGAAATTGTGTCGCAATCAGGAAAATATAGGGAGAGACTGGACATCCCTGTCGAACACCTCGATTTAAGAAAAATCTGGGAGAGGTACAATTACTTAATTTAATTGAACTATTACTGTTCACATGCAACATTTTGATCATATTACAAAAAGGGTCCCCAAAGCCAATTCGTGCTTGAAACAGAAATTCATGTTCTAGCGTATCAAACGCTTTATAATAGTCTAAAAATAAAATAAAGCTTTCTTTTTGAAGTAAATGTGAATAGTCTAACATATCTAATATTAAACGTATGTTGTTTGAAATATGTCTGTTAGGCAAAAATCCAGACTGCGTTTAATCAATAATTGAGTTTAACACACATTTTAGTCTTTTAGCCAGAACTAATGCTATTATTTTGTAGTCATTATTTAGTAAGGAGATTGTATGCCAATTGTCTATGAGAAGGGGATCTTTGTTTGGCTTTGGGATTAGGATAATTATTCCCTGACATAAGGTGGGGGGAAGAAATGTTTTTTCAGTACTTTAAAAACTTGTAATAAAAAGGTGCTATTTTTTTGCTAAACAATTTATAAAACTCTGAGGTGAGTCCATCATTTCCCGGAGATTTTCCATTTTTTAACATATTGTATCAACAATTTCTTTCAAGGTAGGCTAATAGGGCTGTCACAAAAGGCTTTATCTACCATATTCAACTGCTGTACATTCTGGAGAGACTCAAAAAAAATCATTGGCATCTTGGTAGCAAAATTTGGATGTATATAATTCACTGTAAAATTTAGCGCAAAATTTTCCAATAATTTTCTGATCTTCACTTATTGTTCCATCAATTGACGAAAATGACGTAAACTGCAAACCTTATCTTTAAATTGTAAATTGTAGCCTAATATATGTACCTGTTTAGGGGGAAAAGTTTGCAGCAGCAGCAAAATCCACTTAATCAACTTTTTAAACCATACAGTTAAACTAGTTTATTGTTCAGTCTATCGTCGAAACTACTTGTGGTTGTGAAGTGGAGATGCTCGCGCGGCAGCACTGATTCGAAACAAAAGTGTCGGAAGTAGTCCGCATTAACGTACATATGATGTAAAACATGCTATTAAAAGGTCAATTTTTATAACTGCTCATCAGTGAGTGTTTTTTTTTTTTTCTGTGTTTTGGGAACGTCACTGTTATTGCGCTCGTGTTTCTGCACGGACTGTGAAGCTGGTGCACAGCCGGAAGTCTGTTCCACGCTTTGAGACGGTCAGGCGCGAGACGCCACAATAAACAGAGAATATCAAATAATTTAATCGTTAATACAAGACACTAATAATGTCTGACAACGAAGACAAGTGAGTTCCGAGTGCGTTTGCTACAGTCGTTTTGAGATGTTTACTAGTTTAAAGATTTACTAGTGTAAAGTTCGTCAGGCTAAACAGCTCTATGAGATGATTATAAATCAGTAACGTAGTTTATCTGTTTTACAGCTCAGAAAGTTTAACACTGTTGAGTATTTAATGACACGAGTTACTTCATCGAGATTCAGGACAGCCTTTAGGACATTAGCTCACACTGTGAGATTGATCGTGTTTTTGTTTGTTAATTAATTTCGATGTTTGTTTGTTCAGTTTTGATGACGGAGATTTTGATGATGTTGAAGATGAAGAGCCTCTGGATGATCTGGAGAATGTGGAGGATGTGAGAACAAACCTGCTGTTTTTAAACTGATTCCTGCTGATAATTTTGTGTTCTGACTAGAAATAATAGGCTACTAATACACTATATTCTGTTGTAATAGAATAAAATCTTCATATTCATGTAATCTATTTAAGCACCGTTAAGATTTCATTTACTACACTGTGATTTTTTTGTTTTTATTACTTTAATGCAAACTTAATAACACTCATTGTAAAATTCACATTAAAAAGCACTGCTCTTAGACAGGTTGATGCTCACTGTTGTATAACAGTTCATTGTCACTGAATTAAGGGAGTATTTGTAACAAGAATAGTATCGTTTCTTTCGTTTATCTCTGTTGATTGCTGATTAGTTCCAGTCTGTCCTGACAGTTTTGTCTGGTTTGTTCAGGAGGATCAGGAGAACGTCCAGATCCTGCCGGCGGGAGAAGGACAGCAGGCCAATCAGAAGAGAATCACCACTCCTTACATGACCAAATACGAGCGCGCGCGAGTGCTGGGTACGCGAGCTCTGCAGATCGCGTGAGTGACCTCTGACCCCTGCGCAGAAGATATTTCTGATATATCACATCGAGCGCTATCCACCTGTTTCCGTGGGGCGCTACTGTAAAAGAGAACGTGGGTACAATTTCCGGTGAGGCGGCGGAAATAGCATACAATGGTATTTTGTGTGCTAATTTGCAAAGATGCTAAGTGTTTTTCGGATCATTGTTTACTTTGTAAAGTTGTAAACCTTTATGAGAGATGTTGTTACGGCACTCAGGGACAACTAGAGCATCCTGACCCTGCAACACATGAACAACCCGCTGTCTGTACTTCACCTGTCACTGATGCACCAAAGCCTTATGATGTGATATTTTACTCCTACTGGTGTCGTGCGTGCCAGAGCCAGTCGCGTTTCCACCGTCATGCTAAAGGCTTATGTTAACCATTGTGATAATAAATACACACGTTTATGGAAAATATCAGAGACTGCTTGAGGAATGTAGACAATTCTTATATGATTATAATTGTGTGTTTATTTGGTTTAATGTTTTATCTGTCTCTTCCTTGTGCCTTTGTTGATACCGGACATATGCATATCTTTCGCAGATTCACACACTCAGTTAACTCGTATAACTCATTACTCTTGTTTTCCTCTCATGAGCTCCCTCTATTGCTCTGGCTGAAAGGATAACAGTAAAGTGAGACGGTCCTCGGTTTGCAATCATCGCATAATTTAGAGGAAAATTAATAGAAATGCTCAGAAAAGTGACGTAAACATAGGGTATGTTATCAATATATTTCTAAATGTGAAAGCCTTTGGACTTTAAAGCCTTAATGGAGTTGATTTGTGCGCTCTTGTGATCGTAAATAAATGGAAGCAGGTGAAACTGAATAGGTATGTGGTTTTTTTTTTATGTCAATATAAATATCAGTTAGATTTAGCATGATTGATGTGCACTCCTGACATAAATTAATAAATTACTGTTACTGTAAAAAATTTTTATTGTAAAACATTCAAATATTGATGCTGGAATCCAGCCTGTTTACTTCAAACCGGAAGACACTCCCACTTTTGACGCAAGGGCTCATGGGGCATAGGAAACTTGTGGATAGAGCTGAGATTTGTTATGCTAATGTTGCATTGATGATCAGTGACATCACTTCCTGTGTGACAGGATGTGTGCGCCGGTGATGGTGGAGCTGGAAGGAGAGACGGATCCGCTGCAGATCGCCATGAAAGAGCTCAAGTACGACGACACACACATTTTTATCAGTGATTCTCAACATTTTTCACTCGAGGACCTTTTAACATATATTGCTTGTGGTATAAAAACATCAGCTGAATGAATTAATGTAAATGTGTTGGTCATGGATGAGAACAGCTGTCTGTCCACCTATCTCACAATATCTGAAATGAAATCTTGCTATCAACGTTCATATGTGGCAGCAACATGTTAATACATGCTAGCAAGATGTTAATTCATGTTAGCAGTGTGTGAAATCATACTAGCAATGTTTTAAATCATGATTGCAACATTTTAAATAATGCTAACAACATGTTAAATCATGTTAGCTGCATGTTAAATCATCTTAGCAACATGTTAAATCATGCTAGCTGCATGTTAAATCATCTTAGCAACATGTTAAATCATGTTAGCTGCATGTTAAATCATCTTAGCAACATGTTAAATCATGCTAGCTGCATGTTATTTCATGTTAGCAAGATGTTAATTCATGTTAGCAACATGCTAATTCATGTTAGCAGCATGTTAAATCATAATAGAAATGTGTTAAATCATGTTAGCAATGTGCTGAATCGTACTACCTCCTGTGTTAAAGCATGTTAGCATCATGTTGAATCATGGCAAGTATGTGTTAAATCATACTAATTCATGCCATCAACATGTTAAACCATTTTCGCAGCTTGTTAATCATTCTTCCACCCTTGTATGGATAAAAACAGAAATTTCTCAGAATAATTGTGTCCTAATATGTTGCTGTTATCGATGTGTGTTCCTCAGGAGCAGGAAGATTCCCATCATCATCCGCCGGTATCTTCCTGACGGCAGTTATGAGGACTGGGGCTGCGACGAGCTCATCATCACCGACTGACGTCCACACACTCGCTCTGATCACGTGATCGTCGCTGTCAGACGTCAGATCTGTGTGTTACAGCAGTGTTTACAGCAGGTCTCATCTGCTCTGCTCTGGTTTATAGTGTGGAGGATTAACTTCATCCTGCAGTTCTGGTGTTTGTCCACATGAGGGCAGCACAAACACACCATAAACACCCAGACTCTGAATCCCTTATTTAAAGTTTATTTGTCTGTTTTATTCATGCATAATTAAACCTTTTTGTAGTTAATGATATCCCTGTGTGTTTCTCTTTGTTGTTGTGAAAATACTGTGATGTCAGTCGATTCACAGTGAATTGCTTCGTTGTTTAAAGTTGAAACTGAGTGAAATATCACAAATGTTTATAAATGAATTAAATACAGTTTGAACTCAATATATAACAGGCTGTCTTTATGATATTGAAATTAATCTTAATGCACTTGAAATTTTTAGGAAAGCAAACATTAAATTAAATGTTGCTGTTTTAGTTTCAGACTCTTTGCAGAAATGACAATCATTAATAGACATCTGTGGATCAGGAACAGGTTTAAGCTATTTAACCAGCAAAGATCAGCAATTCCTTTATACACAAGTTTGGTATTCATCAACATGAGTGGATTTATTTATATATATATATATATATATATATATATATATATATATAATGTCAATAATTTATACCCTGTATAGCCACATACACACCTTAATTCGGTTGCCGATTCACCTTTGAGTGCTTAATCCGGTTCTGTTCACACACACTTCAGTAATTCCAGAGTGACAACCGCATTCTACAGCCGGATGAACCGTATAATATGCCTTAAAGATCTGTTATGCACTCTCATGTGGTTAACTGGACTGTTTTACCATAGTAAATACCTGCTGTTTGAAAGTAGCACTTTGGTTTCTGTTTTCTGATATTTCCTGAGAGCCTGAAATGCTGATGCAAACATGAGTTCCTCTATGAGTGAGTTACAGATGAGACACATTAAACCTCAAACGCAGATGTGTCGTGTTACTTCCTGTTTATTATTATTATTATTGACTCTCTGATGTGATGTCTGAGGCAGAAGAACTCCAAATGTTCAATTTTGTTGAAAGTGCAGTAGTAGTAGTGTGCGTTAGTCATTTATGCTGAGATCAATCACTAAATTTAGTCAATCACTAAAATAAATTATTATTTAATATAAAATGACGTGATTGGAATAGGAAATAAACTATTTCACCTAATCAGTTTCCTTGTCTCTTCCACTGATCTGTGAAGTAAAAAAATGACTTAAGCGAATATATATTTTTGAGCTCTTATTTAGTACGCTGTAGAATCTGTCGATATGTTTTAAAGCCCCCACAAGGGGCCGCAGTTGAGTTTAATATTTTAGCCTTATGTAAATCGTATTTTTACTTTCGATTTAGTAAATGTTTCCAACGCAGTGACAAAATGGCGCACAGTGCAGGTAAGATGTGAATAAAATATGTTAGCATGTTAAAAGTGTTTTTAATGATCCATCATAATATAATCGTAAGCAACTAAGCGTCTCGCTTTTATCATTAATTTTTGGAAATACTTAAGGTTGGCTATTCAAAGGTAGCAAAGGTTAATAAAACATAGGCCTACACTTTTCGTATAACACACAGATACATATAGTAAAAATCATTAAACGTGTAGCCTCTTGTGTCGTTTTCTGTTAAGACTGTGTACTATAGTTGTGTTTGCATTTAGCTATAAGTGGTTATTTCGTGTGTTTTTTTTGTTTTGTTTTTTTTGGACTTTTTCAGAAATTACACGAATCATTTCGGTGAAAGAAAAGATGAAACGCGAGTTTAGGAATCACAACGAATTCTGAATAATTTCAGTCATGCATTTCACCTTATCTAGATTCACAAACAGTTTGTGTTCTTGTGTGTTTTGTAGTGGGGAGAAGTAGTCCAGAGTTCAATCGCCCAAACAGTAAGTCATTAAATTGTTTGGCAGCAACAGAAAAGTATTATTTTATTATAAGTCCTGAGTGCTGTGACACATTTATCAATGGTATTTTATAGATACATCTGGCTATTTAATACAGCAGCAAGTTATTTGTTGCTAAATGAGACATCATGTTTATGCTTGATTTGTCATGAAATCATCAGCAAGTGAAACTGACTGAAAACTGGTCAGTGTTTGATTAGATTTTTAAGTGCAGATTTTTTAAGTGATAGATTTTTTAAGTGCACTGATAGTAGTGTGTGATGTGTGAATTAGACATAGCCTACTAAATGTCTGATCTGACTCTTTGCAGTGAGGATTGTTCTTCTGGGGAAGAGCACGTCAGAAAACAGTCGTGTGGGAAACTTCCTGTTGGGACGAGCAGCGTTTGACAGTGAAGCTCCTCCAGATGTTGTAGAGAGAGTCGGAGGAAGATTGAAGGACAGACATGTGATAGTCATCAACAGTCCTCAGCTGCTCCAGACAAACATCTCAGATCATCAGATCACACAGAGAGTGAGAGAGAGTGTGAATCTGTCTCATCCAGGACCTCATGCGTTCATACTCGTACTGCAGTTTAATGACTTCACTGAGGAGGACATGACAAGAGTGAAATATGTGCTGAAACAATTCAGTGAAGAGGCGATTAAACGCACTATAATGATCACGACTGATGAAGGAGCATCTGTGAAAACTAATGAATTAATTCAACAATTATCTGCAGAGTGTGGAGGAAGACATGTTCAACTAGACAATGAAATAGAGGAATGGCTGTCTGAAATAGATCAACGGATAGAGATGACTCTGAAAGAAAACAGTGAAGAATTTCTCACATGTGAGCTATATGATTATGCAGAAGGATCATCAGTAGATGAAGATCCGAACACATCTTCTGCTTCTCCCAGAACAAAGGAAGATCCTGATTCAAAGGATGATGAACAACACCAAGACACTCATACAGAGATGAAGAAATCAAAAGGTTTTATTCATCAAATAAAATCCTTATGTAAGTTTTCAAAAAAAAAAAAAAAAAATCATAACCTATAAAAACATGATTTCTTTTACACTTGATAATGTAAACAGTATAATGTAGGGATCCTATACTTATCATTTCTAGGGGTGTGCACAAATAGTTGAATATTCAAATATAGACATATATATGAACAATATGAAAAATTGGCTTAGCATACCGGTATCTTTGTGTCTCTGCAACATCTGTCAGCGCAGCGCATTTTCTCACCCGAGCATATGTTGATATTATTGTTTTTCTCAATATGAACACAATAACAATATACTGACTCGAGTGTATGTTCTGTACGATATCTGGTGCAGCCTGCTTTATCAGCGTTTTTCAGTGTTTTTCATTCGTGCTGCTTGAGCTTTAATACTTTTGTTCTTTATATTTATACATATTGTGTCTTTATATTAAGAACTAAACTAAAAGAAATAACATTAGCTTGATATGTATATTGCCTTATTGTAAGCTTGTTCAGAAATGGTGAAAAAATAACATCTTTCTCGTTTAACGTCATTTAAATAAATGAATATTCGAATATTGTTTTTTTTATGAGCCCAAATATTCTAATAGGCCTGCAATATTTTTGAAAAATGCCCATCCCTAATAATTTCCCAGTTTATATAATGGAAAAGCAGGTCATATAAATTTTTTTTTAGTGTGGTCAGAGATGCTCTTATGAGATGCTTGTAAACAGAGATTGGACAACAGTTAAACAAGGTTTCAGTCATGCTTTATTGTGTATTGAATCATGACATTTGCACTGCAGTGTTCATCATCTCAAGACCATGTAATTAAGACAATGAAAATTGCTATAGTCATCCTTTTTTTCTTTTTTTTCTTTTTTTTTTACTTACAGGGGCTTCCAAAGAACAAAGTCCAAAGCAAATTCAGCCAAAGGGTAAGTTTATAAATTGAGTATATGCAAGTTTCATTTGATTCTACATGTAATAAATAGCTATAATAAAATGCATTTTTAAAAAAGAGCAAGTAAAATACTTTGTTGTTGTTGTTGTTGAAGGAGGTGTAAGTGGCATCAGAAAACAGAAGCTGAACTTGGTGCTGTGTGGAAGTGATGAAACACTGAAGGCCTCTGTATCCAACTATATAAGAAAAGAAAATAATAAAAATGTTCTGATCAGTCTGGTGGAGCTTCCAGCTCTCAATCGGCTCTCAGAGGAGGAAGTGATGTCTCAGACTCTACGCTGTGTGTCTCGCTGTGATCCTGGAGTTCATGTTTTCCTCCTAGTTATTCCTGCTGGTTCACTGACTGATGAACACAAAGCAGAAAAGGAGAAGATCCAGAAGATATTCAGCTCAAGAATCAACAAACACCTCATGGTTCTCATAATCCAAGAGAAGAGCATGATTAGCAATCTGAATATACTTCACACATCTATCCAGACACTTGGAGGTCATCATTTTGTTCTGGAGAACAGCTCACAGGTTCCTGCTCTACTGGAGGATGTGGAGAAAATAGTAAAGGAGAACAATAGAAATTGCTATACCACCTTGATGTACCTTCAGGTTCAAGTAGAACTGGAGAGAAACAAGCACAAAGCTGAAATAGAGCAACTGAGAAAAACTGTGACGAAAACTCATTCAACAGCAGGTAGGAGTTCATGTATTAACTGGTATTGTAATTTAAAATAATTTTACAGTTTCATTTTGTTCTTAATGTTACATTTCAAACAAGGCAAGACAAGTAATATAGCACATTTCATACACAATGGTAATTCAAAGTGATTTTCATAGAAAAGAAATTTTAAAAATCATAAAATAATCACAATAGATCCATAAGCAATAAGTAATTAAAATGATTCTTGAATCACTAAGTTCGGGGTACCCCTATATGGAGTCTAAGGAATCAAGTCAGGTTTGCTATTTTACACTATAACACTCTCTTCTAGCATCCCTTCACTCTTGTGGGGGTGTTTGCACACCGATGCACTGTCTGCCCGAAATGGCTTAAGTGACCCCATGAGTGCATAAAACCCAGAAATGTACTGCTTGCCTCTGACGGCTCCCAGCAACCTTTTCAACCCCATTGGGATGCCTATAATACACTTGTTGCTACACAGATGTATATTCACACTAACCTACTATCCCAGGCCTTTCGTCTCTTCACTCACATCTGAGGATGCAAACCCGTATTGCTCTCCTTTCTCTCAACCTCTTCCACCCAGACAGCCCTAACCAAATATAAATCTTAAAAAACAAAGATAATTAATACAATGATTAAAAGAATAAAGATATTACATTAAGATAAAGTGCAGTCAATGCGGACACATCACAGTGCTCAATCAGTAAATGCACAGCAAAACAGATGTGTTTGAGTCTGGATTTGAATGTGGCTACTGTTGCAGCACATCTGATCTCAGATCAGACTCTCTTTGCTCTGAGTGATCTGTTAGGTTTATATTCTATGAGCATATCTGCAATGTATTGAGGTCCTAGGCCATTGAGTGATTTATAAACAAGTAACAGTACTTTAAAATCAATTCTAAATGCAAACAAGTGCATGAAAGTTAAACTCCTGCAGACAATCAGTAGATTAGCATGTAAACTGTTCAAATAAAACAGTTTGTGACGAGAAACAGGGTGACGAGAAAGTTATTTTATTCAGTTCCAGAAATAAATCCACTCTGGCACTCAGTCTTGCACATCAAAACATAAACTTAAAATCACAGTCCAAACATGTAGTCTCTCTCTTCATCTCCCAGGTCTGCAGACCACTTATTTTTCATCTTTTCACCAGTTACTGGAATTAGAGAAAATTGTAAATCATACGTTAATTCAATACGTCAATACGTTAAAACTATGTAATCCAAATTAATGGAAATTGTATATGCAATTCAAATACATAAATCTTATATTTAGACAGAAATGAATTTTTTGTTGTTTTTTTTAGTGTAGGGTCTCAACAACACTGGTAATGTTTTGATATGGTGCTGTATGAGGTCAGGTTTTTTTCGTCCCACTTCTGCTTGGTTCTAATCCACACATGCACATTCCAACTTAAAATTCATTCCGTGTTCACTTAGAATGATTTTCTTCCTGACCTGACCAATCCTGCTAAATTTAGACTTGTTTTCAGAATCTCACATTTAAATTTCCCCTAAAGAAATGTGGGTAACAAATATAAAATGTTGGCTATACAAGAATTGTATTTATTTGATTTGTCATGATATTGTCAACAATGTAAAAAAACATGTCACAGAGAACAATAGGCTAACTCAAACACAACATCTGTCACTCAAAATAAGCCAAAAATAATAATAGGCTGAAGGAAAACTGTTGGCTTACTGCAAAATGAAAAAAAAATAACACCTATGCAAGGATGCCACTCACTGGCGATGATTTTAGTACTGAATGTCTCTCCTCCAAAATCTGAATGTTCTCTCTGTGCACTCGTGGCCATGATGCAAATCACATCATGCCAGGTTGTTTAAGGCAGGGAACTGGGAACTGTGTGAATGCCACCACTGTTTTTTTTTTTTTTTTTAAATAATAATAAATAAATAAACAACAACTGACATATAATCACTCATTTACATACTCCAGTGAGAGAGAAAAGAGAGTGGGAAAAAATACAAATAAAATATTCATTCTTTTATATAATCCAGTATGTTAGAAGAAAAACATTGCCAAGCATGGATAGTTTTAGGTTTGGCCTTATTAATTTGTGCTGTTGTACATTCATAGGTCACTATTTTAAGAAGACTGCAAAAACCACTGCAGTTTTGTTCACTTCACTGCCCACTCTCATCCAAAGTACACCAGAGGTACAGACCGTTACTATCTTTGATTCTGACATTTACTCCTGCACCACAAAAAAATCTGATCAGGTCCCGCAGTTCCCACTGGAGATCCGGGGGAATGCAGACCTCTAATCTGTGCAACGCGGCAGGACTGAAAGCTTCTGTGGCATTTGTCCTGTGTCTGGAGAAAATTCTCAATTAAGAGCCACCCCAACATGTTGGGTTTTGCTCTGAGTTCCAGGACATAGGCCTACTGAATTTCACTACAGATGTTTGAAGGCCCCTCCTCCCAAGCATCTCTAATGACTTTGAGCACCCCATGGTGCTGCCATCCATAGAAAGCTTGAATGGGGAAAACCTAGCGGTGGATTTTAATCAGTGATTAAACCATTCGATGCTGGTGTGTATCAATTTAATGCCCAAAAGTTTGTATAATTCGCTTATGTGCTTGAAATAAATACTGTGCCTTCATCGGTGAGAATCTCCACACTCTTTGCAGAGATGGTGTGTAACAGCAATGCTTTCGGGTATCATGTTGCATAGTCCACTAGAACTAATTCAAAACAATGGGTGCATTCTGAATGTACTAATGGCTCGATGAGGTCCATACCAATACTCTCGAAAGGGACCTCCACAAGTAGTAATTGCACACCACTAGCAGATGCTCTCGAGAATGCCCAGCCAAAGCAATCTATGAGATGTGCTAGTGTCTTTACTTCCCCTAAGTGACATGTCATCGGACTACAGTGAGCTGCCTGGAAAAGCCTTTCCTAATGGCTTGTTGGTACTAATAATTGGGTTGTATCTTCTTTGGTCTATGTGTCTTGGGCCATCTGAAACAACCTATCTCTTATAAAAATAGCGATAGGAGAGAGTGGCTGATCAGGCTGAAATAACTGAAGCCTTTCATCATGAGACTGCTCCAGAGGGAAGTCATTTAACTCAGGTGGTGTTAGCTCCACCTTTGTTCTCATTTCCTCTGAGTCAGTCTGTGCATCAGGCTTTGTTGAATGGAGGTTTAGTTACAGCCTAAGTCCACCAAAGCCTAATATCCATCTTCTGCCACAGCAGCAGAAGGATGGTCAAGAGAGTGGGGAGAGGCGGATGTGTCGCAGAGGCTCGGTTCTCTCCAAAACGCCCCCTTGTGTCCCATATCGAGCCCCCTGGGAAAACTTAGGCTTGACTACCTCTTCCCCGCTGTGGAGTTCGAGGGGGTGCGTTGCTCCGTGACCTGGGAATGGGGATATGGTGAGAGAGAGGGAATAACAGGAAGAGAGGAAGAAGGGCTGAAGAGAGATTAGTGATAGACTCTCCTTTCCCAGGGCATGCCATCAGATGGTCTTCTGCCAGCATTCCGGAGATGTTGGGCCATCACTAAAGGTCGACCACAGTATCCCAGCTCTATTGACCGAAATCTTTTTGACCTCATTACAGCTCGTCTCTGCACTCGTTCCCCCGCTGCAGACTTTCTGTGCGTTCACACCGCCGCCAGCAGGAGCATCAACATTCGCCTTGGCCGCCCTGCCAACAACGCTGTACTGTTCGTTCACACCGCAGACGGCGGGAGGGTCAAAGTAAATGACAAGTCGCGTCAACCAATCGGAAGCCTCTCAAGCGAGGACCTCTACATTCCAATTGGTTGCCGCCGAACCACGTCATAGCTCATTACCATAAAGTTAACCTGATTTTAACTCTCCTCGACGCTCTCACCGTCCAAGACGCACCGCGCCGCTCTCACCGGAGCTCGCCGCCGGCTCTCATTGAAAATGAATGACTAGCGCCACTTTGACGCTCTTGCCGCCGGCGGTGTGAACACACAGTTTGATTTACCACACCCCCCTTAGCCAGATAGCACATATAGCACACTGAAATGCACAAAATCAGCTATGTTTCTGTTCTTGTAATCGCAAGTGTCTCTAAAAGTGAGACAAAGCAGATTCTCTCAGATTTAGTCACAGTACACAATGGTATATTTTATACAACATAATAGTATAGATCGAAAATCAGAGCATTAGTGTAACTACTTGCTGGTTATTAAACAGTCCATGATTATAAAGTACTGATGTCCATGCGTTTTTATGGAACACCGTGAAAACTAGACACAAACAGAAACAAACAACATAGTTTTACACACAACACCGCTAAACCACAAATCAAATAAAGGATATACAAAATAATAAAATTTTTACTGTGTTTTCCTGGTAACAAGCAGTAGAGTAGTCAGGAGCTGAATTCACATGTTGACGCTAATACTTCCAGGTTAAGTAAATCCAGAAGAGTCACATGACATTCAGCTGGTAGACAACTGAGAGTTAAACAATAATAAAGTACAATACCAACAAAAATGAAATTAACTCACATACATAGAAATACATATTACACATACAAATTATAAGATCATGAAAAACAAACATTAACCTCTTGAAAATCAATATTGTCATACATAACCCACAGCTGACCTATTAGTGTCAGCTACAATTAGCATTTAGTTTGTGTGTTTCTGGATAATTTCATTGTAATGACAGTTTCTTTTGTGGTTAGCAGGTGTAACACATGATGAAGATCTGAGGATTGTGCTGCTGGGAAAGACGGGTGTGGGGAAGAGTGCAACAGGAAACACCATACTGAGAAGAGACATGTTTGAATCAATACCTAATCCATCCTCAGTGACCAGAGAGTGTCAGAAAGAAACATCTGAGTTCAACGGAAGACGGATAACTGTGATCGACACTCCAGGACTGTTTGATACTGAAGTTGATAATGAAGAGACCTTGAAGGAGATTGTGAAGTGCATCTCAATGGCGGCACCTGGACCACATGTGTTTCTGCTGGTGCTTCAAGTGGGACGATTCACTCAAGAGGAGAAAGATGCAGTGAAGATGATCCAGGAGATGTTTGGAGACAAATCCAGAATGTACACCATAGTACTGTTCACCAGAGGAGATGAACTTGGAAAAGCAAAAATTGAAGATTATGCTGAACGAAATGGTAGCTTAAAGAACATCATCCATCAGTGTGGAAACAGATACCATGTGTTCAATAATAAACAGGCTAAAGATCAGATGCAGGTTTCTGAGCTGCTGGATAAGATTGACTGGATGTTGACAGTAAATGGAGGGAGTTTCTACACCAATGGGATGTTCCAGCAGGTGGAGAAGAAAATCAAAGAAGAACAAGAGAGAATCATGAAAGAGAAAGAAGAGGAGATCAAGAGAAATGAAGAAGAGCTGAAAACCAAATATGAAGCTAAAATAGAACAAATGAAGAAAGAAAAAGAGAGAGAAAGACAAGAGATGCAGAATGAACTGAGAAGAACTGAAGAGGAATTCAAAAAGAGAGAGGAGGAGATCAAGAAAGAGACCAATGAAACCCTTCGAGACGAGATGAAGAGAAAACTGGAGGAGCACAAGAAACAAATTGAAGAGGAGAATGAAAGAAAGGAAAAATCTTTAGGAGAAATGCAACAGAGCTTCATTAAACTCCTGGAAGAAAAACACGAGAAAGACAAACAAAAACTTCAGGAGAAAATTCAACATGAAACTAGACAACAAGCCGAATGTGAATTTAGTGAAAAACTTACCAAAGAAGTAAATAAAGCTTTAGAAGAAGCTGAAGCGAAACTACCAAATACAGCCAAACGAGCTCGTGACTGGAATCGCTATTTTCCTGTTCTTGGAGGAGCTGCTGGAGGAGCTGTTGGTGCTGTTGAAGATATTCTCAAAAATATGTAACTTAAAGTTGAATTCAGGTAAATCTTTTGAAGCACACATTAACATATTGTTAAAAAAAAAAAAAAAAAAAAATACTGTTGCCTTTGTATCAGTTGCCTTCTCTTTATTAAACTGCAATTAGTTACCTGTACATCAGGGGGCGCTCTAGCCTAATAAGGCATGTTGGAAGGTAGTAGGAAGTTAGTGCTCTATCCTCTTTCTGTGTTTAGCTTACACTTTTAGACTTTTTTTATAGTTCATATATTATCATTTTTGTGTGTGTAATTTTTTTTATACTTTCTCCACCAGCCCAAGCATCAGTGGCATGCACGGCGGAGTGATGGGCTTGAGCCCCTGCCTCTTTGATTACAAAAGTGAAAGTGCTCCCACGTTCCCATTTCTCTGTGATTTCTACTGAGGGAGACCCACAACCCTTCACCACATTCCTTCGACCCCATGTTCTGATTGTATAGTGATGGAGTGTTTGTTTTTTGTTTTGTTTTTTTATCTTTGTACATGTTTGTTTTTTCATGTACAACTATGATTATCAGCTAGTCAGTGTGCATGATTCATTTCCAAAAACTAAAGATGATTTTATCATGTAACACAAGTTTTTGTTTCTGAGCATGACTGAAATATTTCTGGAACAGAAATAGTTTATCATGAAATTCAACCAGAGAACCAGATAAAATATAATGAATAATGAATATTGAGTTGTCTTTTTTATATGCCTAGTTTATCTCTGTATGTGGCACGTAAGGGCAATTTTAGTTTGCTTTTTTAATTCAATATTGTGTTGGAATTTTTTAATCATATCATTTCTTTTCCTTGCAGGAATAACATATGCTTTTAAAACCTAAATGTCCCCAAAAGGGAAAAGGATATTATTGAGTAATCAACAAACTAATAAACACATGATTTGGGCAGATCTTGCTTTACCTAGTAACAAGGGTTTGACATATGAAGAACCAATCATATTGTAGAATGCTTTGCCATGCTCCTATCCTATATAATCTCTTGTATTCTTTTTGCTGGTGGGATTCTCTGTGATTGATACGAGGTCCTCCGGCTGTGAATAAAGTATATTCAAAGGCAATTCCTGGAGTCTGGTTATTGCTGCACAGCAAGTTAAGGAAAGACCTTCCCAAGTCATAATGTTCAAAAGGGTCAAGAAGTTGACTGACTCATGTTAGCTGCATGTTATTTCATGTTAGCAAGATGTTAATTAATGCTAGCAAGATGTTAATTCATGTTGGCAAGATGTTAAATCATCTTAGCAACATGTTAAATCATGCTAGCAACATGCTAATTCATGTTAGCTGCATGTTAAATCATCTTACCAACTTGTTAAATCATGTTAGCTGCATGTTATTTCATGCTAGCAACATGTTAATTCACGTTAATTGTTAATTATAGTGTGGTTTAACTTCATCCTGCAGTTCTGGTGTTTGTCCACATGAGGGCAGCACAAACACACCATAAACACCCAGACTCTGAATCCTTATTTAATGTTTATTTGACTGTTTTATTCATGCATAATTAAACCTTTTTGTAGTTAATGATATCCCTGTGTGTTTCTCTTTCTTGTTGTGAAAATACTGTGATGTCAGTCGATTCACATTGAATCGCTTCATCGTTTAAAGTTGAAACTGAGTGAAATATCACAAAGGTTTATAAATGAATTAAATACAATTTAAACTCAATATATAACAGGCTGTCTTTATGATATTGAAATTAATCTCAATGCAGAAATATTTTAAGTTCTCATTGTGGGTGTAAACCCACATGGAAAGAATCTATATGTGGATATATGCGCATATATGAAACCTATATGCAGTGTATATGCACATATATGCTGCATATATGCACATATATGATAATATATATGCTGCATATATGCATATATATACTGCATATATGCTGCATATATGCCATATATACTGCATATATGCTGCATATATGCGTATATATGCCATATATAGGCAAAATTGAGGTGCATATATGTGCATATACAGGAAATATAGGTCTCCTGTATTGCTTCTTCATATCCACATATAAGCCCTATACATAAAAGATATGTCTTCTATATAGCTAATGGCAGGATCTGGTCATTTTGTAGCTCATATCTCATTTTTGACTGTCATACATGATGCCTAGCTCATATTTTCTATTATCAAGGCAAAAACTAAGAATTAATGAAAAACAATTATGCAAGAACTTATGTATGTGCGAACATGTGAAATTGGTATCACATGTAATTGGCATGTTATGGAATTTAACTACACTCTAAAAAAAAATCGGTTCTTCAGCGGTTCTTTGGGGTGGTTAAGGTGCTATATAGCACCACTACCTTATAAAGAACCTGTAAAGCCCCTGTATGGTTCTTCAGCGGTTCTTTGGGGTGGTTAAGGTGCTATATAGCACCACTACCTTATAAAGAACCTGTAAAGCCCCTGTATGGTTCTTCAGCGGTTCTTTGGGGTGGTTAAGGTGCTATATAGCACCACTGCCATAAAAAGAACCCGTTAAGCCTCTGTATAGTTCTTTAAAGGTTCTCTAACTCTCTTATTCTCTTAGTTTAGGTGGGGAAAGGATTAAAAACAACATTAAATTACAGTGTATTTTCTAAACATAACCTGGTTCTCAACCTTTTTGTACCCAAGCCCTCTGTAAAAGTGAATATGGGTGTAAGTTGGATTGCTATAACTATTTGAGTCTAATTACTTCTTCTTTCTGCGAATTGCTCTCAATATTGTACACTCAACTACTCAAATATCTCACTTTCAGCCAAAGGATAATTTCTCTTTAAGGACCCCGTGACAGACGTTTTTTTTCTGACGTCATGACTCACGAGCCTTTCTCGAGTTTTCTGCTCGGCCGCCATTAATTTCCCCTGGACTCGGATGAATTAAGGTAGGTTGGAAATGTTTTAATTAATATACTCGATAATGCAAAGGTTGAACATGTGTTTTAGCTGTTTATGAGTTAATTAACGTTGTTTGTGAACATGAATACTAACGAAATCGTATCTAACCGAATTTTTGAATTTGCGCGGCCTGCAAAAATTCGGTTAGTTACGATTTCAACTTTTCTATTCTATACAAGATGTTGAATTTACTCGTTTTATTCTAAAGAAATGTATTCAGTTTGGACCATGTAAGTATGTCTCTAAATAATTTTTAAAAGAAACGTCTCTACCGTGTATGTAGCGTGTACTATTTGAAATGCTGCGGGCAGGAAGTGCGTGGGGAGCGGGAGAGACGCTCGAGTCGAGGCTGAGGGGATCCTCGCATTACAGTTATTGAGTTTAGGTTTTTAAATTAATGTTTGTCAGTTCTTTTATTTGTCTCTTTCACGTTAGCTCTGATTTATTGATCTATTTGTTCGACCAAAATGACGAAGAAAGTCTGTGAGTAAAGACATACTTAAGGCTTATTTCATTTGACTAGCGCGAGGTGTTTTTTTTATCCTGTTTTTTTTTTTAGTAGAATGAAATGGTTGCGTATTTACACAACTAATTAATTACTTGCACTGTCTGCAGCAAACAAGTTTTTTTCATTTATAAACACTGATTCCCCTCCCCCTTTTAGGATCTAAAACTCTTCAATGTTTGACGACTAAGGACACTTTGCAATAACTTTACATGGTAAGTAATTTCTATAAAAACGGCTATAATTGTTAAAGGCAGGGTAGGTAAGAAATTTTGTTCCAAATTTGTTTAAACTTTCTATATATATCCATGCATAATTAAAATGTAAGTACTCTGATAAAAAGAGTATAAAAATCGAGTGACTCTAGACCGTTTAATCTGTATTAAACACAGCTCATTATTTCCATTCGGGACGAAACACAGGATTGGCTAAGGCGACTGTCACTCTCTCGCAACCATGGCAACCACCCTTTTGCCACACATGACCTGCCCACTTGCGCGCGCACGTTTGATTTGGGGAATTCAAGAGGCACGCGATCATAGGAATACCAAAACAAGGGCAGAGAAACAGCAAGCAAAATTCACAGTACCGGCCTATGCAGTTAGTGAAGGCAAACCAGGCAAAAAAAGGAAGACAGTAACAGTACAAGAAAAGGCAATGAACAAAAAGTCTTTGGATAAACAAAGAAATAAAACGCGAGTTAATATCAGACAGTAAAGGTTAATATCGGCGTGGCTTTCCAGCGATGGCGAGAACTGAGGGAACTCAAGGGGCTGAAAAGTGACTCCTTGATGGCTTTATTTCTGCTGGACAGGTAAATCTTTCTTTTTGTATTTTGATCATACATTTTTTTTTTTTTTTTTTTCATGAAGCATGTGTCATTAGCACATGTAGCTGCGTAATATAGCTAACATAACATTACTCAGCGAGCCGTTGTAGAGACTATAAATAATCTATAGGCCTAGCTCAAGATGATAGCTATAGTGTTGAATTGTGCATAATTTTGCTTTAGATAACTAAATACATGTTTAACAGATAGTAGGCCTAACGTTACTCCGCATCTAGGAACTTTTCTTAGAACTATATTTACCCTCTGTCTAACTCTTTTACCATGTTCACCTGTAAGTTTACCTGCACGTTTTTTTTCGCCTTTGTTTTGTTTTTATATTCTCTACCTGTGTTTACTGATGTCTTTATCTTGTATCTGTGTGTGTCGTACACACTTTGCCCAGATAACACACATACGTCGGGCCGATGTTGTCTCGATGGACAAAGTTCCATCGCCGGGACGTAGCTCACGGAGCGTTTGCTCATCGGGAAAATGTCGCCGAGACGTCGGCCTCTGATCGCGAATGCTCTCCGGCCGATGTGTGGACGATGCAAAGCTGTAAATACTGGCCGCTGTGCAGGGGCTTTCTAGGACCTTTATTTATTTAGGCTGAACCTTTCATGCTACACCCAGATAGCACATAATTAACCTAGAATCGATGTTTCTCACGGCATCAAAGACCAACGTCAGACACGCCATTCAAAACTAACGGAAAATCGACGCGGATGGTTTGCTTACCTTATGCTGAAACAATGTTGACATCAGTTGAGTGAAACACGATGTTGATTTCAGTTGGGCTAAAGTTTTACACAGTTTACACATTTTCGTTTTTAAAAATCTCAAATACTTAATACTAATTGATAATTGTGCATGTTTATGTAATAATTACACATCACATTCAGTTAACATTGTTTTAATATTTACAAAATACAGTTACAGATAGCCTACATGTTTAGAGCATACATCCTCCTATACAAACCGTCAATATAATAGAGAAGGCATTTACATTTAAATACACACAGAGGTAATACAAGTAAATTACAGGCTTAACAGTCTCAAGTTAAAAAAATTAAAAGCAATATTTACTCATGAACAAAACTGGTCATGTTCTGTTGTACCAAACACGTTATTTTTATTGGAGCACAAAAGGAGATGTAAGGCAGAACATCAAGAGACTGATAGCCTCAGTCACAATTCACTATCACAGTTTCTTTTCTAATGGTGACTGAGACTGTGACTCTCTCCTTTTGTGTTCCACAAAAATAAGACATATGGGTGAGTTGATGATTTATATAAAAAAAAAAATCTTACCCTTGAAAACGGAGGACAGAAGAATATAGCAGAAGAATTGGTTTTCCTTTGTAATTAAAATGTAAGTTCCTCGCTCTTGTATTATCAGGAATGTAAACTCCTTGGGTGAAAACGGTGACAAAGATGTAAACCACAATTTCAATAGCATAGACAAAACTATTTTTAATTACTTTTTTAAAAAAAATACATATTATGGGCCAAAAAGAGGTTTAACCCACACTGAAAAGTCATGAAATGCCCATGAGAAGGATGCAACACTAGAGAAACTGGAAAATTAAAGTATGACCATTGGACGAGAAATGCTGATTGGGTCAGCAGGGTCCAGCCAATCCCTCATTAACAATTAAATATCACTTGTTTATATATTGATTATACACAAAATTAATAGTAGTTAATAAGATAGACATGGTTTGTCATTGATAAAATGAGACTGGAAATTTAATCAGAATATTGTCTCAAATTATGCATGTGCTGTATAATATATTGTAGCAAAACTGAGCTCCTGTGACAGTGGAATTTGTAGAGAATATTTCAGTAAAGTCACTGAGAAAATGTATTAGGATTTTCAAACTTGTAGTTTTCTTTTCTTTTCTCTCTCACAACCACAACAGTTAAATTTGTACTAATCTTATTCTACAAATTCAAATTATGAAACTAAATGACCTGTAATGAAAAAATCCTACCATCCATAAAAATGACTCCTATCCCTCTCTAACATAGTCTTAAATATTAATTGTAAAATAGTAGCATTTATAATAAATATTTGGCTACTTTTCATTTCTTGCCAAAACCATAATTCTACAGTGCAAGGTAATTTCAGGGTGGTGCTGTGTTGATTACTGATTGATTAATAACGACAAGAACATGTTTATCACTGCATAGAGCACGTGTTTGAGTGGGATGTCACATACTGATATGTCATATGTGAGATCTCGCATATCAGTTCACAAATAAAATCTGTCCATGACTTCACACTTTTGATACAGGTGTGCTGCAACTGTAGAATAAGGTGCGGTCACACTACGCTTTTCATTCCATTGACCTCCATTCATATGCACACAAATGCGGGAGACCAGAAACGCAAGCTCATGCAAAAAGTTTGGTTTGGAACTCTGACCTGCAAATTCACATCACACGACTATATGTAAAGAGTACAAAATTGCTATATGAAGGTGTGACCTAATGGCTAAATTTCAGTGTCCGAAGAATTTTCGCATGCTCAAAGTAGTGTGTCTGCAGCTTAAATGTGAGCATATGAATATCTTAATTTCTGATTTGTAGAATAGGACTTGTGCACCACCAGAAAAGAATTTGAAAAGGTTTAACTGTTGTGTTGTTTGTAAGAGAGAAAGAGAGAGAAAAGTTTGCAACTTCTAAAAAAACATTGTGTGATTATTCTTTACAACTACAAATCCCACTGTCACAGGTGCTCAGTTTTACTATAGTAATACCCTCTCAGAACATGGTAGTAATCAGCCATCCATGCAAAAGCAGAAGTCGGTGTGGTGTACTGTTGGTACATCTGTCCAGGCCAAGATCTGATGTCTTCATGCCTTCAGCTGGGGATCCCAGAGACCCTGCAATAAAAATAGTAGAGTTCAAAATCCATTGTACATGCCCATTACAAAGTATCGCATCTGGTAACATAAATCACCATTCCAGGTTCAATTTAACTTTAGCTCAATAGACAATATTTGTAGCATATTGCCCAAAAGAAACAGTTTTGACTTGCACTCTGAATAGTCCTTTAATATGGCATTTTGTGAGAGGCCTTGTCACATTTTCTTCTATAAGTAATTTTTATTCAAAATTAATGATTAATGTAAAATATAAAGAATTCATGCATTTACAAACCTCATTTGGATAAATATGATGTTTTACACAGGAAAGCCTGTCAGTGATGGGCTGTAATGAAAAAGAAAAGACACATAACATATATACCTATCAAAATAGACTAATACAGATTGAAGTTGTGATCAGTCTCTTGATCTGGGTAGTGGCAGCTATTGGGTAAACTCACCATCTTCATGGCATCAAGGCCACGTCCTGAAGAATCTCAGCGCCAAACGCTGGGGATCACATCTCATCTGGTAACAAGAGCACAGCCATAATTGTAAGAACCCTAATGACATCTTTACCCCCTGATATTGTATTGGTGATTTTAATTCAAACATTTTAGAGGCTGAGTATGAGCAGTGTGTAAGCTGACCAGATTTATGTGAAAAATAACTTAAATGCCTAAAGTTGTCGACCCCCTGAACCAGTCAGCATTTAAAGTATTTAAGTATTTGGTAACACTTTACAATAAGGTCCATTAGTTAACATTAGATACTAATACATTATTAAAATCTTGTTAACATTAGTTAATGCACTGTGAACTAACATGAACAAACAATGAACAACTATATTTTCATTGACTAACATTAACAAAGATTAGTAAATACAGCAACAAATGTATTGCTCATAGCTAGTTCAAGTTAGTTAATACATTAACTAATGTTTAACAAATGAAACGTCTTTTAAAGTGTTACCAAATATTTAGTAAAATGTATTTAAGAATGTATCAGTAAAAAATACACACAAATAACTCAAAGACCTAGAGAAAATATATTAATGACCATAACATCCTGTTATCATAATAGTTTATCATAACTACAACCACTATAACATTATTTGTCTCCTCATCTCATTTAGCTGATTATTTTATGCTAAAGGCTTTTCACAGACACTCTCACTGAAACAACCAGGGATTAAAGAGTTAGTTCACCCAAAAATGAAAATTCTGTCATTTATTACTCACCCTCATGCCGTTGCACACCCGTAAGACCTTTGTTAATCTTCAGAAGACAAATTAGGATATTTTTGCTGAAATCCGATGGCTCAGTGAGGCCTGCATAGCCAGCAATGACATTTCTTCTCTCAAGATCCATTAATGTACTAAAAACATATTTAAATTGGTTCATGTGAGTACAGTGGTTCAATATTAATATTATAAAGTGACAAGAATATTTTTGGTGTGCCAAAAAAAAAAAAAAAAAAAATAATAATAATAATGTGATAGCCAATTTCAAAACACTACTTCAGAAAGCTTCGGAGCATAATGAATCAGTGTATCGAATCAGCGGTTCTGAGAGCCAAAGTCACGTGATTTCAGCAGTTTGGCTGTTTGACACGATCTGAAACGCTGATTCATAACGCTCCGAAGCTTCCTGAAGCAGTGTTTTGAAATCGGCCATCACTATATAAGTCATTATTTTGTTTTTTGGTGCACCAAAAGTATTCTCGTCACTTTATAATATTAATATTGAACCACTGTACTCACATGAACTGATTTAAATATGTTTTTAGTACATTAATGGATCTTGAGAGAGGAAATGTCATTGCTCCCTATGTAGGCCTCACTGAGACGTCGGATTTCAACTAAAATATCTTAATTTGTGTTCTGAAGATGAATGAAGGTCTTACGGGTGTGGAACGGCATGAGGGTGAGTAATAAATGACAGAATTTTCATTTTTGGGTGAACTAACCCTTTAATGATTTTAAAATGTGAAAAATCTTACAGGCCCCAAACTTTTGAACAGTAGTGCATGTTTGAGGATTTGCTTACTGGTTATATGGTTTTTAGCCTGAGATTTTCTTCGACAAGAGTGCAGGCCATCAGCATGGAAGAATCTAGGAACATAACAAACAGTTTATCACAGAGCCTATATAATGTCAGGTTCATTAGAATCAAAACCGCTACAGCAGAGGTGAAATGCAGGAAAGAGAAAGTAGAATATGCAGAATATATATACAAAATTGTATTAATAGAATTTGTTTTAGGCTTACTTCATTTTATATTGCTCTGTGTTACTTACGTTTGTATGTCAGAGCCTTACAAACTGTAATATTAAAAAATAATTTTGCAAAAGAAAATAACATGCATGGTGATATAGGTAAAATATTTTGTGGGGCAACACTTTGGAATGGGAAACATATTTACTATTAACTTTTGCCTCAAACTCTTAATATACTGCTTATTAATAGACAGTAAGGTAGTTATAGCGTTTAAGGGTGGATATCAGGTAGGATTTAGGGATGTTGTAGAATAAGGTCATGCAGAATAAGGCATTGATATCTGCTTTATAAGTAATAATAAACAGCCAATATGCAAGCTAATAAGCAACTAGTTTAAAGTGAGAATTGTTCCCCATACTAAAGTGTTACCCTCTGAGGAAAAAATGCGTATGAAGTTATTTAATGAGCTTTCTCAGTTCACCTGAGTGTCCTAAAGATACGTTACTCCTGTCAGCAGCTCTTCCCCCTCCGGTGTTGTTGATTTGTTCACTCCTGAAATCACAGAACATTTTTTCTTCAATGTGATTGGTATTAAATTATTAAACATTAAATGTAATCGAGGTAATTTGTTTACCATGAAAGATAATTTCATTTCGTTTCATTTGATTTTCGCGCTTCCTGTAAGGGATGTCAGTACAGCAGTTTAAATAAATTAGCTCACTCCCAATTACCCATTGACGGATTACCAAAAAAACCTTAACAAAACTACCAAAGCCTCTCTTCTGAACATAAAGATGTGATTAAAAACGCAAACTTTCATAAGAGCTCAGTATATTAGCCAAACAGTTCTGAAAACGGTTATGCTAACGGACTTTTTCGAAGAAAATAAACTATTTCAATAAAGTAAATATTCGACAGAAGCGTGTCAATTACAGGTAAGAAACATATCCAGAACAGTTTTATACTATTTATGTGATTTTAGGGACTAAACTCACCCGAAAGCAACAGCGAGAGACGGAGGTTTTGCAGCTTGTCCGTTACTGCGGTGCACCGTTACCATGGTAACTTCTCCAGTGTTTGAACGTTCAAAGTGCGCGCCCATTAAAACAGGTAAAAGTCACGCAGTATTTAAACATCTACCATTACCGGTTTATGACCTGATCCGTTTATTTTGCAGAGGACGAGATATGTTCAAATAATTTGGCTACTTACAAAAACTTTTCTGAACTAAACAAGCTGGGCTGACCTAGCATTCTGCTGCTCATCTTCCCTTCGCCTCCGAGAAATTGAGATTACAAACTGCCTGTAGTAAACCGAGTGCCTTAGTAACTTTTAAGTGTCACAGAAATATAAAAAAGATTTTTCTAATTTACTTAAAGTGAAAACTTACCTGAAAACCACAGATGTTGCCGGAGTCGCCATTTCTCTCGTCGGTTGCAGAGATGAATGGTCACGCGCAAACAGAAAAGCGCGGCATATCGGCCTGCAGTCGTGATCCGACCCAAAGCCGACGAGCTGGAAATAGAGCTCGGACTGAAGATACGCGCCTATGCCTGGCCGATCCTTATTAGATGTTACAGATATGAGGCCGACGTTCCGCTCTGCGGCCGACGTCGGCCACATGTATGTGTGCTATCTGGGTGTTGTATGTGTGTGTTATTATTTTGTGTCTGCAATGCAGTTGTGAGTTGATATTTGAGTGTATGTTACTCTGTTTATCTGTAGAACAACGTATATGTTATGAATCTTACACGAAATTCATCTTCATCACAGTGTAAATGATGGTAATGGAAAAACGTGTATCATGCAACCTGTTTTTAGCTTTGCCTTATAGATAACTAGCTCGTTAGCGAATCAAAAAATGTATATTTTAAACTTTACCAATATCAATATGCTAGCTTGATAGTGAGTACTAAAATACATCTTGTTTGTTTATCTTCATAATTATAAAGTTATTTTTATTACATGTGATTCTGACATGATGTCACTACATGCACTGTGCTCCTTCCTCTCCGCTCGTCTCAGGTAAATAATGCGTCTTCCAGCTCAGTGGTCGGAGTCGCGCGTTCATGCGTTTTGGGGGCGTGGCTTTGGAAGGAGCCCAGAAGGGAGGGGGTGGAGTGAATGGAAATAATGAGCTGTCTTTAAAACAGTCGTGAGAGGTCTACAGACACTCGATTTTTATACTTTCTTTTTCAGAGTACTTACATTTTAATTATGTATTGATATATATATAAAGTTTAAACAAATTTTGAAAAAAAAGTTTTTTATACATTTTTTACCTACCCTGCCTTTAATAGATAATATGAATTACCAACGTTGGACATGTTTGAATAAAATCCATCTAATGCTGTCTATTGACTTGAATGTTGTCCTCATTAACAAACTTTAGACTAAGAATTATCCATTCCAAAACATTCATCAACTCCCTCTTATGCCATCTCAAATGCATGTGACTTTTTTTTCTTGTTGTTTTGTATTAATTTTGTATTTATTTATTTTTTTATTCTCACAGTGACAGTAACCATTGACATTACATTAATCACAGAAGATCACAGTTCCAGCTAAACATATTTACTGTTCTACTAAAGAAATAAAAAAAAGTCAACTTGGATGGCCTGATGGTAAGTAAATTAACAGCTAGCTTTCATTTTTCGGTGAAATATCCCTTTAATCAAGAATGATTAAATATATTGGGGTATAAAGCTAATTTATTAATTGATGCATGTTTTATTTTCAGACTTATAATTATGTATTATAAATTCATAATTTTAAATGAAACCAATGACTGATTCAGATGCATTTCTTAATTGCAAATCTGTAGTATTTTAGCACTGACGAAGGCCTGTATGCTGAAACGCATTGGAAAAATAAAGAATTGATTTTTTTTAATTTATTTTTTTATTTTTTGGATCCCTCAACGCCACAAGTGTTGCTGGTATTGTCCATAAATATATTAATTGCAAATTTGGCCAGTCATTAATACGAATTATTTTTATATTTTCTTGTCCTTTGCTATTGCATATCTGCAAAAAATTGATTCCCTATTACAGATTATTGTGCTTTTTTTTTTTTTTTTTTTTAAATAAGAAAAATAATCACAATTGCTTTATCACAGATTGAAAACATTCACCTGAGAAGTGTGTCCTGAAGGCCCTTATCTTTTTCCTGAGAGAAAGTCCTGAAGACCTCATCAAGGAGTACTTTCTGAGTTGAATGTAAGAATATTCTATTTTGGTTTATTTTCAGAAAAATAAGTCTAAATTTGTGTATTTTGTAGTTATGCTAGCAAAAGGTGACCAAATTTGTTTTTTTTTTTATGTTCACTATTTTAGGATAACCCGACAGATGATTGAGGAGCAGCTCACCATGGCGATGTTCATTATTTGGAAGGAGGGGGAGAACTTCATGAACCATCTGCTGACATTGAGGGAGTTAAAGTTTTGAATCAACTTACTTAAGTTACATCAGCTTGTGCCCTGCTTCTAGGTATGATATACATCATCAACCTGGCTTGTCCGAAACCCCTTTGATTTACTTTGTATGTGTATGTTAGAGCTGCACAATTTATCGTAAAAAGATCGCAATCTCGATTCAGACACCCACGTGATCCTACTTTATTAATGACAACGATTCGCCTGCGTCTATTAAACCTTTGACAAAAATCCTACCGGAACATTCAGCGTTCATGCTGCCACTGATCCAGAGACAGCAGTTTTGAACCACACTGTAGTTATTCAAGGATTTGGTTATTTGATTTCTTTTACAAATATTAAAATTATCACAGAAGTAATAAGATAAAAGTTTACAGTTAGGATATAATCACTGGACATTAGATAGCGATCAAAATAGAGCAAATCGAAACTAACTTGGTGCTTCAAATAACTGTTGTATATAAATGACCTTGTTAAGCCACTAGGTGGCAACCAGTGACGTTGTCATTGAATCATTCATTCAATAGATTCGTTAAGGTTAAACCCTGATTCATCTAGTAGTGAAACAAGTATTTATTAATGAGCTATTAATATATTCAAAACCATTTTTTAAAAATAATTCATTCAAATTAAACATTTTCCAGCAATTAGAGTCCAGCAATTAATATTTTGCTAGAACTAGTAAATTAAATGTTATTTTTAGTTGTCTATTTAGAATCGTGGGAGAATTGCAATCTCTATTTGCAACCAAAAAATCATGATTCTCATTTCATCCAGAATCCTGCAGCTCTAGTGTATGTCTCGTACAAATGTGTAGTTGTATGAATATCCAGTTGTGTTGTTTGAGAATTGCTTTGATTTGTGCAAGGGTAATCACCTTTAAAGGATTACCGGTAGTTTACCCAAAAATGAAAATTCTGTCATTAATTACTCACCCTCATCATTGGAGGGACAGAAACCTCTCAGACGTCATCAAAAATCTTAATTTGTTTTGAGTTCAGAAAAAGCATACGCATAAAATACGAAGTATACTTTGGGCTTTACACACAGTAATGAATGTTTAAAAAACAAAACAAAAAAGTATTGGGTAAAAGCATCCCCCATGTTATGTTAACCTAATGATGTTATTTTGTTGAAAGGCCTACAGTTGGAAGCAGCTGTTCTCCTCTTGCCTGCACTGTTCAAGGTGTATGGAAGGCCGTTTCAGCATAAAAACGTTCCAGCGTTACTCGTCGTAATTATATTTTTACTAGTAACAATTAAATTAAAGAGCTCTATAATTTAATTTGTACTAGTAACAATTACAATTATAGAGCTCTATAATTCAATTTTTACTAGTAACAATTATGATTGTAGAGCTCTCTAATTGAATTATAGAGCTCTGCAATTGTATTCTTACTAGTAACAACTGAATTGTAGAGCTCTATAATTCAGTTTTTACTAGTAACAATTCCAATTAGAGAGCTCTACAATTCATTTATTACTAGTAATAATCCAATTGCAGAGCTCTACAATTCCACTAGAGAGCTCTCTAATTCAATTGTTACTAGTAAAAACTGAATTATAGAGCTCTCTAAGTGTAATTGTTACTAGTAAAAACTGAATTAGAGAGCTCTTTAATTCAATTCTTACTAGTAACAATTCTAATTACAGAGCTCTATAATTGTATTATTACTAGTAAAAACTCCTATTCATGAGATGCAAAACAGATTGCAGATTTCCCGCCTACAAAAGTGAGTTTCAAAATAAAAGCCCTTTAGCGTGGTTCTAAAGTATCCTGAAATATTTTACAGACTTAGGTAACATATTAATCATGTTCACATTAAAGCAAAATTAAGATGATGCCTGAGATGAAAGCCTATATTTAGTCGTTATATTCATTCACCTTTGTATATTGGTAAAGCTAAGAGCCAAGAACACTCCATATCACTGGACATAATATAGGGTGAAATGCCCTATATTATTTAGTATTGTTATGCAATAATAGAATGATTATCGCGGATATCTAATACAAAATAAACACCTCTAGTTGATTATCAATTTGTGTTAATAATAGGCGATTTGGCGCTGGGATGTGTTGTTTTTGAAATTATGTTGTTGAGTGCTCGTTGTCACTGTTATCAGAGGCGCGTGCAACAGGGTTCACAGCGCTCTTGCACATGGATTAGCAGTTCAATCTATCGCTGTTGCGGAGACTCTATTCGATACGTTGAAATCACAAAAAAAACAAAATACATATAAACGTGTCCCTGCTCTTGATATACAATCACTGATGAAAATCTTTGGTTTTAATGAGAAAAAAAAAATGACATATGGTTGGATTAGAACCGGGGACCTCTTGCACCCTAAACGGAGAAACTGCCACTAGCCCATCAAGACATTCCATGTAGGAAAACTATCATATTTGAACACATTTATAATTTTAATATCATATTATTATTATTATTATTATTATTATTATTGTAATAATAATACAACATACACACCCCCCCATACACATTCTTGTCCCACCCACTTTGTAAAACAAAGTTACGCCACTGACCCCAGTTGAATATGCATAAGGCACGATTAGCATAATGATATGTCGCCGAATACAGAGCTCTGTAATGCAATTGTTACTAGTAAGAATTGCTATTGTAGAGCTCTGTAATTCAATTTGTACTAGTAAGATTGCAATTACAGAGCTCTCTAATTCTAATTGTTACTAGTAAGAACTGAATTATGGAGCTCTGTAACTTAATTCTTACTAGTAACAATTCAATTAGAGAGCTCTGTAATTCAATTATAGAGCTCTCTAATTCAATTGTTACTAGTAACAATTGAATTAGAGAGCTCTATAATTTAATTATTACTAGTAAGAATTGCAATTAGAGAGCTCTACAATTGAATTCTTACTAGTAACAATTTGATTATAGAGCTCTCTAATTGAATTACAGAGCTCTCTAATTCAATTGTTACTAGTAACAATTGCAATTAGAGAGCTCTCTAATTCAATTGTTACTAGTAACAATTGAATTACAGAGCTCTGTAATTCAATTATAGAGCTCTGCAATTACACATATCTTTAATGTGTATTTTTACTAGTAATAAATCAATTATAGAGCTCTGTAATTCAATTGTTACTAGTAAGAATTCAATTAGAGAGCTCTATAATTGTAATTGTTACTAGTAAGAATTCAATTAGAGAGCTCTATAATTGTAATTGTTACTAGTAAGAATTCAATTAGAGAGCTCTGTAATTCAATTGTTACTAGTAAGAATTGCAATTAGAGAGCTCTACAATTGAATTCTTACTAGTAACAATTTGATTATAGAGCTCTCTAATTGAATTACAGAGCTCTCTAATTCAATTGTTACTAGTAACAATTGCAATTAGAGAGCTCTCTAATTCAATTGTTACTAGTAACAATTGAATTACAGAGCTCTGTAATTCAATTATAGAGCTCTGCAATTACACATATCTTTAATGTGTATTTTTACTAGTAATAAATCAATTATAGAGCTCTGTAATTCAATTGTTACTAGTAAGAATTCAATTAGAGAGCTCTATAATTGTAATTGTTACTAGTAAGAATTCAATTAGAGAGCTCTATAATTGTAATTGTTACTAGTAAGAATTCAATTAGAGAGCTCTGTAATTCAATTGTTACTAGTAAGAATTCAATTAGAGAGCTCTATAATTGTAATTGTTACTAGTAAAAATTGAATTAGAGAGCTCTATAATTGTAATTGTTACTAGTAAGAATTCAATTATAGAGCTCTGTAATTCAATTGTTACTAGTAAGAATTCAATTAGAGAGCTCTATAATTGTAATTGTTACTAGTAAAAATTGAATTAGAGAGCTCTATAATTGTAATTGTTACTAGTAAGAATTCAATTATAGAGCTCTGTAATTCAATTGTTACTAGTAAGAATTCAATTAGAGAGCTCTATAATTGTAATTGTTACTAGTAAGAATTCAATTAGAGAGCTCTATAATTGTAATTGTTACTAGTAAGAATTCAATTAGAGAGCTCTGTAATTCAATTGTTACTAGTAAGAATTCAATTAGAGAGCTCTATAATTGTAATTGTTACTAGTAAAAATTGAATTAGAGAGCTCTATAATTGTAATTGTTACTAGTAAGAATTCAATTATAGAGCTCTGTAATTCAATTGTTACTAGTAAGAATTCAATTAGAGAGCTCTATAATTGTAATTGTTACTAGTAAAAATTGAATTAGAGAGCTCTATAATTGTAATTGTTACTAGTAAGAATTCAATTATAGAGCTCTGTAATTCAATTGTTACTAGTAAGAATTCAATTAGAGAGCTCTATAATTGTAATTGTTACTAGTAAGAATTCAATTATAGAGCTCTGTAATTCAATTGTTACTAGTAAGAATTCAATTAGAGAGCTCTATAATTGTAATTGTTACTAGTAAGAATTCAATTAGAGAGCTCTATAATTGTAATTGTTACTAGTAAGAATTCAATTAGAGAGCTCTATAATTGTAATTGTTACTAGTAAAAATTGAATTAGAGAGCTCTATAATTGTAATTGTTACTAGTAAGAATTCAATTAGAGAGCTCTATAATTGTAATTGTTACTAGTAAAAATTGAATTAGAGAGCTCTATAATTGTAATTGTTACTAGTAAGAATTCAATTAGAGAGCTCTATAATTGTAATTGTTACTAGTAAAAATTGAATTAGAGAGCTCTATAATTAAAAATGAATGCAAGTCAATGGAGACATATGACTAGTAATAAATGAATTGTAGAGCTCTCTAATTGGAATTGTTACTAGTAACAATTGAATTAGAGAGCTCTATAATCATAATTGTTACTAGTAAAAATTGAATTATAGAGCTCTGTAATTGTAATTGTTACTAGTAAAAATTGAATTAGAGAGCTCTATAATTGTAATTGTTACTAGTAAAAATTAAATTATAGAGCTCTTTAATTTAATTGTTACTAGTAAAAATATAATTACGACGAGTAACGCTGGAACGTTTTTATGCTGAAACGGCCTTCCATACAAGGTGGACCTGGGGTTGCTGTTTGACATTGAGGTGAGCCATGAACAGTTGACTACAGTGTGTGAAGCACAATCTAATCAAAGCACGACACTTATTGCACATTTTGCTATACAAATGATAATACACAAATTATTCTCTCAATGTGAAGAGAAAATTACATTCATTTTCAGTTAATGGCCAAAAGTATTTGAGCAGTTGTATATGACAGTAGTTGAAATTAATTTAGCTTATAAGGTTTGCCTTTCAAATAAATATGTGAAGATGGTTAATGCTATTATCCCCTCTTCTCCAGGGCCATGCTCAGACCAGCCCTCCTGTCATCCCAACACCTAAGATAGTGCCTAAAGCCTGCGGGAGGATCATCTCATGCAGTATGACCACATTTTGTTCACGTTGGATGGCCAGTTAATCACAGAGTAGAGTGAGGACATCTTGATGGCACTGGACCTCCTCCTATGTGTATATTTTGCATTTGGAATCCAATCCAATCCAGTATCCTAAAGGACTGAAAAAGACACTGACCTTTTTGAAGTGTGTTGTTTTGAAATTGAAGGATGCAGACGGACTTCCTGTCACTGTAAATTGAGTGTACAACTCAATCTGTGAGTAGAATTTCGGAGTCAATATTCTCTCTTGCTCCCTTTCTTATGGTTTTAGTTCCAGTTTCTATATTGTTTTTGAAATCATGAAGGACTTACAAAAATGTTAGTTTCTATATTTTGGGCTTTTATTTATGTTGCCTAGCAGGTTTTTTGTCTTATTTTTGTTCTTGTACTATATTTTTTGTTTTGTACTATTTGATTGATCTTGAGTAAATAAATAATGTACATTTCTACATTTTGGACTTTTATTTATGTTGCCTAGCAGCTATGGATTTTAATTTTACTATTATAGGTGAACATATAGGTGCATATATATGTGCATATATGTACCTATATAGGTATATGTATGCACATATATATGTGTACATATGTGTACATATAGGTGCATATATATGTGCATATATGTACCTATATATGTGCATACATATACCTATATATGTGTACATATATGTGTACATATATGTGCATATATATATGTGCATATATGTACATATAATATAGGAAAACGGCCAATTTTATATATGTCACATATATTAAAAACCTATATCAAAACCTATATTGAAACATATATGTTTATATAGGTTTTTTCCATGTGGGAAAACATCACCTAAATTGATGATAAAATTCACGCTCTGAAAAGAGATTGGAACAGTTTGAAATTGAGCAGTTCCTGCTAGACTGAGCAGACAGAGACCAAATTCAGTCGACAAGTCATTTTCTACAAGCAGATCACCCTGAATGTCCCCAAACATTTCATAAAACACCACTATGCTGTTTGCACGCACTTTAAATTAAGAAAGCAAACATAAAATTAAATGTTGCTGTTTTTGTAACCAGTAGAGTTTTCAGGATGTTTCCTATTATTTTGAATGATCAAAATAAATCTATGACAAAGTTTCCTAAAATATGGCTTCTTTTAAGGAATTTGAGAGAGATGCTGATGACGCCATCTGCTGTTTAAACATAGTAAATGCACATCAAAAAACAACTTTTTAATCATACAGTTAAATACTCATTGTTTATCGTGGAGATGTTCGGCCCGCATCACTGATTCTAAACAAAACTGTCGGAAACAGTCGTATTAGTTATGCTTAACGTGCGTGTAAATATTTTTAATATATTCTGTAGGCCTACAAGCATGCTATTAAAAGGTGTCTAATGATTTAAGGTTCAACTGAGTGTTTTTCGCTTTCAAACGCGATGGGTGTGTTTTGGGAACGACACTGTTATTGCGCTCGTGTTTCTGCACGGACTGTGAAACTGGTGCACAGCCGGAAGTTTGTTCCACGCTTTGAGATGGTTAGTCGCGAGACGCCACAGTAAACAGAATATATCAAAGAATTTAATCGTTTTTACGACATACGAGACACTAATAATGTCTGACAACGAAGACAAGTGAGTTCCGAGTGCGTTATAGTCGTTTTGAGATGTTTACTAGTTTAAAGATTTACTAGTTTAAACTTCATCAGGGTAAACAGCTCTATGAGATGATTATAAATCTGTAGTTCATCTGTTTTACAGCTTAGAAAGTTCAACACTGGAGAGTGTTTAATGACACGAGTTACTTCATCGAGATTCAGGAAAGCCTTTAGGACATTAGCTCACACTGTGAGATTGATCGTGTGTGTGTTTGTTTATTCATTTCGATGTTTGTTTGTTCAGTTTTGATGATGGAGATTTCGATGATGTTGAAGATGAAGAGCCTCTGGATGATCTGGAGGATGTGAGAACAAACTTACTGTTTTTAAACTGATTCCTGCTGATAGTTTTGTGTTCTGACTAGACATAGTAATATGCTAACTATATATGCAATATATTGTTGTAATAGAATAAAGTCTTCATATTCATATTCATGTAATCTATTTAAGCACCGTTAAGATTTAATTTACAACACTGTGATATTTTAGTATAAAAACTCCTGTTTTTTATTACTTTAATGCAAACTTAATAACACTCAAATTGTAAAATTCACATTAAAAAGCACTGCTCTTAGACAGGTTAATACTCACTGTTGTTTACAGTTCATTGTCACATGTGAATTTAGCGAGTATCTGTGTTTTGTAATGAGAAAAGTATCTATTATCTCTGTTGATTGCTGATGAAGCACGTCAGTTCCAGTCTGTCCTGACAGTTTTGTCTCCATTTGTTCAGGAGGATCAGGAGAACGTCCAGATCCTGCCGGCGGGAGAAGGCCAGCAGGCCAGTCAGAAGAGGATCACCACTCCTTACATGACCAAATACGAGCGCGCGCGAGTGCTGGGGACGCGAGCGCTGCAGATCGCGTGAGTGACCTCTGACCCCCGCACACAAGATATTTCTGATATATCACATCGAGCGCTATCCACCTGTTTCCGTGGGGCGCTACTGTAAAAGAGAACGTGGGTACAACTTCCTGTGAGGCGGCGGAAATAGCATACAATGGTATTTGGTGTGCTAATCAGTGTGTTTTTTGGATCATTGTTTACTTTGTAAAGTTGCAAACCTTTATGAGAGATGTTGTTATGGCACTCAGGGACAACATCTCAGTCTAGTACAGTCTAGTGTTGGAAATCTCAGAAGCATAGACCAGGAGACTTTGGGATCTCTTGAAGCAGAAGTTACTCTTTATTGAGAAACACGCTGTGCGTCGCTGTGGTCATCCAAAATCTAACTAAGGCAGTGACTTGGTTGTTCATATACATTCAAGGGGGAGGGATCAGCCCATTCTCTACATTTCCCAGCCATGATCTAATCAGCATAACTGTGTCATTCAAATGCATAGGTGCTAATCCAATCAGTCTGACAGTATCGCCCATACCTTTACATTATCATAGAGACAAAGGCACTGCTGTATCTTGAGCTTGTCATGCCAAATGGTCAGGATGTAGGATCCGCAGATCTTAAACAGATTCTTAAATTTGTAATTCCACAGTCTACTTTTTAGATATACAGAATTTCTTTTACAATATAATATACCTGTAACTCCTAAAGAGTTTGCAACTGTTATGGATGCTATTACATCTGGCTTATACATGCTTTTCAGAAATTATACTGTAACTATAGAAACAATTCCCTTTCCTGAACCTGTTAATACACCTATTGGTGAAATATGTTTCACTGGAAAAAAGGAAGAAATTATAAAATAAGAACTTTATTCCTTGAGAACAGTGTCTCTGCCCCCCCTGCAGTTTCATATTGGAACAACCTTTTTGATAATTTAAATTGGAAAAATATATGGTCCATGCAACAAAGATTTTTCCTTACTAACAAAATAAAAGAAATAACTTTTAAATTGCTCCATAATATTTACCCTGTCAAACATTTTCTTAAGAAAAAATTTGGATCAGATTTTGACACTAAATGCTCCTTTTGTCAGAATGATACTGAAACACAGATGTAAGTTCTTTTATTTCAAGTACTATCTTACAGGGTTTTTCAATGAGTCCTAAATCTGTTATTTTTGGTTTCTTTACAGCAGATTCAAATGTCTGCTTTATAATAAACCTAATTCTCTTTCTATGTAGATTTTATATTCATAAATGTAAATTTTCAAATTGTAAACCTATTTTTCTAGTATTCTTTCAAGAGATAAAACATTACTTACTCACAATTTCACTCTCACTTAACAAAAAAGCTCTTAAAACATGTACAGTTTGCACGGCCTACAAACTCTTTACTGTATTTAATGTATAATTTTTATTCATTTTATTCAATTTTTTTGTTTTTTCTGTATATTCTATTGGTATTATTCTTAATTGTTGTTGTTATATTTTTAGTTGTTTGTTCCATAGTGTAAACTAAGTGTTCAAATAAAGCATTTAAAAAAAATAAAAATAAAAAAAAATAGTATATAGCATCAAATTGCTAGCTAAAATCTAAATCATCACAAAAACGAACAATTGAATATATATCAGCGTGATAACAACTACCTTAAATGACCAAAACCATCTTTCAGAAAGTTTTATTTGAAGCAGAATTTATTTTTAAGTTTTCACTGAAGTCTCATTCGACTGCATTGAGAGGGCAGGGTTTATGATCTGTACTGCATCCAGCCACCAGGGGGCGATCAAAGAGCCCGCAGCTTCACTTTTTAGGACGTATGAGACACACCCGGTACAAACCAATAGGGTGTCAGAATTGTATATGTTTATACTTCTCATCCAACCACAATCAAATTCACTCTATCCGGATGGTGCGATTTTTTTAAAGCCGGAATGAAAGTAAGAGTAAATAAGAGTAAAAAATAAGAAAAAATAAGAATAACGAGGCTATTTTTAAAATGTAAGGAGTAGAAAGTACAGATAATTGCTTGAAAATGTAAGGAGTAGAAGTAAAAAGTCGGCTGAAAAATAATTACTCTAGTAAAGTATAGATACCCGAAATTTCTACTTAAGTAAGAGTAGGCTACTCTAAATCCATGTAACGACACCTTGTAAATCACATTCAGATATCATGGACTGTTCATTTATTTTATTCCTGTTCATCTTTCACAGCACAAAATGCATCAATGATTTTAACTCTAAAATCTAACATTTTTAAAATGTAGCTTGTCTCTATTAGTTTGAATGGGAGGAGTTTAATGGTCTTACGGAAAGTGAAACCAAATCTTGAATGCTTCTCAGCATAGGCTAAATCAAATGAGAAAGGTTGAAGCAATAACGTCTTAATACACAAGTCAATTGGGAAAAGATTTTTCCCATTTCTGGCAAATTTGCGGCTAAACTCTTAATAGCTAAGAAGAACAGAGAAGGTAAGTGAACAACCATGCTAACAATGCTGCTGTTCATGAACACGAACAGGAAATCTATGACTGGAGAAAAATAGGCATATATCAAGAAAGGCTAATGTACATTCATGTCTCATTTTATGTTTTAAAATGTCCACGTCGATCGGTCCTGGAATGCCACTGTCCTGCAGATGGGGAGGGGGGATTTTTTAAAGGATACAAATAACGTAGGCCTAATTAAAACATTCTCTAAACCAGTGGTCACCAACCTTTTTAAGCCCAAGATCCCTGACCTCGACCTTTTTGAAAGACAAGATCTACTTGATAGAAAAAGACAGCCGAGATAGTATTTAGTATTTTTTTCGTGGTCAATGTAGATTCTGATTTATTTATTTATTTTTACAAGCAAATTGGCCGATTCTGATACTGGTTGCAGATATTTATTATTAATATTATTATAATAAACAAAAATACATAGCCATTTCAAATTAGAGGGAACCACTGCTTTTTAATCACAATCCAAACAAAGATGCTACGCACGTTGCATGAGCAGTTGTTTTTTATTTGAATTAGGTATAATTTCAAGATTTAAAGCAAAAACAGAACGGTCTGACTTTATCTTTGTGAAATTATAAATGCTACACACACACACAAAAGCTTGAAACAAAAACAGCAGGCTGAATGAGACGCAGATTCACTCTCTGACAGCAGGTGGCGCTTATGGCGCAGCAGTGATACAGCGTTTCCTTGGTTACCGCTGTAAACAAAGCTGAAATGCGCTAATAATTAGCTACTTTATAGAGGGTATGCACATGACGTCACCGTCGACCGTTAGGACTGCGGTCACGCACGCTGAGTGGCAAAAGACTGAGCAGCAGCATTGGTTTTCAGCGTGAATGTCGCGAAAAACACACAAAACACATTCAAAACGGGAAAGAGCTTTGCGGCTGACTGTACAAATAGCTTTGACACAAACCCTGAGGTATATATTTAAAAACTAGAGAAAGCAACAGAAAAAGAAGCAAATGGATCACTGCAATTCACAGAAACAGCTGGACTCCAGCAGAGAACATGGATTTGCAGTTATCATTTTGTGTCGAATTGTTGGATTTTGAGGTAAAATCATACCTTATATATTGTATTGTTATATATTATGTTGACGACTCATCAATTAAATATTTTCCATCTTATATTATGCATAATTGGGTGTTTTTAAATAAACAACACTGTCAAAAACTATACTATAAAAGTTTTAGGGCTGGACAATATGACGATATAACATTGATATAAGTGATTAAGCAGATTTAAACCTACCAATATTGTAGTTATATTAAATATTCACAGGCAGATTTGCTTTATGTATTTCCCCGGCGTCAAATCAGGCACATATAAATGTCAGGAAACACGACTCCTGGCTGCATGTCAATATCCATGGATTAGGTTTATTTGACAAGTTGTAAGAAACACTTTCGAGTCCAACCTTTAGGGTAATTCGTTAGTTTTACTCGCGTTTTTGCCGTTTCTCCTATTAATCCAGTTACGCAGCTGGTACTTTTGCCACTCAGTCTAGCTGAGGGAGCGCGTTTTCGGCGGGAAAGTGACATCGATGCATACCCTCTATTTGGAGGTAAGAGGAAAATAAAATGCCATTGCCATAGGCCAATTTCACACTTCCGGGTTTTTGGCTTCCGGAATCAGACCTTTCCGACGATATGCGTTTTGTCAAGATTAGAAAAGGTTTTTATTATAAAATAGTTGAAATAAATGTTTTAATACGAAACCTGACACCACACACAAGGGGAGGAGCTCGCTAAGAGAATTGAATAAGTCAAACAAAATATTTTCTAGTATTTGTCTAAAATATTTAGAATATTACTGAAAAAATATATATGTATTTAAAGTTTATATTAAATTTATATTGAAAGTATATATTTTTCATGGTTGTCATTCAAGTAAGTCTCAACCAAAGAACAGCGAGAGCTGTATCTAACCCTCATGAGTTCAAAGCAATTCAGCAGCCAATGAAACCTGACTTTGAAAAACAATTATCCAATCAAAAGCAAATTGGCTCTTGTTGCTAATCACATGTCCACCTGCGGTTTGAAAACTGCTGCTGAACGTTTATCAACAATCATAAAAGTAAACCTGCAAGGGCTAGGAGCAACCATTTTATTTGCACTTTGACACTCCACACTTTATGGTCATGACATGGATCCGAAGAGGCAAAAAAGGACATTTTATACACTTTCAGAAGTTGTAAATGAGCTTTGCAAGTCTAGCGATGAAGAGCGGGATGATTCCAGCGATGACGAGCCAGACATGCTTTTTCCAGAAGCAGATTTTTCAGACACCTCTCTAGATCGGTAAGGTCATACATTTATATACAGTCTTTCTTTACTAATATGCAGTATGTTAGGGAACAGTGTGTAAATGTGACAAAATGTGTAATCATGTATTTTTGGTGAGTTTGATACATTTTATTTACAGTCATTACTAATGTATGTTATGGAAAAGCATATATATGTGACATTATGTATTATACTTACACTGCAAAAAATGCTGTTCTTACTTAGAGTTTTTGTCTTGTTTCTAGTCAAAATATCTTAAAGTTCTTAAATCAAGAAACATTTTCTTGACAAGTAAAAATTATTTTCTTGTTTTCAGGAAAAATAAGTCAAAATTAAGTGAGTTTTTCCTTAAAACAACCAAAATAATCTGCCAATGGGGTAAGCAAAATAATCTTATTTCAAACCAAAAATAAGATATATAAACTTGTTTTCAGTTTGGATTAAGATTATTTTGCTTACCCCATTGGCAGATTATTTTGAATGGAAGGACACAAGAGAAGTCCTCATGTGTTCTTCCTTTCATTCCGCCAATGGAGACCAGACTGTGCAAAGGAGGGTCAAAACTCCAGATGGGAAATGGACAGAAAACACTGTTCCCATTCCTGCTGCAGTTGCAGACTACAACAAGTGAGTCAAATTTATTTTCTAGAGTTGCAGATTTGCTGGAAATGCAGAAACGTTAATATTTTATGTATTGATCATTGGTATGTTTACTTTACACACAGGAACATGGGTGGAGTTGAAACCACCAGCAGCTGGCTGGAATGCAGAACAAGAGGGCAAAGAATCAGAAAGAATTTCGAGAAGCTCTAGTTTGTGAGCTTGCTTGCTGACTGGATGCCACCCCCTGCTCCACCTGCTGCTCCTGCACCTGCTGCTCCTGCTCCTGCTCCACCTGCTGCTCCTGCCTCCAACCGTTCTGCATGCCACAGACCAAAGCACATCGCACAGTCCAAATGTGCTTCTAGAAGGAAATGCAGAGTGTGCCACAAGAAAACCCCTGTCATCTGCTCTGCATGTAATGTGTCCCTCTGCTTCTTGCCACATCGAGATTGTTTCAACAATTGGCATGATGAAAATACCTTGTAGTATTTATTACTGAAATGTTGTAAATAGTTATACATAGCGATGTACATTTGTATGAATAGTTATTTATAGTAGTAATGGTAGTCGTTTCATTAGTATTTTTGTATTTATTGTATATGTTCACGGAAAAAAAAAACAATGGTCCCACTTTATATTAAGTGGCCTTAACTACTATGTACTTGCATGAAAAAATAAGTACAATGTACTTATTGGGCTCATATTGAATTGCAAAACACATTTGCAGCTATTAAGGTGGGGTACGGGTAAGGTTAGGGAAAGCTTTAGTGGTATGGGTAGGTTTAAGGGTAGGGGTAAGGTGTAAGGGATGGGTCAACAGTGTAATTATAAATGTAATTACAGAAATTAATTACAGATGTAATTACATGCAGGTGTTTTTAAAATATAACTACAATGTAAAAACATGTATGTACACAATAAGTGCATTGTATCAAATGATTAATTTAAATGTAAGTACATAGTAGTTATGGCCACTTAATATAAAGTGGGTCCAAAACAATTAATACGCTGTTTATACTGTTTTAAAATAATTTACATCCTGAGCAGTGTTTTGAATAAAAAAAATAAATAAATAAATTAAAAAAAAGGATATCAATCTTTGTTGTGGTGTGAGGTCAAGCGGTAGAAAAGTGTCCCTTAGGAATCATCATTGGAGCATGAATTTCACCAAGTGGCCTTTCTTGGTATAGCAGCTCACAAAAAGCTCATTTTTGTGTGATATCTGTCTTAAAATTGGAACACAACTTCTTTAGACTTATGGCTTTCATTTTATATAATTTTTAGGGTGAACCAATTTTTTATTTGTATATTATTTTAATAAAAAATATTTTTATTTTTTATTTTTTTTATTACAATAAACTTAAACCGCTATAACTTTTTTGTTTAATTTTTTAAACTTCAGACACTTGTGCAATAAACTTCAGAGTGTGTCCTTTAAAACAAGACCAGAATGAGGTTTATATTCCAAAGCGTTCCAGAATTATAGTAATTTGAATTTCGACATTACCTTTGCAGGTCTACACTCAAAAATGGGCGTGACAGTTAACAGGTTAAATATGCTTAAAATACAGTTACAAATATACAGGTATATTTCAAGTATAAAAATTATACCAAAATAGGAACGTAGTAGTAAAGAGCAAAAGTAATATAGAAACAATAAACTATAAGTATATGAGTATATTAAACTAAGCATGCAATTTAACTAGTAAACTATTAGTATACCTATATAGTAAGTTTACTTGTAATATAGTTGCAGTACAAATGAAAAACGTTTGTAAACTAGTTGTGTACTCAATGTTTACTACTGTTACATTAAGTATACCAAGGGGAGGGCACATTTCACCTACACTTCTTTTGGTTTTGATTTGTGAAATGGCTTCATACAAACAACATACTAGTTTTCATTGTATGAGGTCTCAGAATTATCATATTGGTTTGAAATGAGCAGGTTATTGCATTTACATTTTAACTTAGAAATTTAATGCAGGGATATGCAGCACTGGTCCTGGAGTGACACTGTCCTGTAGAGTTTAGCTCCAACCTAATAATTTTTTTAAAATTTGCCTATAACCTTAGTAATCCTTTAGACATTGATCAGCGTGTTCATGTGTATTTGATTAAGGTTGGAGCAAATCTCTGCAGGACAGTTGCCTCCCCCTGATTTAATGTAATACAAGTTAAAAGAAATAAGCAACCAAACCATCTGATCACATTTTGTCTTGTTATATAGTGAACAGCCAAAGAAACACTAATGTTAAAAACTGTCAACTAAGTCAGACTGCCCAACTAAAGCAAGTTAAGTCAAGTCACCTTTATATAGCACTTTTAACAATTACTATTACTTTCAAACATACATCTAAACCTCTGTTAATCTCAATAAGAACTTCTGTAGATGTGTGACAGAAATAAATCAGACCTGATTTGATGTAAAACTGGTAATGTTGTTTATGTACCTGATTTTTAACCAAAATATGATGTTTAAGCGAAGTTGGATTGTAAGTGCATGCTAAGAACACTTTCCTGTTAAAAACGCTATAAGAATGTTAGGATATAATGTTCTAATTAAACTTTTTTTTTATTTTTATAGAATGTTATCCTACCTATCCTATCCAAACATTATGGGGGAAAAAATAGAACTTGCCACTGAAAACCAGAGCATTACATCATGTTTTCAGGACATTTTTAGAACAATAACATTTTAGCTGGCTTGTCAGCTGTTGTTTAGCTGTTCTACCTGTTTTTTTTGTTTGTTTTTTTTTGTTAAAAGAAAATGCATATAAATATTTTCCCTCCTCTGATGTTTGTCTTTAGTATGTATTCAGTGGGAGTGAATGTGATTGAAACAGCAGCTCCTGGGAGACCCTTCCAGCTCGGGATACTGTATGACTGCAGAAAAGAAGCTTTAATACCAGGTACAGTTTCTGAACATATGTCAAAGTCAAGTTTATTTCTAGAACACATTTAAAAGAACAGAGATGCATATGTGTATTATCAAATAAATATTTAAAACTGTGAACTAAAAGCAAATAGAGTATAAAAGACTATTGGTGCTTTTCCTCAGTTTGTTTTGTTTTTCCACTGCAGTTTAGTACTGCTTTAAACTGGTTGGGATTATAGACTTATCACTATAGTTGTGCATATTGATGGAATAGTGTTCTTGATTCTTGGCATGTGGAAGTTTTTCACTGCAAGTAGTGATGTGACATTTGACACCGAAGCTTTAAAGCGCTAGTTGTTGTTCCACACCCGTAAGACCTTCGTTCATCTTCAGAACATAAATTAAGATATTTTTGATTAAATTCGATGGCTCCGTGAGGCCTCTATTGCCAGAAATGACACTGAACTTCTCAAGATCCAGAAATGTACTAAAGACATATTTAAAACAATTCATGTGAGTGCAGTGGTTTAACCTTAATATTATAAAGCGACGAGAATACTTTTTGTGTGCCAAAAAAACTAAAGACTTTTAAACCATATCTAGTGATGGGCGATTTAAAAACAAGCTTTATGAATCTTTTGTTTCGAATCAGTGGTTCGAGTCGTGTATCAAACAAAGTCACATGAATCATTGAAATCGCAAAACACTTATGACATAACGAAGCCTCATTTACTGAAATCACGTGACTTTGGCACTCCGAACCACTGATTTGGGCAAAACCATGTGATCTGTGAAGTCTGAAGCTTCAGGCTTTTTCGACTTGAAGCAGTGCATGCTGGTTAGAAATCTTTTCTTACAATGGTGATGCCACATCACTGTGATGTATGGCTCAGTGAGCAGCCTCGGCCGACAACCAGCTCCTCAGCACATAGAGCGCAACAAAACCAAAGTGACGCCACCCATGCTCCCCTGCAAAGAGCTTGGGGACTTGGACAGGCGACACAATCAAAGCCTTCGAAGGGTAAGACAGATCTGAGGACTGTCATTATCACTAAGGGTGCGTTCACACTTGTCATGTTTAGTTAGATTAAAACGAACCCTGGTGCGATTGCTTGGTTAGTGCGGTTCATTTGAACATATGTGAACGCTGCCATCCGAACCCTGGTGCGCACCAAACAAGCAGACCGAGACCGCTGAAAAGATGGGTCTCGGTCCGCTTTCAAACAAACTCTGGTGCGGTTCGAATGATACATGAACGCAACACGGACCAAAGACATGTAACCAAACCAAAAACAGGAAGACGAGACCCTAAAAAGGACAGAATCCTCACGTATGTCGGTTTTTCTTGTCATAGTTGCGAGTTTGCCCATCACAGGCATAGACGCGCGTCTCCATGCAGCAGATCATTTGTGTGTGTGACGGAGGGATTCCCGCCGGTGTTTTGATTACTTTACACATTTTATAAGCTCTTCACGAGTTCCCAGCTGGCCAAAATACCATCACATGCAGGCTACGCACCGCTACACACACACAACGAGCGCATTTACCTCAGCAAACAGCACTGTTTTGGATGTTCGGTAAGTTCCGTCTCAAAATAGGCAATACGTCATAAAATCCGACCAATCACGTTGTGTATGTATCCCTATGACTTAAGGTTTGGTATCTTTTGGTTCGCTGATAAAATTGCCAATGTGAACGCTAACCGGACCAGGACTAAATGTTTTTTTTTCTTCTTTGGTCCGGACCAAATGAACTAAACGAACCGAACTACAAGTGTGAACGCACTCTAAGAAGGCTTCGAAGAGGTCCTTGACGCCAGTGGCAACCCTCCCCGCACTTGATTCGGTTGTTCCATCCTCAGCACAGGAAGTTCCTCAGATTTGCTTTAGGGGGCGAAGCTTACCAATACAAGGTTCTTTCTTTCTGCCTAGCTCTTTCACCCCGCACCTTCACAAAATGCGTGGCTGCAGCTCTGGCTCCCCTGAGACTCCAGGGCATCCACATGTTGAATTATATCAATGACTGTTGGGTCTCATGACAGCTGCGTCCAACGTGATACCTTTTGGCCTGCTGCACCTGAGACCCTTACAGTGGTGGTTCAGGACCTAGGGGTTGCCTTCATGCCTTAGTCATGTGGAAGAAGCCTTGGTTTCTGTCCCAGGGACTTGTGTTGGGGGCTCCTTGTCGTTGTGTAATGCTAACAACGGATGCTTCCCTCACAGGCTGGGGGGCGATCATGAGTGGTCGCTTGGCTCAGGGTCTTTGGGAGGACCATCTACTTTCCTGGCACATAAATTGGCTGGAAATGATGGCGGTATTTCGAGCACTCAAATACTTCCTCCCAGACCTAAGGAGCCATCATGTCGGCGGTCTCCTATATCAACTACCAGGGGCATCTGAGGTCTCGCCAATTGTGCAAGTTGACCCATCGGATCCTCCTGTGGGCCCAGGGGAAGCTCCTCTCCCTGAGAGCAGGCTATGTCTCTTGCTTATGTGTCGCCCCGACAGCCTTCACCTTTGGCTGTCCGGGCTCATTCTACTACGGGTATGGCTGCCTCAAAGGCTTTGATCTTGGGGGTCCCCCTCCATGAGATATGTGATGCGGCTGGGTGGTCCTCTCAGCATACATTAATTAAGTTTTATAATCTTGACTTGGGCTCCACTCCAGGGTCGGCTGTGCTCTTGTCTCAAGATAACAGACAGGCACTAGGTTCTATGGTGTAGTTGGGATAGGGTTCCCAATGCGTATCGACACAGCGCCCATGAAAGGGAATGTCTCGGGTTACGTCTGTAACCCTGGTTCCCTGTATAGGGAACGAGACGCTGCATCTCCTTGCCATACTCCCTCAGACTTCAGACTTATTCAGATGCGTTTTTTAATACCCAGTCATACAAGTATTATGAAGAATACATTTTAGGAAAATAAAATATTTGCTATTAGCAATTCACATATGTGTACATTTTTCTTTTATCATTATAGTGATATTCATACTGGCATTAAAGTCCCCCTGAAATCAACGTGCACGAATATTCGTTGTGCGAAAAAGTGAGGGTTTTTTCCGACCTGATGAAACGGTCATGAAACAAGCTGTCCAATTAGATCTGAGCTTTAGATCACGTGACCTGAAGAGCTGCTGTAGAACTCTGGCTCATTATTGGTCGGCTCCTGTGTCAGCATCACACGCATGGGTCATGCTGCTCACGTGATCGATGTAGGCCAATATTGAGCCGCCGTTCTGACATAGAACACAGAAGCAATGTATACAACATAAACAGTGAAGGAGAATGACAGTGAAGAGACAAATTTGTTGAATGAAGTCATTTTGTTTTTGTGCATTTTTGTGCAAGTATTCTCATCACTTCATAAAATCAAGGTTGAACCACTGCAGTCACGTGGAGTATTTTAACGATATCTTGCAGGCATGAAAAAGCAGAAGGCAATCAGTCGTTTCTCATTTGGTGTGAAAGGTCCGTTATTTGGCACCTCGCTTTTTCGCATTGTGCTCAGTGTGAAAGGGCCTTAATTATTTAAGACCACGTAGAGTTAGTGTAGGTATGGTTAAGTGTACAGTGATTTGGTTCTTTCAGATGTAATATTTTAGTCACATCTGGCTAGAAATGAACATGAATGTTTGTAGTTTTGGTGAAAATGTTTTTATATTATGTCCGAGTGTCATGATCCCAGCTCTGTGTCTTTTGTTTTGTATGGACTCTTGCACCACACTAACTGTTGCACTTCACCCTGGACTACATTTCCCACCATCCATTGCACTGATTACACACACACGGCTGTAGCCAATCACACACCCTACATAAGGCATGGACTTTCTCTCTGTCACTGCTGAGTATTGTTTAGCCTTGCATCTGACCTTTTCTCCGTTTTCCTTGCCTTGCCTATCCTGTGTTTTGACCCTGGACTGTTTCTTTGTTTGATGATTGTTTGCTGCCTGCCTTGACCTTTGCCTGTCTTTGGATTACTCTTTTACCTTTCCTTCCTTTATCTGTTTGCTGGTGTTTGACCCTCTGCCTGTACGACTATGCTCATCCTATTAATAAAGCCTTCACATGGATCATGGTTTTCCTTACCCATACATTACACCGCGATAGAGACATGAGATTTTTACTTTCATTGTCTTAAACTGCATTAATCTACATCAGCATTAGTTGCAGATGTGAAATGTGATCGTAATGAATTCATATTTTTCCTATAACAGGAATCAGACTTTGGAATAAAGAGCAGCTGGAGTAGAATATGTGCTCCTATACCCAAATTAATACAGATTTTAATGTCACAGCTTCAGACTCCATTGAGAACAAATCTAAATTACTGAATATTGATGGTGAACTGAATCTGAGTATTTTAGGTGATCTCATCAATGTAAGTGGAACAGGAAAGTATTCTGGCAAATTTCTCCACTGCTGCAGCAGTGATGTCGCCTCTGCTCCCGCAGGAGTTCAGCCCTGTCTAAATTCACCTTCATTGCTGCAGCAGTAGTTGTCTTTATCCATGTGACGAGAACTCTCCCGGCCCTTCAAACTAACTCCCAAACAGCACAATCAGCCTATGCAATGTAATTTTTGGGGGTCATCAGTAATGTTTCCGGCTGCTGTCATGCATTGGTTTGCAATTTTTGGGGAGTATTTTGGGTTCGGGCCAAATACCGAGCTCAGAGCCCTCTCCTCGGACAGCACGCCAAATACGCATACTATTTACTATGTGATTATTTGTAAGTGTGAACTCATGAATTACACTAAAAATGTTATATGGTCAAGCTTTTAGATATAAAATGTGATTCTAATAAATTCACTGCAGGTGCATTTTTCCTTTTTCAGGCTATAGATGTTGGAAACCAGAGGATCTTCAGAAGAATATTTCCTCTCGTAACCAAATTACTACAAGATTCAATTTCACAGCTTCAGACTCCATTAAGGATAAATCTAAATTACTAAATATTGGTGGTGAATTGAAACTGAGTCTTTTAAGTGGACTCATCAGTGTTAGTGGAGCAGCAAAGTATCTCAGTGACACCAAGAAGTCTTTTAAACAGCAGAGACTGACGCTACATTATCATTCAACCAGCGAGTTTAAAGAACTGACTGTGAATCATTTGCCTACTGAAAATATTCCTGATGATGATAATGATATTGCCACACATGTAGTGACAGGAATACTGTATGGAGCAGATGCCTGCTTTGTGTTTGACAGAGAAGTTTCATCTGATGAGGACAAAACCAAAGTAGATGGAGAAGTAAACGTGGCCTTAGATAAACTAAAGGGCATCGCTTCAGTAGCTGGAAATGTTAATCTAAGTATGAATAAAGACCAACAATCTTCAATCAAAAACTTCACATGCACATTTTATGGAGACTTCCAGCTACCATCTAACCCAGCCTCTTTTGAAGATGCGATGAATGTTTTTGCTGATCTTCCAAAACTACTGGGAGAAAATCAAAACCTGGCAGTTCCTCTGAAAGTTTGGCTTTATCCTCTGAACAAACTTCACTTAAGATCTTCAAAACTTCTGAAGGAGATCAGCATGGATCTAATCATGAAGGCTGAATCAGTGATTGAGAGTTTAAATACAGCTGAGATGAAATGCCGTGATCTTCTGGAAGACTCTCCCGCTCGGATGTTTGCTGCATTTCATTCTAAAATTCTGGAAATGAATCAAAACTGCAACACATATAGGTTGACACTGGTGAAGAAACTCGGCTTTCTGCTGCCAGACATCCGTGGGGACAAGATGAAGGAAACTGCACTGAATGATCTTCTAGAAGAAAATGACAAATCTCCATTCAGAGGAAGTGATCTTGCAGAGTGGCTGGAAGAAAGAGAAAGAGAGTCTGAGATCATTAAATCAGTCCTTGGACGGCTAAAGGATTATGGGGCACAGGTGGAAGACAACATTGATGCCATCTGGATGGGCCTGGATGATGGAAATCTGTTGTGTTACATGTTTACATCACTGAACTGCTCAGATGTGCTTCTGTGTAAACAAACCACCTACTTGAGTCCATCAACACGAGGAGAAACTGATCAGAAGAGTCCTGGTTCAAAGCAAACTTCTTGGCTCACTGCTGAGATCAAAAATACCATGAAGAGAAACTTGAAGATATTTAAGAACTTGATCAGTTCAAACAGCTGTAAACAAGACAGGTTCATTGTGTCCTCAGGAAAATTTGAGAATTATCCAGGTTCCTGCATTCTCCTTTATGAACATGGATGTGATGAAGCTGTTTGCTTCACTCCTCCATCCAAACCAGTCTGTCCGATCACTGAAGAGGTCAAAGGTCAGAATGTGGTTCTGAAGGTTCCTCCATCATGTCCTGCTACAGTGGAGCTCAGATTACTGTATAAAGTGAAGCAGGACACAGTCTGGACATCTGAACCTGTGCTGAAGGATCAACACACAGTTACTCTGACTGATCTGAGAGCAGGAACTGAGTATGAGATCAAATGTGCAGCGCTGGGGAAACTCAACTACACCGTAGACAGTGACGTCAAGTCAAGTCAAGTCAAATTTATTTATATAGCGCTTTTACAATTGGTAATTGTTTCAAAGCAGCTTTACATATTAGAAGCACAGAAAAAAAGGGAAGTGGTTAAAACTGTACAAGCAAGCGTGGTAATATGTAACATATACAAGATGGTGCTACATTAAGCCAATGTCGGCTGACTTCCAGGGGTGGAAAAAACCCCCTAGGAGAAAAACCCAGCGTGCTAGCACTGGGAAAAAAGTCCTAGGAGGGAAAAAACCCCTTGGAAGATATATATATGTAAATGTATATGGAGATCAAAATCTGAATTGTACATTTTTATTATAGAGATTAAAAATCGATTATATATAAATATATGTAAGCGGATACGGGGATCCTGGGCTACGTTGTAGTCAGGTCCAGACGCAGGTTCTCCATCTGACCTGGATACGGCCTGGATCCAGCACCCGGCAAACCTCAGGATAAGCAGAGAGACAGATATTAGCGTAGATGCCATTCTTGTTCTGATGTACAGGTATATCTAGTGTTATAGGAAATGTTCTCGGTTCCGGCCGACCTAATTATTGCAGCGTAACAATCCTTTAACGGATTTGAAAAATGTTAATGTATTGATAATGTGTTATGTGTATGCAAGAGCAAAGAGATGTGTTTTTAGTCTAGATTTAAACTGACAGAGTGTGTCTGCTTCCCGAACAATGCTAGGAAGATTGTTCCAGAGTTTAGGTGCTAAATAGGAAAATGATCTGCCGCCTTCAGTTGATTTTGATATTCTGGGTATTATCAACTGGCCTAAATTCTGAGATCGCAATAAACGTGAAGGACTATAATGCATTAAGAGCTCACTTAGGTACTGGGGAGCTAAACCATTTAGAGCTTTATAAGTAAGTAGCAAGATTTTAAAATCTATACGATGTTTAATAGGGAGCCAATGTAATGTTGACAGAACTGGGCTAATATGGTCATACTTTCTGGTTCTAGTAAGAACTCTAGCTGCCGCATTTTGAACCAACTGTAGTTTGTTTAAAAGCCGAGCAGAACAACCACCCAGTAGAGCGTTACAATAATCTAGTCTTGAGGTCATGAATGCATTAACCAACTGTTCCGCATTTGTCATTGAGAGCATATGTCGTAATTTAGATATATTTTTTAGATGGAAGAAGGCGGTTTTACAGATACTAGAAACATGACTTTCAAATGAAAGATTGGTATCAAAGAGCACACCCAGGTTCCTAACTGAGGACGAAGGTTTAATGGAGCACCCGTCAAGTGTTAGAGAGTATTCAAGGTTTTTTCGTGAGGAAGTTTTTGGTCCAAAGATTAGGAAATCAGTTTTTTCTGAATTTAATAATAAGAAATTTCTTGTCATCCAGTTTTTAATGTCAGCTATGCATTCTGTTAGTTTTGTGAATTTGTAGGTTTCGTCAGGGCGCGAGGAAATATAGAGCTGAGTATCGTCAGCGTAGCAGTGAAAACTAACACTATGCTTCCTAATTATCTCTCCTAAGGGCAGCATGTACAGAGTGAAAAGCAACGGTCCTAATACTGAGCCTTGTGGTACCCCATATTTAACCTGTGATCGATACGACATCTCTTCATTAACTACCACAGACTGATAACGGTCAGATAAGTATGATTTGAACCATGCCAAAGCAATTCCACTAATGCCAATATAGTTTTCAAGTCTTTTTAAAAGAATGTTATGATCGATAGTGTCAAAAGCAGCACTGAGATCTAATAACACTAATAGAGAAATACAGCCACGATCGGATGATAGGAGTAGATCGTTTGTAACTCTAACGAGAGCAGTCTCAGTACTATGGTATGGTCTAAATCCTGACTGGAAATCCTCACAGATTCCATTTCTTTCTAAAAAGGAACACAGTTGTGTTGAAACTGCCTTTTCTAGTATCTTTGACAGAAAAGGTAGATTCGAGATTGGCCTGTAATTTACTAAATCTCTCGGATCTAGTTGAGGTTTTTTAATAAGAGGTTTGATAATAGCCTGCTTAAAGGTTTTTGGCACGTGTCCTAGTGTTAAAGATGAATTAATTATATCAAGAAGTGGACCTACGACCTCTGGAAGCATTTCTTTCAGTAGTTTAGTCGGCATTGGGTCTAACATACATGTCGTTGATTTTGATGATTTGATAAGTTTAGATAATTCTTCCTCTCCTATAGCGGCGAATGATTCTAGTTTTACCTCAGGGACACTACAGTGCACTGTCTGAAGAGAAACTGTAGACGGTTGCATGTTTATAATTTTCTCTCTAATATTATCAATCTTGCAAGTAAAGAAGTTCATAAAGTCATTACTGCTGTGCTCTATGGAAACGTCAGCAGTTGAATCTCTGTTTCTAGTTAATTTAGCCACTGTGTCAAATAAATACCTAGGATTATGTTTGTTTTCTATTAAGAGATTTGAAAAATAAGTAGATCTAGCATTTCTTATGGCTGTTCTGTACTCAATCATTTTTTCTTTCCACGAAAGGCGAAAAACTTCTAGTTTTGTTTTCTTCCAACTACGTTCAGCTTTTCTAACAGCTCGTTTTAGAGCCCGAGTGTGCTCATCATACCACGGCGTTGGATTAGTTTCCTTAATCTTCTTTAGACGTAAAGGAGCGACCGCATCTAATGTGCTGGAAAAGAGAGAGCCAATAGTTTCTGTTGCAGCATCGAGTTCTTCTATGTTGTCAGGTATACTAAGGCGATGAAACTGCTCGGGGAGATTATTTATAAAGCAATCTTTAGTGGCAGACGTGATTGTTCTACAATATTTATGGCTGGGTGGTGGTTTTGTAGCCTTGGCTAATTGTATTATACACGAGACTAAATAATGATCTGATATATCATCGCTCTGCTGTAGAATTTCAACAGCATCAATATCTATTCCATGCGACAGTATTAGATCTAGGGTATGATTACGACAATGAGTGGGTCCTGACACGTGTTGTTTAACTCCAATAGAGTTTAAAATATCTGCAAATGCCAATCCAAATGCGTCTTTATTATTATCTACATGGATATTCAAATCACCAACAACAAGGACTTTATCCGCAGCCAGTACTAACTCTGATAGAAACTCAGCAAATTCTTTGATAAAGTCAGTATGGTGCCCTGGTGGCCTGTATACAGTAGCCAGCACAAATGTCAACTTACATAATGTTACATAAAGCACCATCACTTCAAAGGAATTATATTTGAAATTCTTTTGAATGATTCTGAATATATTACTATAAATTACAGCAACACCTCCCCCTTTGCCTTTCTGTCGAGGATTGTGTCGATAATCATAACCTTGAGGACTAGATTCATTTAAAGTAATGTAATCGTCTGGTTTTAGCCAGGTTTCTGTCAAACACAGCAAGTCTAGTTTATTGTCTGTGATAATTTCATTTACAATAAGTGCTTTTGAAGAAATAGATCTAATATTCAGTAACCCAAGCTTTATCATTTGTTTATCTGATTTATCTGTGATTTTCATTTTTTGAACATCAATTAAATTTTTACCCTTAAAAGGTTTTGGAAGTTTTTTGTATTTACTAGTTCGAGGTACAGACACAGTCTCTATGTGATAATATCTAGGTGAAAGTGTTTCTATGTGCTGTGAATTATCTGAGTTCTGTGACGTGAGGCGGCTAGCAGACGGTCGGTTTAGCCAGTTTGTCTGCGTCCTGATCTGGGCCCTGGTTTGTCATGTTTCAGCTCTAAGACTATTTGCCAAATTTCTAGAGAGAAGAGCAGCACCATCCCGGGAGGGATGAATACCATCTCTTTTCAACAGATCAGGTCTGCCCCAAAAGCTTTTCCAATTGTCTATGAAACCTATATTATTCTGCGCACACCACTTAGACAGCCAGCCATTGAGTGATGATAACCTGCTAACTATCTCATCACTCCGACGAACAGGAAGACGTGATCAGAGTCATCACAGAGGTATGATCAAATACATGATATCAAATAAATAATATCAGTAATATATGCAACTTCATATATGAAATATAGTACTTCTCCCATTATTGCCAATCACAATCTGTTGTCAATCAAATGTGTTTTTCAGCTGAAACAAATGAAACAAACAGTCAAGGGTGAGTCATATGATTTTGTTCTCATTTATAATCTTTCTGATTATAAAGCAACCATGTCATTTCTTCACCAACACTGTGAAGCTAAATGCTGTAAATATGTAATGCCATGTTCCATGCAACCTGTAACCCGTGATTTTCCAACCTTCTACCCGTGACAGTGCACTGAAATTGTCCTAAAGAAATAGACTTTAGGACAATATAACACTGCAATCAAATTAATAATAATACTAATGATAAATAATATACACACGATTATGTATTACAATGTTATGTGTCTGCAACGATATGTCATGAAAGTACAGTATATCGCCACCTGGAAATGTTGGGCATAGCTAATGTGTTTACATCGAGCTACCACAATTCCTTGCGCTCAGGAACTTTGCCGTGACTTGCCTGGAACACTACAAAATCATGAGTCGTGGTTTGAAGTCATGACTTACGGGCTCAAAAACCTGCCTGGAGTGCAGCAATAATATAGTCTATGCTTTCCAATAAAATGGATATTATCAGACAACATATTATAAAACTTTTTTTCTTATCAGTGTGAAAGAAACTCAAAATACCCAGCTGAATTTGTTCACACATACCTGTGTTATACATCTTTCACACACATATACCCACAACAAACACACGAGGGCGAGTAAGCGAATCCATGAACCGTGACAACATCATTCTAAAGTGTTAAGTGTGTACTGTTATTTGTATACACTCACACACACACAAAAAAATGTTGTGCTTTTCACAAAAAAAAGAAAAAAACATGATGTGCGATCTGATGTCTTCCTCTCAATGAAGGCAATGCTGAATTGCGTTTTAAAATGAACTGAAACTCAGCAAATACTTGACACACAGACACGAGAGACATATCTACCCAATGCCTGGAATGTCTACTTCTAAATGAAGTAAGTCAAATCAAAAACAAATATTCTCAGTTCATTTGAAACCAAGGAGAGGTTCCTTCTTTTCCTTCTCACTTCATTATCTGTAATGAGCTGAGACCGCCACATCCCCCGCGTTCACATGGTAAATAGTTTGTATGCATCGCACACACCCCTCAGTCAATGGCGCAAAAACATCATATTCACTGAACGTTCGTCGCGTTTTGAGGATGATGCTGTACTCCGGTAAAGAGGCCCTTCAGACGATTATGTACAGTATAGAATTCACCTTTTTGTCTGAGGAAGACTGAGATGATGAACGGTTGCATTTCGAAAAGCAAATTCACCCTGAGGAGGACATAAATTCAGGGTAAGTCGTTTAGTGTTATATAATTCTTTTTTTCTGTATATATAAATCTTGTATGAATTTTTACACTATATTGTGCCTATAGTAAATACAGGTGTAAATGTTTGAAATGCACTAAATATGTGCAGTCTATATGGCCCATCAACAGATACTCACAGTTTACGGCCAATCAATAGATATTTGTCTGTCCTATGGCCCATCTCACAGAAGTGAGGAAACCCCCCACATTTTTCTAAATATTTTATTGTAGCTTATCTTTTGACAGAACTGAAGAAATTACACTTTGCTACAATGTAAAGTAGTCAGTGTACAGCTTGTATAACAGTGTAAATTTGCTGTCCCCTCAAAATAACTCAACACACAGCCGTTAATGTCTAAACCGCTGGCCACAAAAGTGAGTACACCCCTAAGTGAAAATGTCCAAATTGGGCCTAAAGTGTTAATATTTTGTGTGGCCACCATTATTTTCTAGCACTGCCTTAACCCTCTTGGTTCACCAGAGCCGACATCACGGAGCTGGTGGATGTTAGAGACCTTGCGCTCCACCATCTTCCGTTTGAGGATGCCCCACAGATGCTCAATAGTGTTTAGGACTGACATGCTTGGCCAGTTCATCACCTTTACTCTCAGCTTCTTTTGCAAGGCAGTGGTCATCTTGAAGGTGTGTTTGGGGTCATTATCATGTTGGAATACTGCCCTCCGGCCCATTCTCCGAAGGGAGGGGATCATGCTCTGCTCATTCATGGTTCCCTCAATGAACTGTAGCTCCCCAGTGCCGGCAGCACTCATGCAGCCCCAGACCATGACACTCCCACCACCATGCTTAACTGTAGGCAAGACACACTTGTCTTTGTACTCCTCACCTGGTTGCCGCCACACACGCTTGACACCAACTGAACCAAATAAGTTTATCTTGGTCTCATCAGACCACAGGACGTGGTTCCAGTAATCCATGTCCTTGGTCTGCTTATCTTCAGCAAATGGTTTGCAGGCTTTCTTGTGCATCATCTTTAGAAGAGGCTTCCTTCTGGGACGACAGCCATGCAGACCAATTTGATGCAGTGTGCAGCATATGGTCTGAGCACTGACAGGCTGACCCCCACCCCTTCAACCTCTGCAGCAATGCTGGCAGCACTCATACATCTATTTCACAAACACAAACTCTGGATATGACGCTGAGCACATGCCCTCAACTTCTCTGAGCGTGGCTAGGCTTGATCTGAGTGGAACCTGTCCTGTTAAACTGCTGTATGGTCTTGGCCACCGTGCTGCAGCTCAGTTTCATGGTCTTGGCAATCTTCTTATAGCCTACGCCATCTTTATGTAGAGCAACAATTCTTTTTTTCAGATCCTCAGAGGGTTCTTTGCTATGAGGTGCCATGTTGAACTTCCAGTGACCAGTATGAGAGAGTGAGAGCGATAACACCAAATTTAACACACCTGCTCCCCATTCACACCTGAGACCTTGTAACACTAACGAGTCACATGACACCAGGGAGAGAAAATGGCTAATTGGGCCCAATCTGGACATTTTCACTTAGGGGTGTACTCACTTTTGTGGCCAGTGGTTTAGACATTAATAGCTGTGTGTTGAGATATTTTGAGGGGACAGCAAATTTACAGTGTTATACAAGCTGTACTCTCACTACTTTACATTGTAGCAAGGTGTCATTTCCTCAGTGTTGTCACATGAAAAGATATAATAAAATATTTACAAAAATGTGAAGGATGTATTTCTGTGAGATACTGTACATTGTGCGCCCATACCCACCAATTGCCCATCAGTTTACTTTGGTTGTATGATGAATGTATGCTAACTGTTTTTCTGTGTGCGTCAGCATGCTCATGCTTTTTTTTTCTTTTTTTTTTACACAGATGTGACAATGAAAATTTCCAAACACCTGTTCCAAAGAGACCCCCATGAGATACAACAAACACATGGGGGGTGTTGATCTGTCTGATCAGCTGATACCGTACAGCACAACACAGTCAACTTCAAAGACTTTTTTTAAATTCTGCATTTTATAGTCTCTTTTAAAGCAAAACTCTTCATACCTTCTAATCAGAAAATGAAACCACTCACCACTGTCGTCAATCTTACTGCCGCTGATATCTCCCTTACAGTGGTCACGCTCCTCGACTCAGGGTCAGCCGGCAACTTCGTCTCCGGCATCCTCTGCCGGCAGCTACATCTCAAGACCTCTCCGTCTCCGACAATCTACCAGATCAACTCCATAACTGGCAAGCCTCTCAGCCGTAAGCATGTCCGTACAGTGGCAGGACCTCTCAAGCTTCAAGTCGGTTTGTTACATCAAGAGGAATTACATCTGCTGGTTCTGGAGGATTCCACCGCTGACGTGGTTCTGGGGCGCCCCTGGTTGGAGCAGCATAACCCTACCATCTCCTGGAAGACGGGCGAAATCCTGAAGTGGGGCGACACCTGTTTCTCTCGCTGTCTGACTGAACTTCCTGTGCCACCTACTCCATCTTCTGATCTCTCCCTCTGTGCAACATCCATCGAGAGCCCAGTTGAGAAACGCTCCATCGACATCTCTAAGTGTTACGCCCCCTTCAGCGATGTCTTCTGCCCACAGAGGGCTTCCAAGCTGCCTCCACACCGGCCATGGGACTGTGCCATCGATCTGCTTCCGGGTGAACCAGTGCCGAAGGGTAAGATCTACCCGCTATCCATCCCGGAGGAGAAGGCCATGGAGGATTACATCAAGGAGGCCCTCGCTCAAGGATACATCCGGCCGTCTACATCCCCTGCTGCTTCCAGTTTCTTCTTCGTGGCTAAAAAGGACGGAGGCTTGCGGCCATGTATTGACTATCGCTCTCTCAATAAAATCACCGTAAAGTTCAGGTATCCCCTTCCTCTCGTCCCAGCGGCCCTGGAACATCTCCGTGGTGCCACTGTGTTTACGAAGCTGGACCTCCGCAGTGCGTACAACCTCATCCGGATACGTGAGGGGGACGAGTGGAAGACCACCTTCATTACTCCTACTGGCCACTATGAATACCTTGTGATGCCGTATGGCCTGGTCAACGCCCCCTCCGTATTCCAGGACTTCATTCACGAGGTGCTCCGGGAGTTTTTCCATCGCTTCGTCCTAGTATACATCGACGACATACTCATCTACTCCCGGAGCCAGGCCGAACATCGCCGACACGTTGCGGAGGTCCTCACACGCCTTCGTCAGTTCCGTCTATTCCTCAAAGCAGAAAAGTGTTCATTCCATCAACCCACAGTGTCATTCCTGGGATACATCATCGACCACAGTGGCATCCGGATGGACGAGAGGAAGGTGGAATCCATCCCCACCTGGCCAGAACCCACTACCATCAAAGAGTTAGAACGCTTCCTTGGATTTTCAAACTTCTACCGCCGGTTTATCAAAGATTACAGCTCCTTCACCCATCCACTCACCAGTCTTCTCAGAAATAAGCCCAAGTCTCTGTCCTGGAATCCAGCAGCCACCAACGCCTTCAATCGCCTCAAGAAAGCCTTCACCACCGCTCCCTTACTCGTTCACCCCGATCCAGAGCAGCCCTTCATTGTAGAGGTGGACGCCTCTACCACCGGAGTGGGAGCGGTGTTGTCGCAGCAGCAGGGGACGCCAAGTAGACTTCTTCTCCCGCAAGCTCAGCCCGGCGGAAGTCAACTACACCATCGGTGACAGGGAACTCCTTGCTGTGAAGCTTGCTCTGGAAGAGTGGAGGCATTGGTTGGAGGGAGCCAAACATGCGTTCCTGGTTCTAACAGATCACAAAAACCTAGAGTATCTTCGTTCTGCCAAAAGGTTAAACCCAAGACAAGCCCGTTGGGCCATGTTCTTCTCCCGATTTAACTACACCATCTCCTACCGACCAGGCTCTAAGAACACCAAAGCAGACGCTCTCTCCTGTCTCCATGCTCCCGAAGAGAAAACGGAAGAACCCGAGCCAATCATCCCGAGCTCACTCATAGTAAGCCCCATCACTTGGTCAGAGGAGACCATTCCCTCCTCCACTGCCTCCACGAACCCTCCGCCGGGCTGTCCACCTGGCTTGCTCTACATCACCCGGACACGACGCACTCCAACCATCCACTCAGCTCACACGTCACTAGGCACTGGTCACCCGGGGGTCAACGAAACCCTCTCGTTGCTGAAAGAACGCTTCTGGTGGCCAGGGATGGCAGCCGATGTCAGAAGGTACGTGCAGGGCTGTCGGGAGTGCGCCATCTCCAAAAGTCCTCGTCATCTGCCAGCTGGGAAAATCCTTCCTCTGCCCGTTCCCAACCGACCATGGTCACACCTAGGGGTGGATTTCATAACAGACCTCCCCACTTCTGATGGAAATACCTGCATCCTAGTCATCATAGATCGTTTCTCCGAATCTTGTCGTCTCATTCCACTACGAGGATTACCCACTGCCATGGAAACAGCTGAAATGCTCTTCAACCATGTGTTCAGGTATTTCAGAATACCAGAGGACATTGTATCAGACAGAGGACCCCAGTTCATCTCCAGGGTATGGAAAGCATTCCACTCACTCCTAGGTGTGGCCGTCAGCCTAACATCGGGATACCATCCGCAGTCGAACGGGCAGACGGAAAGGAAGGTCCAGGAGATTGGCCGCTTCCTCCGTACCTTCTGTCATGACCACCAGGGCTCTTGGAACCAGTTCCTGGGTTGGGCCGAGTACGCCCAGAACTCTCTCCGGCAGTCAACTACAGGACTCACACCATTCCAGTGCGTACTTGGCTACCAACCCCCACTGTTCCCCTGGACCGGGGAACCATCTAACGTTCCGGCGGTGGATTACTGGTTCCGAGAAAGCGAGAGGGTCTGGGACTCAGCTCACCACCAGCTGCAACGAGCCCTGCGCAGACGCAGGATGATAGCGGACCTACGGCGTTCCAACACCCCTGTCTTCCAGCCCGGACAGAAGGTATGGCTGTCGACACGGGACATCAGACTGCGTCTGCCCTGCAAGAAGCTGAGTCCCAGGTTCATTGGCCCATTTCCCATCATCAAGCAGATCAACCCGGTCACATACCAAATTCAACTGCCACAAGGGTATCGTATTCACTCCACTTTCCACGTCTCACTCCTCAAACCTTATCACCCTTCTGCTCTCTCCACAGGACCTGGCGTGACTCCCGCCGAACCCCCCCTTCCACTCATCCTGGAAGACGGTGCGGCATACGAGGTTCATGAGATCTTGGACTCCCGGCGTCGTGGTGGTCAGCTGGAGTACTTGTTCGACTGGGAAGGATTCGGCCCCGAGGAACGCTCCTGGGTTCCAAGAAACGACATCCTTGATCCCAGCTTACTTCAAACTTTCCGTGACAGTCACCCTGATAGACCGGCACCGCGGGGAAGAGGACGACCACCACGGCGTCGGGGTCCTCGGCCCTCAGGAGCGGGCCGTGGAGGGGGGGGTACTGTCACAGACACGTCAGGTTCCAACCTCAACCAATCACAGCGCACGCCATCCCCTGAGTACTGATCACCGCCACCTGCACCTCATCACCGCACTCATCAGCAGCACCATAAAGAGCACACACACACAGCACTCCATGTCCGGTCTCGTTCGCATATACTCACGTTAATGCTTACCTCAAGGACTCCTCGCTCCATACTTACCTGTCTCCAGCGTGTCTCCTTCCCTCTGTGTGCCTCGTCTTCTGTGTGTGAGTGCTCCAGTCAGCTCCAGCCATCTCCAAGCTCCAGCGTGTTCACAGATCTCCGTATCTGAAAGGAAAAGGACAGTAACTATCTCCATTATTATCATCTATTCATCTATTGATTCATCACTGCTTACCTGTTCACTGCTCCTTGCTCTACTGGTGTCAATAAAACCACAGTTACCTGTTTACATCCGTGTCTGCCTCCTGTGTACCGTAACATGTATAGTATTAAAATCTTCTACATCTCAGGTCAGAACTATCTCCATGTGGATTTCTCAGCTGTCAGCCTTTCTTCCATAAATAGGAAAAATTCAGGAGTCTTTGGGAACCTCTCCAATCCTTCCTACACAAATTTTGAATTTTTATTTTAAGAGAGTTCTGGCTTCTCTTGTTTTGACATATGTTTTTTTGTAAACAGATACATTTGTACATTTTATTTAACTTGCAGTGCTTGGGGTTTGTTTGTTTGATTGTCTTTATCTCTGTTGTTTGTACTATTTGAAAATCCTTAATAAAACAAACAAACAAACAAAAAAAAACCTTAATTTCTTTTCGACTGAGGAAAGAAGGACGTTTTGGATGACATAGTGGTGAATAAATTATTTAAGTGAAATAATTATTTAAAGTTATTTGTAAAAAAAAAAAAAAAAAAAAAGTTGCTTTTAAAAGAAATGCATTATAATATTGCATTACTTCATGAAAAAGTAACTAATTGCATTACATTACTTTTGTGTTACTTTTTTCACCAGGGCTGGGCTTGCTTGTTTGTTTCTTAATAACAACAAAAAAAGTTTTATTTTTGGCAAATGTTAAGACCCTTTCACACCAAAAGTGAAATGAATAAGCCTCAGGCTGAAGGAAACACATATTCACTCCTGTACAGTAGAGGGCGCAGCTCAAACAACCTTTCAGATGTGCTGTCATTCTGGATTAAAGAGGAATAGGATACAGGAGAAGGAAGTTCAACACTCTGTAAGGACGTAGCCTATTTATTAGCTCAATTTAATTGTTACAGGGAATAAGAATTGAATCAACTGTAAATGATTCACTGTAAATGATTCAGAATTAATATTTAACACTTCATCAATTATTCGTCCAGCGAAAATTGAGGTTAGAGTATTTTACCAATTCTGGATAAAATATTATTCTGTGGCCAACAGTAACAATATTTTATTATGATTATTGTTATTATTGTAATTATTATATTATTATAAGCAAGAGGTAACTTTTAGGATCTTTTGAGTTTAAGGCAGTAATTTGATACACAACACAAACTCGTATATGTGAAAATCAAAACAAGATTTATTGACTACTTCTAATGATTACAGGAAACTAAGGCTAAACACACACACACATACACACATACATACATGCACACACATTCGCGGAGTTGATGAGTTATGAAAAGTCCCAAGTTCAGTGCTAACTTAACTTATAACCGGAAGAAAATCACAAAAGCAGAGCTTTGGCTTGATTCTTTAGGTTTAAAGGAGTTTCACCAGTTTCCAGCAAGAGAGAGAGAAGTTTGCTTGTACCTGCGTTTGCTCTGACAGCTGAGGTAATCGGGTTGTTCCGTGACTCGTGTACAGCGGAGTCCCGCGTTCTGGATTGGCTGTCTTTCAGGTGACGTCTTCTCGGGAAAGCCCTGTGGGTTGCGCGGAAGCTTTGAAGGATGTTGCTGTTCTGATCTGAGCGTCTGGCTTGAGCGGCTCTCTTCTTGGGAGACTTTGGTCAGATATTTCGCAGAGGGTTTTGGAATCTGGATGTGACGGCTGTTGATCAGCGGCGTGGCTCGTAGTTCAAGTCGACGACTGTTAGATGGAAAATCAGCCCCGGTCAATCGGTTCTCAATGACCCATGCGACTTTTCCGCCGTGGTCAAAGTAGCGGTGCTTCGGCTACTTCTGACCGATTTCTGACTTCCAGCTTCTGACTCTGACCTTATTTCATATTTCTCAACTGACTTTAGCTTGTTCAGACGGCATAGTTTTAAAGGAGCAATTCTGGCTCCATCCTTCAGATGCGATCCTCCAATGAGACGTTGCTACGGAGATTAGACACGCCTCGTCTATTGTCTATTGATCACATCGCGTGATATCTGCAGAACATTCTCCTGTTTTATTAACAACTTTATAAAGTTTCTTAATATTTTCCTGATACTGAATTTCAATGTTTCATTCACACAGAATTACAGAGAATTATAAATTCTGCATTTAGAGCTCAAACACGACACACTTCTTACACGCATATTACTAGACTGACCTAATTAAAACAATGATTACAAGAGAAAGACGATGCATACAGGAATGCAAACATATAATGCATTGAATCCAACATGTTAGTAATCACATCATATCAAGTGTTATTCTGGATAGAGTTAATACTTTAAGTAATCGACAATTGTCCCTTTTGAGATTCAAGATTGAGTCCTTAAGCATAGTTTAAACTTTGACCGGAGTCACGAGTGACCGGGTCAGGATGGATTGCTCACACAAGGGAGGTATTGATAGGACAGATTCGTCTTTAAATCCGTTGATGGGTGTTTTCCTGTTCCGTCCGATAATACAAGAGGGTTTTGTGAGAGAATCAATAGATTTAATGTGATCAGATCCACGTGATGGGTTCTGATTAGTTTATTGCTGATGAGCAAAGAAGTCCTTTAGACAGAGTCCTTTGTTAAAAGAAGTCACGTCATCACTTCTGTAAAAGCTAGGTTTTTCCTGTCAGGAAATGGATCTTTTGGACCAAATGAAGCTTTGTTCAATCATGCCTCTGGCTGATAAAGCCATTTGGTAACGTCTGTCGAACGAGTCCCTACAACTCTTATTTCTAAATCTAATCTAAAGTAACTTAAGTTTTGCTTATTAGTGGTTGAATCAGATCATTGAAGGTCAAGCAGCAAAGACATTGATTAATATAGCGAGATTAAAAACAAAGTATATTTGTGTAATATAATTAATTAATACAGGTTTGCATAAAATTCTGAGATTAAATGTTTTTGTGCAAGTGAGATGAGTAAATGCATGTTCACATTTACTCATGAAACTACAATAACCATCATGTTCACACAGCGCACAACACCTCTACACTTTATATCTCTCAACATGGCGACAGGAGAGCTGTCAGTCAATACATGTGAATAAGCAACTTGTTACTTATTTGAAAAATAACTAAAATATTTTGTTGTAATTAAAAAAGTAATGTGTTACTTTACTAGTTACTTGAAAAAGTAATCTGATTACATAACTCAAGTTACTTGTAAAGTGTTAACCTCAACACTGGTAATGCTTGACGACCTAATGGAGACAGGGAAACAAAGCTTCACAGCGTAGTGATGTGATTGGCTATTTGCGCTGTCAGTTATTTATCTATTGTAAGGTCAATTAAAGTTAGTAAGTAAATAGAAACAGTAATGTAAAAATCTTCTTTTCTTGTGTGACCTCTTTATGATTTTCAGAAAATGATCAGGAGTGTCTAAGGATTGTGCTGATCGGAAAGACAGGAACTGGAAAGAGTGCAACAGGAAACACTATTCTGGGAAGAAATGAGTTTGTGAGTGAAGCAAGATCATCTCCAGTGACGTTTTTTTGTAAGAAGGGAGTTGGTGAAGTTGATGGTCGATCAATAGCTGTTGTTGATACTCCAGGAATCTTTCACATGACATGGACAAATAATCAGCTGGTGGAAGAATTAATGAAATGTGTTTCACTGTTATCACCTGGACCTCATGTGTTTGTCATTGTGCTGTGTGTGGGAAGATTCACCAGCGAAGAAAAAGACACTATAGATCTGATAAAGAATATCTTTGGTCCAAAAACTGTTCAGTTCAGCATCATTCTGTTCACTAGAGGAGACGATCTCGAGCACTGGACCATAGAGGATTTTGTGAGGGAACAGTGTTCAGAACTGAAGAAACTGATCAGAGATTGTGGAAACAGATTCATGGCTTTCAATAACAGAGAAAAACGAGACAAAACTCAAGTGACTCAATTGTTAAACATGATAGAAGAGCTGAAAAATACTAATGAGGGTCAATACTTCACTAACAGCCTGTTTGAGGCAGAGATGTCCATTAAAAAGGGAACAGACGAAATTGAGTTATTGAGAGTCAAATATGAGAGAGAAATGGAAGAGCTCAAAAAGAGATTGAGTTAGAGAAAAGCAGAAGAGTAAAAAGTACAAATAGAGAATGAGTTCAAACAAAAAGAAAAGAGAAATACAGACAAGATCAATAAAACACATTTGAACATGAACAAATGAAAAGTTCAGATGCAAAAGCCGCTAAACGCCATCTCTGTCAAAAATGAGATAATGACATTGAACGAATGCTTACGGCACGTAGTACACGTTCAGCAAATCACGTGCTTCAAATCCTCTAAATCGCAGCGTCAGCCCATTCAGAAATATCGGTTTGTTGGCAAAAGCCTCTAGACGCCACTTCCCTTTGGCACCAAAAGCCGCTATATTCCGAGAACCAATCAGAAGGCTCAAATCGAATCATATGATTCCGAGCGGTTTCAATATAGCGGCGCGCTGAGGAGATTTTTTTAGAGTCAGATTCAGATTGAGATTTTTAAAATAAAAGATGGAGTACAATGAAATGGATCAGCCTGTCCTACTAACATTGAATGGCAGAAGAAAACGTTATTTACCTCAAAACTCCACCTGTCATAAAGCAAAATAGCCTACAGTGGAAATGGCTTGGTCGCAATATCATGCACTCATAACAGTTCTTCGTGCAGTGCCGTTACTTTGAAAGAATCAGATTTATTATACATCAAACAACAGCTCTATTTCGCCAAAGACAAAGTCAAACAAGATGCTATTTTTCTGTCTCATATGGAAGCTGTGCCATATAAACAGAGGAGGCAAAAAGTGGAGGCTGAATAGAAGAGACGTGTTAGATCCCTGTGTAAAGAGGTTTGTCTACTGTTTAGTTTTTAAGTGATAAGTGCTCTCATCTTTTTCAGGGTTTTTAGTTGCATCTTTAGTGATTTTTCAACTATTTACCATGTCTTGTCCCAAATAGGTGGATTTAGAGGTTTTTGCAAAAAAAGCACAAGTGGATTTAGCTGGTTTTGACGCAAAAGAAAATCTAACTTGTTAAAAACCAATAAATTGTCTAGAGTGACATTTTTGAAAAAAAGTTATTTTATTCACTAGCTAACAACCTTATCATTACCTTTAAAATGAAACTCCTGGACTTGATCATAAAAGCCTGGTAAAAAATGCTCATTTTAAAGAAAAGATGTCTGATGGATTTAGAGGGTTTTGCATCTGAACTCTTCAAATTATAGCAAAATTACTGATGAAACAAGAATCTGAGGAGAAAAGGAGGAATGAAAAAGAAGAGATGGAGAAGAAGAATGAAAGGCTGATGACAGAAAGGAGATTCAAAACATCAGGTTCATACCATTCATGATATTCAATTTGTGTTTTCATTTCTAAGATATATTCAGGTGAAGGTAACATTCCAGAGCAATTTAAGATTAAAGTAAATTCACATGATCACAGTCAGTTAACTTGTCAATTTTCAGATTTTCATCTTCCTAAAATTCTCACTTGTAGAAGTCAATACTCTATAAGATTTAGGAGTATTTATATTTTATAAAAGATGCATAAAGAATTTGTAATTGTGCTTTTTTTTTGTTTCTTGGTGTTTATGTATTTGATATAAGATTCATTAGTTAAACATTAGTTAATATATTAACTAACATGAACTAACCATGATCAATACATTTGTTACTGTATTTACTAATCTTCATTAATGTTAGTTAATGAAAATACAGTTGTTCATTGATTCTTCATGTTAGTTCACAGTGCATTAACTAATGCTAACAATTTTAATAATGTATTAGTGAGGTTAAATTCATTTATTTTTTTCATCTTAATTATAGGCTACTTTACATTTTTGTCAGTCTCTTTATAAATGTTAATGTTGTTGTTTGAGTCAGAAAAAATTTATTCACCCTCATGTTGATTCAAACATGTATGAGTTTTTCTTTCTTTTTTCAGACCGTCAACAGAAGAAACTTATGCATGTTTAGAACAACATTAGGGTGAATAAATTATGACAACATTTGAAGAGTTCATTTACAAAAACAGTTAACTCAATTTTTATTAATTCACACAAATCATGTTTTTTTGTTTTTTTGTTTGTTTGTTTGTTTGTGCATTCCACGTTGTTAATAAGTGTTCATCCAATCAGAGCGCTGTTTACTGAACATTTTTAACTTTTTTAGTGCCTTGCAGTCAGCAAGAGACCAACTGTTGATCTCCCCTCTGGCTGTCTGTTTTCTTTATGTGAAATGTATTGTAGTTTTGACTGTACACTGTCTTTGTTTTGTTTGAAGTTCTATTAATAAAAAAAAAACGTACGGTGAATGCTCTGATGCAGAATATATATCTCCTTTTCATTGACTAGTTAACTTACGTGAGCGAGTTAATGACCAGAATGTAAGTTATTTGTTGCCTATTATCCTGTGATCTTTTTGATGTGTTTGAAGGCAGATTTGTGTACTTTATTTATTTACCACAAGTTCATTTGTCTGCCATCGCGGCAATCCGCCTAAGCCAGTGGTTCTCAAACCTGTCCTGGGGACACTCCACCACTGCACATTTTGCATGTCACCCTCATCTAACACATCTGATTCAAGTCATCAGCTAATTAGTAGAGACTGCAAGAGTTGAATTGGGTGTGTTAGATGACGGAGACATGCAAAATGTGCAGTAGTGGGGGGTCCCCAGGACAGGTTTGAGAACCACTGGCCTAAGCTATGTTCACTCGTTTGGTTATACTACCTGAGTGCCATTTAGTGTGCGTAATATCACTGGATTTATATTGTTATTCGCTCATATTTGTAAATATATATTACGTTATGTTTAATTTTTTTTTTTTTATTATTCAAGAATCATACAATTATACAAACACCTTCAGGAGAACATCAAATATTTAAAGGAAGCGGCCTATAAGAATCATTTACATAGGCTACATATGAAGAGGACACATAAAAGACAAAAGACAAACAGAGAAATAAAGGTATAAGTACCATACATTTTCTGGGGTTATGTTTAGTTTCTTTATCTGCCTGTAATGACACGTTAAAATGGTGTCTTGCATTTTTCCATGTGTGAGCTCGCGACGCAATCTAGTAGACGGACTAAGTACTGCAACACTTAACGTAACCTGGATTATGGATGTGGATGTTATTGATTTAGTTGTATATCTAATATTCATTGTTATTCTTTGATATTTTCAGACCACTCACTGTTACCACTTCCTGTTACTGATTGAACTGAATCATCAATAAACAAACTCTGGTTTAACTGAATCTAATGTGTTCTTGCCGACACACCAGTGCGGATACAAACCCACTAGACCAATTTCACACTTCCGGGTTTTTGGCTTCCATAATGATCCACGCAGTGTAAAAGTTTTTCCGGTTACATAAAGCCTCGATCAGATCCAGCTCGGGAATCAAAGTCATTTTACGAATTAAATGTCATGAAAATGTTTGAATGTTCTTGGTGAATTATTGGTGAGACTACAGAGCTCTCATTAAGAGCTAAATTTAATAAATAATTCGAAGTGATGGCGGTTAAACTGGTTATATTCTCCGTGTCTGTTTGGCGCAACCGTGCATTATCGCGCTCCATGTGCTGTAAAGACAGTGCCTGTGTCTCAAAGTGCATACTATCCATCCTAAATAGTAGTCAATGTGTTATATGCAGTGCTATTTAGTGTGGATAGTATGCACATTGGGATGTATAGAGTGATTTTAGCGACGTGCTGGGGAAATGATCGGCTGGCAGCTCCCTTATCACGCAAGTCTGATCCTCTGATTCATGAAACAGGACCGCTCGCACCCTGATATTTCTGGATATAAACACTTCAGTCTCTCACTCATTTTCCTGTCGTTATCATCTTAAAGTGTGTATTATGCACAGTATTATAGTGCTGTTGCAACATTCATGCAAAGACTGATAGTTCAGTGGACATTCACAAGTAAATATGCCATTAAAACAATACTTGCCTATTTTGATCGACTGTGAAAAATGTTGTAAGTTGACAGAAGTCCGAATGTGCGAATATAAAACCAACTTTACCTAAGTGTGTACAGTGTGGTGTTGGAAATTAATTATGTCTTAGTTTGATCATTTTAATCGATCAGAATTAGTTATAACATTATGCTTGAATGTGGGATGTGATGCCATATGAGATTAACATGCTATATATTTTTAAAACGTAATAAACTCACGACAATATTATGTATCTACCTGTGCGACTCCACCGAGCAATGACACCGGTAGGCACTTAAGTTTCTTCATTTCCTTCACACTTTTCCTTATCCAACACATTCCTGTTGTCTCTCGGCAACGCTCCACTAACCCACGTAAAAGGCAGCACAATGTTTCTAACCTGCGCCCTATTTACTCGTCTTCTAATATTAACACTCCTCTCTCTGTCTCTGTGGGTCTATGGAATTGTCAGTCAGCAGTTAACAAAGCTGACTTCATTCCAGCCTTTGCTACTAATTCTTCTCTCAATATCTTGGGCTTGACTGAGACCTGGATTCGTCCAGAGGACTCAGCAACCACTGCTGCTCTCTCTAACAACTTCACTTTCTCTCATACCCCTCACCAGTCTGGGAGGGGTGGGGGCACAGGTCTTCTCATTTCTAACAATTGGAAATATTCGACTCATTCCTCTCTTTGCAACTACAATTCATTTGAGTTTCATGCAATTACTATCTCAATTCCTGTCAAAATTCATATTGTAGTAATGTATCGACCCCCAGGCCAACTGGGTACCTTTGTAGAGGAACTGGACATGCTGCTGTCCTCATTCCCAGAGGATGGTAGCCCACTTGTAGTTTTTGGCGATTTCAACATTCATCTAGAAAAGCCTTATGCTTCAGAATTCCTCTCTCTTCTAGCCTCATTCGATCTTAATCGGCTCATCACCACAAGTACACACAAATCTGGCAACCAACTTGATCTCACTTACACACGCAACTGCATCACCGACAACATTTTGGTAAAACCTCTGCACATCTCTGATCATTTCTTCATTACTTTTAATCTACAACTCCCCATTTGTCCACCACCAACACCTCTACCAGTTACCTTCAGACAAAACCTGCGCTCTCTTTCTTCTTCTGATCTTTCCTCTGCTGTTTCATCCTCCCTTCCCTCACCCTCACAATTCTCATCTCTGAATGTGAATACAGCAACAGACACTTTATGTTCCACCTTAACTTCATCTCTAGATAGTATCTGTCCTCTGTCATCCAGGCCTGCACGTGCTACTCCCTCTAATCCCTGGTTATCTGATGTTCTTCGTGAACATCGGACCAAACTCAGGGCTGCAGAGAGGAAGTGGCACAAATCAAAAGACCAATTTGACCTAAGCAGTTATCAATCTCTGCTCTCATCCTTCTCTGCTGAAATTCATGCTGCTAAATCTTCCTATTTCCACAACAAAATCAACAGCTCTTCAAACACACGCACACTTTTCAAAACATTCAACTCTCTCCTCTGTCCCCCTCCACCACCACCCACCTCATCCCTAACTGCTGATAGTTTTGCTAATTTTTTCACTGCCAAAACATCTACCATCAGCAGTCAGTTCTCCGCTCCACACACACAGGAACTCAGACCAACCACACACACAGCCACACACCTTCTCTCTTCATTATCCCCCCACACTGAGACAAAAGTATCCAAACTTCTCCTCTCCAATGATCCCACTACCTGCCCTCTAGATCCCATCCCCTCACACCTTCTACAAGCCATCGCTCCTACACTTTTACCAGCACTTACACACATTATCAACACATCTCTCCTCACTGGCACTTTCCCTAACACATTCAAGCAGGCTCGGGTGACCCCACTGCTTAAAAAACCCACATTGAACACATCTCTTGTAGACAGCTAGACCTGTTTCTCTCCTACCATTCATAGGAAAAACACTTGAACGAGTTGTTTTCAACCAGGTGTCATATTTCCTCTCACAGAGCAACCAATTGGATGTCAATCAATCTGGTTTCAAGAGTGGCCACTCGACTGAGACTGCACTACTGTCGGTCACTGAATCCCTGCGGATTGCAAAGGCTGATTCCAAATCATCAGTTCTCATTCTGCTCGATCTATCAGCTGCCTTTGACACGGTGAATCATCAGATCCTCCTGTCCACCCTCTCATCACTGGGCATCACAGGTACTCCACTTCTCTGGTTTGAATCCTATCTCACAGGAAGGTCTTCCAGGGTTGCCTGGAGAGGGGAGGTATCCAAAACTCATCAACTGACCACGGGTGTTCCTCAGGGTTCAGTTCTTGGACCCCTCCTCTTCTCCATTTACACTACATCACTTGGTCCCATCATTCAGGCACATGATTTCTTCTACCATTGCTATGCTGATGACACACAACTCTTCCTTTCATTCCATCCAGATGATCCCACAGTAGCTGCTCGAATCTCAAGCTGTCTGGCGGACATCTCGGCATGGATGAAAAAACATAATCTACAGCTCAACCTGGCTAAGACTGAGCTTCTCGTCTTCCCTGCCAATCCGACTCTAAATCATGATTTCAGCGTCCAGCTAGGCACATCCTCAATTACCCCATCAAAATCGGCCAGAAATCTTGGAGTAATCCTTGATGATCAACTGACCTTCAAAGACCACATTGTTAAGACAGCTCGGTCATGCAGATTTGCACTATACAACATCAGGAAAATCAGGCCCTTCCTGACAGAACATGCAACACAACCTCTGGTCCAGGCTCTGGTCATTTCTAGGCTTGATTATTGCAATACTCTTCTGGCTGGACTGCCATCATGCACAATCAAGCCTCTACAAATGATTCAGAACGCAGCAGCACGTCTCGTCTTCAACGAGCCCAAAAGAGCCCACATCGTGCTTCTCTCCATCTCTCTTCACTGGCTACCACTTGCTGCTCGCATCAAATTCAAGGCGTTGACACTTGCTTACAGATCTACCACAGGCTCAGCACCCTCCTACTTCCACTCACTCTTACGAGTCTACACTCCTACCAGAAACCTGCGCTCATTAAAGGAGCGAAGGCTTGTGGTACTATCACAGAGAGGCACGAAATCACTTTCCAGAACATTCTCATTCACTGTTCCTTGCTGGTGGAACGATCTTCCTGCCTCCATCCGGAATGCTGAATCCCTGGCAATTTTCAAAAGACAGCTGAAAACTCATCTCTTTCATGAGCACTTAACCTCATCTTAAAAAAAATAAATAAAATAAAACCTTCTTATTCATATCCTTTCACTTCCTCTAATACCTCTCTATTGTAGTTTATGATACTCTGAGCACTACCTATAACTTGTATTATGAGCACTTCTTGTGTCTATCTGCCTCGCCATGACGACTCGCTTGTTGTATTCCTCACTTGTAAGTCGCTTTGGATAAAAGTGTCTGCCAAATGAATAAATGTAAATGTAAATGTAACAAACACTCTATACAGCCGATGTTTGAAGGATATAGATGATTATTCTGTAGTTTCACGTGTTAAGAGTTTAAATTTAAAATGACTGAGTATAAAATAGTTTTTCAGATTTTGTGATTGTTTTCAGATCATAAAGATGATTGTCAGCAATAAATCAATGCTTCATTTTTATTAATACTTCTGTTTTATTCTTTCATTTCTGTTTAATGGGATTCTATTTGATTGAATTGTCTTGCTGCCAAAATGAGAAAAGGTTTAAACGTTAAAAACATGTTTATGAACACTTTCTTCAGGCAGCACACTGGCACCGGTGGAGGTGCATCTTGCAGAAACTCGCTTGAGTATCCACCTGTGCTTCTAACTACACCAGGGTTAGGCACAGTGTGAAAATCACATCATAAACTGGCAGGTTTGTTTTTATGTTATGTCATTTTCTATGTCTATGTATTTACTTCATGCCTCTGATCTGTACTCATCTACAGCACACACTTTCTCTTGTCTTCCACAGAGAGACGAAACAAAATCTCACTCAAATCGAACTTCAATTTTTGTGATATCAACTTGGAACACAAATTGGTTAGACATGGCTTTGATTTAATAGTAATTTTAGAGTAAAAATGTTTTTGTAAAACATATATTTATCTAAAATATTTAGGACAGTGCATTTGATTTACAGTAAATGTAAACTTCCATAACTTTTTCAATCTCTCATATTTTGAAGTGATTTCACTTGATAGACCAAACGTATGTCTATATTCCAAAGCATTCTTGAATTACAACCATTTAAGTTTGGATAGTGCATTTTCATGTCTATTCTCAAAAAGGGGGATGACAGTAAATAGGTTAAAGTAGTACCAACTGATATATTTTATAGAATTTTATAGAATATAGAGTTCCATGTATATTTTATAGAATTAGTTCAGATATAATTTTTTTCTTGAGAAAATAGGCCTATACTGACATGTAGCCTAGATCAGATGCAGTAGTGAGAGTGGTGGTGCTTATGGGAATTAAACAACTCTACAAACTCTACAAACATCACCAGCTTCATTAGACTGACTTTATTCTGTCACACGTCTACAGAAGTTCTTATGAGAATGAACAGAGGTTTAGATGTTGATGATTTATTGAGATTCATGTGAAGGTCAGTGTTGGCTTTAATTGGGCTCTTGACTTTAATTCATCAGTTGTTCTCCGGCTGCTGTAACTGAGTGATTATAAAACATTTGTTATGGCATAAATGTCGTACGATCAGGTGCTGATGGTTGAGTGATGAGGATGAGAGTCGTCATTGAGTGACCTGATTCATTGATCTTCTTCAGAGTGTAATATCTGATGAAATTGTATTATTAGCTTTGTGCTATTCATTATTGTAAGTGTGATTCTATGAGGTCCAGCTGATCTCTTTATTTACTGTCCTCCTGTATGATAACACAGATCCTGTAGAAAACGCCCACAATGCAGTAATAGAGCAGAGCCATTAGCGCCCCCTATGATTTATATAAGCAGCTCACTGATGACTCAGTTTCTACCTTGAACGGATCAGTATTCACAGCACAGGACTCATTCAGTTCAGAGAGCACAGATAGAGATTTCGCTTGCTGCTGTTATTACAAAGTGTGTTCATTTACAAGTGAGTGAATGTTCATGTTATTCATTACCTTTTACCAGCTGTACTTGAAATATAGATTGATCTGGGCTTAGTTGCTATTTATGCTAATTTATGCAACACTGTACATTGTGGTTGATCCATACAGTGCTAATTAATGTAAATGAGACTATGCGAGTACAATACTGTACACTAGCCTGTGAGTCACTTGAGAATGTGTGATCATTTACTGTATCAGAAAGATTAATTATGTTATACTGGCTTTTCAAAGAAGGTAGCATATATATTATTTATTTATAGTTTATTTTGTTGTAATTTATTTAATATATTAATAACTGATATATTTATCATATTAATTTATGTTTTATTATTATTTATTTGTTATATAATATATATATATATATTTAAAATATTGCAGTCTTTTTCATGGACACACTGCCACACCCCAATCTGAAAACCTCTTCTCCCAAGCTTGTGACAGAGAATGTGACGCCATTTTTACAAGTGCTAAACAATCTACATGTCTTTAATTGATCACCGTATGTGCTTAAATGACAAATTGATTTAAATCTTGCTATACCTGTTCATTTAATAATTGAGTATTGTTTGTTTAGATCCACTCATATTAGATCACACTCCAAACTTCTCTGTCATATTCTCTGCTGTACAACTCTAAATGCCTATAATAGCCTCAAGATATTGTTACGAACCATGTCCGAGTTAACAGCTCGTTTAAGATAATAACTCCAATTAGGACATGGACCGCACACATGCAAGAGCCACAGACACCGGTAGTTAGTTTTCAGGACAATCGATCGCCCTCATTTAATTATAATAGAAACAAGAAATAAACAATTCATAAATAATGTTGCAAACAAAATTAAGACAAAATGTTGACAAAGGAATTAACAGTAAACAGGTAGGGAAAAACAGCCAAAGGAACAAAGAACGCCTGCCTGGCTATTCTCACCAATAGTTCTTACCTAGCTTCCGATAAAGCAAAAGGAGTGAGTCTTCCGGGCCTCTGCTTCCTTCACTATACTTACTACATTATTAAACAGTGACCTGTTTAAGCAAATCCACTACCCGTTACTGTTAAAATTAAACATTAACCATATAAAGAAAACATATCAAACAAAACAATGGAAAAACAAGAAAACAAACTAAACTACAACAAAACACAGACTAAACGCCCCATAAGAGCGGACGATGGATGTTCAAAGGGACCGCATCGAGGGGAGAACGCAGAGAGAAACACCAGCGAGACCAGCCCAGCGAGAGAGACTCCACCGACGCCATCCACGCTATTTATGCCGGAAACTCAGTGACGTCATCGTGCTTCCACCAATCCAGAGCTTCAACGCCACCTATGGGTCTTTAAAAAAAAAAAAAAAAAACTACACAGCCACGTAACACCCTCAGCCTTAAGTGAATAAATTGTAGAAAATAAATGATCTTACCTTCTCCTTTACTTAAGTAAAGTATGCATACAATTTATTCAATCTAAACACGGGATAAGGCATCAGCAATAAGGTTATCCTTACCACGAATATGTCGAATTACCAACTCACGAGCCTGTAGTACCAAAATCCAGCGCATCAAACGTTGGTTATTATTCTTCATTCGATTTAAAAAGACTAAGGGATTATGATCTGTGTAAACAATCAAAGGATATGAAACAGAACCAATATAAACATCGAAATGTTGAAGTGCAAGAATAAGCGCGAGCGCCTCCTTCTCAATGGTGGAGTAATTCTGTTGATGTCTATTAAATTTGCGCGAGAAATAGCAAACGGGATGCTCAACACCAAATTGATCTCGTTGAAGAAGTACAGCACCCGCACCAGTATCACTTGCGTCAACGGCGAGTAAAAACGGAGACGAAAAATCCGGAGCAGAGAGAATAGGAGAATTAATCAGGAGCGCTTTGATTTGCTCAAAACTCGTTTGACACGTTTCAGTCCACTTAAATGGTACTTTGGGACTAAGAAGATCCGTTAAGGGAGAGGACACAGCAGAAAAGTTTTTGCAAAAACTCCTGTAATACCCAACCATGCCAACGAATCGACGAAGTTCTCGGCGCGTCGTAGGCGCAGGAAAATTAATAATAGCCTCAGCCTTAGACTCAACAGGACGAACTTCTCCGCCACCAACAATCTTTCCCAGATACGTTACCTTTGCTCGACCAAATTCGCACTTGGCTAAATTAACCGTGAGGTTAGCAAGAGACAGACGACGGAACAAGAAATCAAGTTGTTCTAAATGTTCTGACCAAGACGCGCTGTAAACAACCAAATCATCCAAATACGCTTCAACATTATGCATGCCATCAATAACACGATTTACTAATCGTTGGAAAGTTGCCGGTGCGTTTCGTAAACCGAAAGCCATTACGGTGTAATGGAGGAAATGGTCTGGTGTTACGAATGCACTAATCTCTTTCGCACGATCGGACAAAGGCACCTGCCAGTAACCTTTAAGCAGGTCGATTTTAGTAACGAAAGCAGCATTTCCAACGCGATCCACGCAATCTTCCATACGAGGCAATGGATAACTATCTGGTTTTGTTACAGAATTCACGCGTCTAAAGTCAGTACAAAAACGAAACGTTCCGTCCGACTTTTTAACCAACAAACAAGGCGAGCTCCAAGGACTGAAGCTTGGCTCTGCGATGTTATTATTAAGCATGAAGGTCACCTCTTTTTGCAGCCGAGTTCGTTTCTCAGGACTTACCCGGTATGCGTGCTGTTTAATAGGCAAAGAATTGCCAACGTCAATATCATGTTCAACCAGCGTAGTACGAGAGGGAACATCAGAAAATAAATTACCGTACGTCCGAATAATGTTACTCACATCAGCGCGTTCGGTAACATTCAAATAGGAAAGAAATGAGTCAAGGTTTTGCATTATTTCAGAATTTTTCAACCTTCCTGCCACCAATTCTGAAGGAGGAAAATTAACCCCATCCTCCACCTCAAGTGTGGATGAAGCGACAGCGTTATCAGGAACAGCAGAAGGCAATGGACAGGTCAAAGATTCAGCACCGGACAGCTCCTGTTCTTTAACCCCTGGGGAATCTGCGGGTGAAACAGTTAACACAGCCGACGGTCCAGACGAATCTGGCTGCCTCTCACAGTACGGCTTGAGCATATTAACATGACACAAACGAGTTTTCTTCTTTCTGTCAGATGTCATAATCACATTGTCGAGCTCACTCACCTTTTCCTTCACCTGGTAAGGACCATAGTAACGAGCCTGTAAGGCTGATCCAGGTACTGGCAAAAGCACTAATACCTTGTCACCAGGAGAGAAACTACGAAGTTTAGCGATCAAAGAGTTTTTTCATTCGTTGTTGTGACATCTCCAAATTCTGTTAAGCCAGCTCACATGCACGGTGCAATTTAAAACGAAACTCTGAAACAAAGTCAAGAATATTCTTTGGACTCGAAACATTAGACCAATGATCTTTGATCAGTTTTAGTGGGCCGCGGACAGTATGTCCGAACACTAACTCAGCCGGACTAAAACCCAATGACTCCTGCACTACCTCCCTCACTGCAAACATAGCCATAGGCACTCCATCGTCCCAGTCTTTCTGGAACTCCAGACAAAATGCACGAAGCATAGATTTCAAAGTCTGGTGGAACCTTTCGAGTGCCCCCTGACTTTCTGGATGGTAACAACTAGAAGTGCAGTGTTGAATATGCAACTGATCCAGAGCTTGTTTAAACACACGAGACATAAAATTCGTACCTTGATCTGACTGGATGGTACGCGGAAGGCCAAACAACGAGAAGAATTTGATAAGTGACTTCACAATCACTGGTGCTGTAATTTTTCGCAGAGGAATTGCCTCTGGAAAACGCGTTGATGTACACATGATCGTTAAAAGGTACTGATTACCAGACTTCGTACGAGGTAAGGGACCGACACAGTCAATTAAAACACGCTCAAATGGTTCACCAATGGCTGGAATTGGATACAACGGAGCAGGTGAAATTTTCTGATTCGGTTTTCCAATCATTTGGCACACATGACAGCTTCGGCAATAACTTGCTACATCGTTTTTTAAGCCAGGCCAGAAAAAACAACGCAGTACACGATCGTATGTTTTATTTACTCCCAAATGACCGGCAAACGGACAATCATGTGCGAGTTTCAGAATTTCAGAACGATATGATGAAGGAACTACTACCTGCTTTACGATTTGCCACTCATCCTCAGCAGATGCAGTAGATGGTATCCACTTCCTCATCAACACACCATCTTCAACAAAGTATCCTTGCGATACATGGTCGAGTTGTTCTACTGGAACAACAGCTTCAAAGAGGGATGACATGGTCTCATCTTTCCTCTGTTCAACAACAAGCTGCTCGCGTGACAGACAATTTATCGAGCCCCATGGAATGTTCATCTTTTTTAACGGCGATGTCTGAACCGTCAACAGAGTTTGAACACTTCACCTCACAAAAATCTGAATTAGAGAGAAACGTATCATTCAGATCAAAGTTCCACTCACCTTCTGACTTACCATGGTTCTCATCTTTCAGTCTCTGAGACATAGCGCGAGTAACAGCGCACGAAGGAAATACCTCCGGATATTTCTGAGCTAATTCATCAGGAGTAGTACAGGGAAGAGGAACATCAGTTACCTCAGGGCTAGCAAAAACTTTCCCTCCCGCCAAGTCATTCCCTAAAATAAATGTGACATCACGAACGGGAAGACACGGTCGCACTCCAACAACAACGCGGCCAGTAACAAGAGAGGATTCAAGTTCAATTTCGTGCAAAGGCACGCTCACAAAGCCCATCTCGAACCCCTGAACCAAAACACTCGAACCAATAGAGCTCTCCTCAGACAATGGCAATATTCCTTCCAGAATAAAACTTTGAGCAGCTCCTGTATCACGAAGTATCCTAACTGGTTTACGCGAGCTAACATTACCGGTTAGCGACACAAATCCGGAACGGCACATACCCCTGATCTTCACACATGTCAGCTTGAGAAGCTAACAACTCCAGTCCTTCAAACTGTGGCGAGGACGTCATCAATAAACCCACTGGTTTAGGGACGCTATTTTTCTTTTTGAGTACGGAGCACTCAGAAATAATGTGTCCACGTTTCCTACAATAGAAACAAACGGGTGAGGACAGAGACTTGACAAAACTCTCATTGACTTTGACATCAGACGGAACGCGATCAGAATTACGCTTAGAACGCTGACTATTGCTAACAGATGGAAATTTCTGTGCACTGTTGAACACATGCTTATGCGTAAGCACATATTCATCAGCCAGAACAGCTGCAGCAGAACATTTCAAAACTTTTTGCTCATTTAAATATGTTGCGACACGTTCAGGCAGGCAGTTTTTGAATTCTTCTAATAAAATCAGTTCACGGAGCTCTTCAAAAGATTGCACTTTCATAGAAGCACACCACCGATCAAACATAGATTCCTTCTCTCGAATAAATTCAACGTAAGTCTCATCAGTTTTTCGATGGTTACGGAATTTTTGGCGATACGCCTCAGGAACCAGTTCATAAACTCTAAGAACGGCTGTTTTCACTTGATCATAATCAAGAGACTCTTCCACTGACAACGAAGAATATGCCTCCTGGGCTTTACCTACAAAAACACACTGCAGCAACATAGGCCAAAATGTTTTCGGCCACTTAAGATTAGTAGCAACACGTTCGAAAAGCGCAAAAAATTTGTCTACCTCCTGCTCTCGAAAAGGAGGGACAATACGAATGTTACGACTCACGTCAAACTCAGAGCTATCTGTTACACCTCTTTCACGAGCTTTCAACTCCATTTCTTTGAGGCGGCACGCTTGTTCCATTTCAAGCTTTTTCAACTCAAGTTCATGTCTCTCACGCTCTCTTCGTCTCTCTCTCTCTCTCTCACGTTCCCATTCCTCCCTTTCTCTTAACAAACCTCTTTCGTGCTCTTTAGCTTGCAACTCCAGCTTTTTAACTTGCAGCGCAAGATCCTCTGAACTACCCTCAACTAATTCGGGATAGTCTACCAGCCTTTCCTCATCACCAAAGACGCCTTGTTTATATAACGAATCAACAAGCAAAATCTGCAGTTCGTGTTTAGATGCAGTATTGCGAAAACTTACCTTATAATAAGCAGCAATTTTCATAAGATCAGTTCTATTAATTTGAAACAGCTCTGCTTGCGTCGGATTCGCAATAAAATCCGTTAATTCAAACATGGTTAGATTTTAAACGTCGAAAGGTTGAAGAGAAAAATAAAACTTGCACTACACGAGCCGAAATTCACACCAAGCTGTGACTCAACGAAGTTACAAAGTAACAAATTCGAAACGCGTGAACAGATCAAAAGATCAAGCGAAGCCACGCAAATATCGAGATCATTCGGATCATTCAGATCATCCAGATCTTACTAATCCAGATCCCGGACGAGCCCCCAAATATGTTACGAACCATGTCCGAGTTAACAGCTCGTTTAAGATAATAACTCCAATTAGGACATGGACCGCACACATGCAAGAGCCACAGACAGTAGTTAGTTTTCAGGACAATCGATCGCCCTCATTTAATTATAATAGAAACAAGAAATAAACAATTCATAAATAATGTTGCAAACAAAATTAAGACAAAATGTTGACAAAGGAATTAACAGTAAACAGGTAGGGAAAAACAGCCAAAGGAACAAAGAACGCCTGCCTGGCTATTCTCACCAATAGTTCTTACCTAGCTTCCGATAAAGCAAAAGGAGTGAGTCTTCCGGGCCTCTGCTTCCTTCACTATACTTACTACATTATTAAACAGTGACCTGTTTAAGCAAATCCACTACCCGTTACTGTTAAAATTAAACATTAACCATATAAAGAAAACATATCAAACAAAACAATGGAAAAACAAGAAAACAAACTAAACTACAACAAAACACAGACTAAACGCCCCATAAGAGCGGACGATGGATGTTCAAAGGGACCGCATCGAGGGGAGAACGCAGAGAGAAACACCAGCGAGACCAGCCCAGCGAGAGAGACTCCACCGACGCCATCCTCGCTATTTATGCCGGAAACTCAGTGACGTCATCGTGCTTCCACCAATCCAGAGCTTCAACGCCACCTATGGGTCTTTAAAAAAAACAAAAACTACACAGCCACGTAACAATATTAATGCGATTTGTCTCTTGTAATTTTTAACCATACACCGAAACACAATGCAATGCTGCGATTCAAAGTACAAGTAAAAATCATGTGGAAAATCCCTAATTTTAATACGGTACATAATTGCTGAATTCATCAGCCTTATTTCCCAAACAGTACATCTAAGATGCTTGGTTTATAAGGTTCACATACATTAAGCTCAGTGATGTTTTTCCTCACACTGTACGTTTGTCTTTAGTATGGACTCAGTGGGACTGAATGTGATAAAAACAGCAGCTGTGGGAAGATCCTTCCAGCTGGGAATGCTGTACGACTGCAGAAAAGACGCATTAATACCAGGTACCTTTATTACTATTTCTGTTACATCAAATAATGATTACTTCAACAGGGCTTTTGGCTTTTATTCAGACACTAAAAATGTATTTATATTTTAGAATAAATATGCTTTAAACAAATTGTAAATATGCATTTAAACAAATGCTGAGTTGGCTAATTCTAACAAAGTTCAGCCAAGATGGAGGAATCTCTGATCAGAGCTGTATTTTTAAATAAATCTAGTAGCAGTGCAGACGCGTTTTTTGACCTCCTTCAGGGTGCGCTCAGAGATGTTAAAGTCACTGGTTCGGGAGGTGTCACCCGTGCATCACATGGGCCAAGGTCTTGCTCTCTCTAAGTATCACAGAAGGTGAGACTGAGATAGTGATAGTGACACTTTTGGGGCACCTCCTTGCCCTTCCTTCCTTTGATGCCACTCAGCCCACATGAGAATAAATATGATTTTAGAGAGATTTGACATGCATATTTGAAGAAAACATTGTTAATCAATAAGTTTTTGTTTACTGACAATAGCTGAATTGAGCAGATCACAAGAAACAAGATAAATAGACAAATAAACCAGACTTTTTTATTAGTGAAGTTGCTAAACGTAATTTAGGGAGGAGCGAGCCCATCTAATCTTCCAATCAACAGCCAGAGTATATCAGCAGCTGCTTACCTCTCTTCAGTCTCAGCTGTTCCAGCATCCCTCCACCTCCCCAAACTCATCTCAGGCACCTCGCCCTATGTAATCATATCTTACATTTATACACTGTGGAGGTGTATCAGAGCTTGAGTTGAAGCTGCTTCATTGAGCCCCTCCTCAGTGGACAGCAAGCCAAATTAGCTAACCTAATACCCTAAAGATTATACGTGTTATGAAGAGATTGCAATGGGGGGCGTGCGGATCCATATGCAAAGCTTTATTCCATAACATGGTCAAAACCTGCAAGGGTCTGACAATGGCATATAGAGGGCAAGACAGAAGAGTAATCCATGGAGAAGCATTAGTAGGCTAAAGAATAATCCAGGGGAAACAGGCAATAGTCCAAGAGAGATGCAAACAGAGTCCAAAGGGCAAGATGAGAGAGAAGTCCAAGACTGCAGGTAATCAGAAAACAGGCAATCAGAAAACAAGACAAGACTAGTCTTAGACTAGAAACTCAAAACAAGGACTGGGAACTGGCTCTGTCAATTAGCTACGCAAAACAGCATAAACGCTGAGAGAGAGGAAGTGCATGGCTTTAGTGATGGGACGGTTGATACCGGGGCCCTGATGCTCCGATGCAGTTTTCAAGTCACTATTGTATCACATACTGTACTGAGGCTTGTATTGAAATGACAATACCACGTGATTGATGACTTTTGAAGCTTCAAACATCATGCAGTATCGTAAAGTCGGGACAGCTGGTTTGAAAAAATTGGTGCTTCAGCTGATGCATAAAAGGAAAATCTATTTAATCATGTGTTATTGTCTCAGAGACCCTGAACAGAACATAAGGGTTAAACATCTCATCCAAAATGATCAATTATGATCACATCATTGTATAGGCTGTTTTATCTTATTGATTATTATGTGAATCCGTTGACCAGGCTACACATGACACGAGTTGTGGTCTCATTGTCACAAATTAATTTAGATGAGGTCAGATTATAACTGTATTGATCCAAGACAAGAGTGATTCCGTATGTCACGGACCTCCAACGCTTTGTCTGGTCACGTGCTTTTTCAAACCGTAGATCTGCTCTGTGATGATTTAGATATGGTGAAGAAAACAAGTCTGACCACCAGATGTCGCTAATGTGCACTGTGTTAAAAGCTTTGAGTAATGAACCATTTTTCAGCACAATTTGCGAAAGCCTCGAACGCTTCAGAAAGCCTTGGTTTCCTATCACTGCATGGCTTATGTAGGGTGTGTGATTGGCTGCAGGTGTGTGCGTAATCAGTGCAATGGATGATGGGAAATGTAGTCTGGGGTGAAGTGCAAAATTTAGTGTGGTGCAAGAGTCCATACAAAACAGAACTGGGATCATGACAATATGGGCAAACTAACTTGTTAATTATTTATTTATTTATTTAGATAAAATGTGGTTTTGGTAAATTGAGAGTGTTAAAGGTTTAAATGCATTTCTTCTTTTTTTCAGGAATCAGACTTTGGAATAAAGAGGAGCTGAAGCAGAATACTTCCACTCGTAAACAAATTAATACAGAATTCAATATCACAACTTCAGACTCCATTCAGGACAAATTTGAATTAATGAATATTGAAGGTGGACTCAAACTGAGTCTTTTAGGTGATCTCGTCCATGTTAGTGGAGCAGCAAAATATCTCAAAGACACCAAGACATCTTTCAAACAGCAAAGACTGGCACTGCATTATCAAACAACCAGCAGATTTGATGAACTGATCATTAACCAATTGCCTTCTGAAAATATTCTGAAAAAATATGTTGATAAAGGAATAGCCACACATATAGTGACAGGAGTGCTGTATGGAGCAGGTGCCTGTTTTTTGTTTGACAGAGAAGTTTCATCTGATGAGGACAAAAGCACAGTAGAGGGAGAAATGAAATTAGCTCTTGAGAAACTATACAACCTTGTTTCAATAGATGGAAATGCGAAGGTGAATATGAAAGAAAACCAGAAAAAAGCGGGCAAAAACTTCACTTGTACATTTTATGGTGATTTCCAGCTACAGTCTAACCCGACCTCTTTTGAAGATGCACTGAAGGTTTTCACTGATCTTCCAAAACTCCTGGGAGAGGATCATAAGCTGGCAGTTCCACTGAGAGTTTGGCTTTATCCTATGGACAAACTTCACTCGAACGTTTCCAAACTTTATAAAGACATCAGCATGGATCTAATCATACAGATTGAATCACTGGTTGAGAGTTTAAATACAACTGAGTTGAAATGCAGTGACCTTCTGAAAGACTCTCCTGCTTTAAATTTTGCTACATTTCATGATAAAATACTGAAAATGAAACAAAACTGCAACACGTACAAGTTGAGAATCATGAAGAAACTCGGTACTTTGCTGCCAAACATCCGTGGAGAAGTGATGAAGGAAACCGTACTGATTGATCTTCTACAAGAACATGATAAATCTTCATTCAGAGGAAGTGACCTCACAGAATGGCTGAAAGAGAGAGAGAAAGAGTCTGACATCATTAAAACAATCCTCAGACAGCTGAAGGATTGTGGTGCACAGGTAGAAGACAACATAGATGCCATTAGGATGGATCTGGAGATTGGGAATCTGGTCAGTTACACGTTCACATCTTTGAACTGTTCAGATGAACTTCCTCTACGACAAACGGCCTTTCTCAGTTCTTCAACACAAGGAGAAACTGATTCAAACCAAAAGTCTTGGCTAACTCCTGAGATCCAAAAGGCCATGAGGAGCAACTTGAAGATATTTAAGAAATTCACTGAATCAAAAGACTGTAAACCAGCCAAATTCATTGTGTCATCAAGAGAAATTGAGAATAATCCTGGTTCCTGCATTATTCTGTACGGAAGTGAATGTGATGAAGCTGTTTGCTTTACTCCTTGCTTTTCTTATTTTTCTTTTCATTAGTTAGGTTAGATATTGAACTTGAGTTAGATCGAGGTTTTGTTTTGTTTTGTTCTTTTCTTTTCTTTGGCACCTCTTTTGTCCTTTCCCATGGTTTATTATTTTTGTTTATGTAAATATTGTATATATTTTTCCTTTATTTGTTATTCTGTTACTTTTTCATTATTTCTATTATTGTCATTATTATCTCACACCTTATTTTTCCTGATTGTGAAATAAATTACGTTTATTGGCAGTTTGTGTAGCGTTTTGTCTTTTGCCACCATTTACCACTTCAGATTAAATGAATTGAAAATTGAATTTATCTTGGCATAGTTAAATAATTATAGTTCTGTACATAGAAATGACATACAGTGAGTCTCAAACACCATTGTTTCCTTCTTCTTATGTACATATAATGCGTGAAACACACCATGGAAGAACAGGCGAATCTCAACATAACACCAACTGTGACGCAGTCTGGATCATTAAATATGTACGCCCCCAATATTTGCATATGCCAGCCCATGTTCAAGGCATCAGACAAGCCAGTATTAACATCTGGAGCAGCACAGCTGAATCAACAGACTTTATGCAGGTAAGCAAGCAAGAACAACAGCGAAAAATGGCAGATGGAGCAATAATAACTAACATGATCCATGATATCATGAAATTTTTAGTGATATTTATAAATTGTCTTTCTAAATGTTTCGCTAGCATGTTGCTAATGTACTGTTAAATGTGGTTAAAGTTACCATCGTTTCTTACTGTATTCACGGAGACAAGAGCCGTCGCTATCTTCGTTTTTAAACACGTGACGAACACTTTGTAAAGATTCATTTTGAGGGTTATATTAGCTGTGTGAACTTTGTTCATGCAATGTATTATAGAGTTGCGAGCTGGGGGGCATAGGCAGTTAAAAAATTGGATAATAAAAATATATGGGGTATTTTGAGCTGAAACTTCACAGACACATTCAGGGGACACCTTAGACTTATATTACATCTTGTGAAATAGTGTTGTAGGGCACCTTTAATATTAGCAGTTGTTTGCATTTTTTTTTTTTTTTTCTGAAAAAATTAAGATTAATATTTACTTTATCTGAATGTCCTGCTCCAATGATGCCCATGTTGGATTTAGGCCAGGATGACTAATTGATCACAGAAAACTTGAAACAAATTATGTGACTAGCATACTCAAGACAGACCAGGCTGATAAAGGATGAAAGGATTTAATGAAAAAATCTTTCTTGTGCCCCAAACAAGACACTGAAGAGTATGTGTATCTGGCTCCCCTTAATAAGACATGGGCTCCCCTAAAAACGTGATTTGTGAAATTTTGGGGGGTCTCAATAAATATTGACAATGTGTTATTTTGATGTGCAATTTCAGTTTTGTGTAATGTGATCATCGTGGATTATTATGTGTAAAATTGCAAAAATATAATTCATTCATTCATTACGGCGATTAAGATAACTATACATGCTATTCTTGTCATGAGCATCAAGGTGTGGGGGCGCTGCGGTGCAAATTCCACTCATGTTTAGTACATGTTAACTCAAACAGCAAAGGAAGCTGACCCCAGACCTGTGTTAAGGTGAGGCATGTTATTCACAATAATGTGTTGTGGCTGAGTTGTTAATGTTATAGCTCTACGTGACTCTCGATGTATTAGACCTAATTTAACGGAGGAATTTTGGTATTCTTCTGTAGCCTGACGAGTAACTTTAACCGTTGCTCTTGTGAACTCAAAGACAGCCTGATGCTTTACTATTTGTGGGTGCCTGTTTGTTTCACCTATCACTTTGTGTCGATAATGTAACATGGGGTAAATCCTGTATAGTGATTTGTCCTCTATAGTGCTTGCATCAAACAAGTAATGTAAGTAACTGTAACTCATTGTTAAAAAAAAATCAAGTGGGCTCCACGGTATAGTTCGAACACTGCCAAGAATCAAACTCACAACTTTACAGAAGCCCAAGTCTTTGGGAGGATTTCTATTATTACTACTACTTTATCAGTGTGGTGGAAAAAAATGGAAACTAACATTTTTTTTTTTTTTTATCTCACCTCCTCAACATCCAGTTTGACTCCATCATGGAACAACAACAAGTTCACTATCAACTAAAAATCTTTACAAAAGAAATACAATGTTCTATATAACACATGCTACCAATAATTAAAGGAAGCTATAAAAATATACCTTTGTGAATTTTAATCATGAAGTCTTTGAAAAAAGATCTTTTAACAAATAACTATCACGAATATATATGCTAGCTCAAGGATAATTTCTCTACCAACAAATAAATGGAATAATGATCTTTATTCTGAATAAACTGATCTATACCTTTTAGAACTTAACAAATATATTTTTGTCATATCTCATCTCATATCTGCATTCCAGAATACAGTTGCTATTTCACTCAAAGTAAATTGTTTCAGATGGGCCGTGTTAACACTAATTCTGTAACTCGTGTGAACAGGCAGACAGATGAAGAAAAAGATGAATAAAGTTCCAAAATAAGGTTTAATATAATCTAAACAGGTCGAGGTACATACACATATAACCGAAACGAGACCGGACAAAGACACAACGACTGAACTGAAATTATATACACAGACGATTAACTCAAATGACAGACAGCTGTGATGATTAGTGCAGTGTCCATGGTGACTGATTGTGGCGGGAAAACAGAACAAAGGAGCACATGTGACTGATGAAAACAAACAAACTGAAAGTCCATGTGGTGTCAGGGTGTGACAAATACATGTACATACTGTCAAAATAGTTAAGATGATTATATTCACTCCTTCCGGAACTGTACATACATAAAGAAACTCTGATCAGAAGTCATATATAAACTTGAAGTGCTTTAAGTCCCCTTCAGTATTTTTTTTAGGAAATCTTTCCCCCATTAAAGCTTCAAAAGAAACAAAAACATTTATGTTTACCTCCTCTATATTAGCTAAAAAAGTAATACATAGGATAGAATAAAAATGTCTATTACCCAATGGTTCAATCTATTGACAAACACATTAACACTTGACAAAATGACTTAGAAACAAAATGACTGCTTCTGAAATTATATTATTTGTGTTCCAATACTCATGCACGAGTTTTGGGAGGCGTTCCCTCGAAAGGATGGGGGTTGTTCTTACACATGCACTCATTTAAAAAACTCAGTAACAGTCTTTGGTTTCTCTGTCGACGAAAAGATCCTCTTTAGCACCTTTAAGTCGGGTACGCACTCGTGACCTTAAAGAGTCTGTCATGTGCTTCATATACAGAACCCTTTATAGGATTATTTACAGACTTAGATTTAATTAATTATTTGTGTACTTTATCAATAAAAAATAAAATTGAAATAAAACCTTCAGGACAATCATTTAGGACATTTCTCGTTAGAACTTTTTTGGCACAAAGAGTTCTCTTTAAAATTGAGACAGTTTTATTTCTTTCTATTTATTTATTTCTATATAGGACATGGGTCCTATAATCGAACCTTGTTGTACCTTTTTTATACACAGGAAACAGGAAATAAACATGGAAAATTAAAACTGATCTCCAAAAGGAAATGAAAAACTTCAACATAAGAGTCTCTGAATAGAAATAACCATAACTGTGATTGAAATTAGCTTGCAGTAACTGTTGATCTGACTTACTGTGAGGTCGATCATAATCTGAACTTGTGCAAACCAACAGAACAACACCAACTGTAAGTGAATCTGGTCAACATTATTATGTGCACGTCTTCAAAACGATTCAGAATGATTTAATTCGTAATCACTCTTTATTTACCTCTATAGTTATGATTTTTTTTTTACCAAATGTACCTATATCTGCCAGTTTTAAACGAATTTAAAAAAAAAAAAAAAACTGCGATGCAGCATTAGCTACTGCTTCCTTGATGCGCAACTCGTACACAGCTACAGCCTACTTACAGCCGAGATGTTTTTACACGGAAATGTTTTATAAACACTACAGTCATTGCTTTAGTTTGATTGTATATCTGATATATATCATTACGTGTCTAGCATGAAAATGTACATATTTTTGTTGTTAATCAAAGATTACCTGCACTGTGCGCCATTTTATGCTCAACACATTTTTTTAATGCAAAAAATATACAAAGATTTTATGCTCAACACATTCACGAAACCGAAAGTAAAACGCTGACGTCACGATGACGCGAACGCGAAACACGGACAATGAACAGATCTTTTGCTGTTTATTTACAATCCGAATCACGTTACTTCGTTTAAAAATATCATATTAAAAGACAAATGAATTTATGTCTTGTTTAGAGAAGAAATTTTGAAATAAGAAGCATAAATACATTAGGGCCTATCTTACCTTACAGATGCCTATCATATATTTATTTCTACTATTTCTAAGCACCAGCACACCAAAACAAATTACCTGTACGTGTAAACCCACATTACTTGGCATATTAAAAAAGTACTTATTACTACATATTTACATAACACACTTCTTACAGGAAATCTATATTAATTTTTTAATAGACAAAACTGAGTGTTGATGTATGTCATGTATAATGAAAATAAACAGAAAAATGCTGTTAATGTATACCTGTTAAATATGCAGTAAAGCATGAAAGGTAGAACTAAAAACACTTAAATAAATACTAAGTTTCACATTTTTTTTGTGAAACACTCAATATTTAACACAAAGTGTAAGATGTGACAGATTTCTCCAGAAAATGTCCATATTTTTTATTCCAGCAGCACTGAGAAATTCTTCCTCACAAACCTGCTTTTAGTTTCATGATAACACGAGATCCCTCATTCAGCTCTTCTACACTGTTTTATCTCTCTCACTGTGTTTGTTATTTATAACACAATGAATGAGTATATGAACTAAATACAGAAAGATGATGAGAAAGATGATGTATTTCACTGCACTGCAAATTCCAATGTTATTATATCTGCAATTATAGCTTGTTGTCTTCCTCATGTCTTGTAATAAACATACTCACTGTAATGCCGATCTTCAGACACATAAACCGTCTTTACTGGAGTTAAACTCTTCTGAACAATCACAGATTCATAAACTCTTCAGATGTTATCGGCTCCGTCCACCAGAAGAAAGAGCTCAGAAAGAACATTTACTGAATACAAGAGATGGTTTAAATCACATGAAAATGTTGTATTTCTGCAAAATATCAGAGAACAGTCTTTGTGTGTGTGTGTGTGTGTGTGTGTGTGTGATGACCATAATGATGGCTTGATATTTACCTGTACACACATGAATAAACAGAAGACATCAGTGTGGAGGACACATCAAAACCTCAAGAACCCAGGCCTGTGTTTATGTGTGTTCACACTGAGAGAGTTAATTTAACATTGAAACAGTGTTGAAGTTAATGAGAAAATGAAGTGATGGTTGAACTTTAATGATGAACCCGTGAAAACTAAATTAGGATTCTTGTAAACCAAGACCAACATTATGTGAAGAGATCAAACATGATTGACCTCAGGAACAGACCATGACATGTTTTAAACCCTTTCTGAATTAACAGAAACACTGTGATGTTTATAATAATAACATTTCAATCTATTTTCAGTTGTTTTACAAGAGCTGCTTTATTAAACTTTATCAATATTCATCAAACAGTTGGATGACGTTTTCAGCTTCAGCTCATCATAGATTTGTACATATATAAGAGTTTGTCTATGTATTTATTGTGTCTTTGACTGTAACAGTCAAATCTCTTCTTCTTGTAGATTCTTTGTAACAGTAAAATATATAAGCACATATTGTCAGTGAGGCTAAATGAACAATCACTGTTATGAAAGGCCCTCAGTCACCCTGTTAGATACATTTATTATGTACACCTTATAATAATAAAAGGTCATTTGTTAAAAATATATCCAAAAAAAAAAAAGATATGATAAAAAATAAACAGTACATTAATATTCATAAAGTGAATAAATGATGTGATGAATGAGGAAAACTGAAGATGAGAGTAGATATATGAGTGAGAGCTGATGATTTTCCTCGATCATCCGTCTGATCTCCTGAAATGATCAAAATCACACATTAAATCATCTTCACCTCGTCTGCTCCAGACGGCTGCAGTGATCAATAAACCATAACTCACGTCTCGAGATTCACGTCTCACGCCACTATCGATGACTGAACTGAGCTTTCAGATACACTGGGAGACGCTGCAACAAAAAATAAACTATTAAAAAGCCATTCCAACATTTCTTCTGGATTTGCAGATATCTTATTCATACAATGTTTACAATTGTATAATACTATAATCTATATTTACTTCATTTTAGAAATTATTCTACATTACCAAAACATTTTAAGTTTAAATATATAAATGTAACACATTATTCTGTAAAGAAAGCTCAACCGCCTCTGATACTGTTACACCAAACACAGATTACAGGATACTCACGTTTAGCAGGAACATATCCTGAAAAACAATCAAAATGGAATCCAAGTTCAATAATCAAGAAAAATAGTCTTGAAAAATGAAATGTCACCAACATTTTAATTCTCAAAAGGCTTTAGTTATGAATTTCTGTTGTTAATAAACCAGTTTTACATAAATTGTTGCTTTAAAGTCAAATCATCTTCATTTATTGGTACACATATTGTTTCAAAGCAGCTTCACAGAGACAAAAGGAAAATTCTTATCAAGCTAAAGTTGGTTTTTAAATTGAATCACTTCCATTGTAAAAATGATTAATTATTACTTTAGGGGCTGTTTAAATGACACATTTCCTACTGAAAACCAAATACTTTTGATGCATGCTGTTCATTTACATGGTTAGTCTATTGGCTTATATCTTAATTTGTGCTCTGAAGATGAACGAAGGTCTTACGGGTGTGGAACGACATGAGGGTGAGTAATTAATGAATTTTTATATTTGGGTGAACTAACCCTTTAAGGGACATTTATGTAGGAGATGATGAATGAACAATTGAAACAGAAACTGGTTCTGACCTACTGATTCAAATAATACTACGTAATATCACTATCAGTACAAAGATAATAATCATGAAGCATTACTGTTTCTCACCTGACTTCAATTTCCTTTGATATACAAAATACCAGACGACAGCAATGATGAGCGACAGCGACAGAATCACCGCCACAGGAACAACAATAGTCACGTCAACTGGAGCAGCTGTTTCTGTTTATAGAAAACATACATCAGATTGCTGAAAGAAGATCTGAAGACACAAAAAATAATTATACAATACAATACTTATTTATAAAGCACATTTAAAAACAACCAAGGTTGACCAAAGTGCTGAACAGGAAAATGAATAAATAAATAATAAGAAAAAATAAGACTACCAAATGTAAGGAACACACAGCAGTAATAAAACAATCACACCATGATCAAGAAGTATTGAAAGACAAAGAGAATAAACATGACTTTATAGCAGATTTAAAGGTGGAAACAGAGGGAGCAAATCTAGAAGGAGTGTACGGATGAAGCAGGTTAGTCAGGTACGAGGGGTTGAATTCATTGAGGGCTTCATAAACAAATAGTAGAAATTAAAATCAATGCTATATTTAACAGTAGCCAGTGCAGTGCGGAAACAACAGGAGTTACGAGCTCATACTTGTGTCTGTATTGTGACGCAGCGGTTCATCTTCTGGTCTCTCTGACAGTGGTTTGAGAAACATTCATTGGCTTCTACTAAAAGTCTCTTACCATTATTAGTCCTGATTTCCTTCTCTGTCAGAGTCTTTCTGAAGGTTTTGCTCTGGTGTTCAACCACACAGCTGAACTCATTCTTCCTCCACTCATCAGCTTCAGTCTGGAGGGTCACAGTCTTCTGGAAGGTGCCGTCCCCATTGGGAAGAAGTTTCCCAACCTTCACATTCTTATAAAGCTCTTGTCCGTTTCTCATCCAGGTGACTGTAATATCACTGGGATAAAAGTGTGTGACGTGACAACACTGGAGAGGAGGAGTTCGTCTGTAACAGAGACACCTGAGGAGAGACTGAGAGAGACAGAGAGACCCTGTAAAGTTATTTCAAGACTTTTTGTATATCCAGATTGGTCTTACTAGTCTGGACAGAAAAAAAAAATCTTATTTGATCACTAGTGCTGACAGAAAAGATCTGATTTGAGGAAAAATCCAGTTTTGCCTGCAGTCTGAACACAACCTAAGTAACTTTTATTTTACCATCATATCAAACATTTTGCCAGGTGTAGGAGTAAATCGTGACATAATTTGATAACTGATAAGCGCTGCCATTTCTGTTTTGTATTAAAAAAATAATAATTAAAAGCACCAAAACCAAAACCCCACTCTGCCCAAAAGACAGTGCAGTGAGAACAAATGCATCGTGGACCGGCTCAACTCAATCACGCGACCACTAAATAGATGCAGCGAGAAGCGTTCGAGTTTGGCACAGAGGATACGATCCACAATTGTCTTGTGATTATCAGGGATTTAAACTAAAGACAGATGAAACCGTGCTGACATTCTCAACAAAACTGACGTGGAAAGCAAGAGAAACACTGAGCCACAACAATCCAGCTGGAATAGGGTACTACTTAATCCTCAAATCATTCAAATTTACCATGGATTTACTGTAGTAACACTAACTGAAACTCTGGTGTTGTGGCAGAAATGTGAGGTATTTATATCGGATTTTAATATGTTATTAATGTAGATGTAGTAAATGAGTAATGAAATATACACAAAATAATTACATTCATTGTTTCTAAACTTTGGGATGGCTGTCCTGCAGGAAAGTCCATTGATCATCAAGCTTCAGTCTCTGCACCGTCCTTCATATAGTCAAGATTTCTACTTCCTGCAACAGCAAAGAACCCCAATAACAAGATTGGAGCACCTCCATGTTGGACCATGGAGATGGTGTTCTTCGGCTCATAAGCTTTGCCTTTTTTGCACAAGACGTACCACTGATCCATGGGTAAAAAAGTTCAAGTTTGGTCACATTCCTCCATAAAACATTCTTCCACAACTCCACAGGTATATCCACATTAATTGAAGCATATTCAAGTCAGTGTAATGCCTTCGGTGCAGAGACTGAAGCTTGATGATCAGTGGACTTTCCTGCAGGACAGATGTCCCAAAGTTTACATCCAAATCAAAGCTTGGTTCAGGGATCAGCCGTAGAATGTTCTTGAGTGGCCTGTCTTCAGTCTACAGTCTGTCTACAGCATTCAGATTGAAATCTCATTGAAAATATTTGGTGGAATTTGTAGAAAGCAGAGGTAACATGGAAACTAAAGTCTATCAGTGATCTGGAAGCTTTTTCAAGCGAGGAATGGGCCAAGATTGCAGTAGAGAGGTGACAGAAGCTTCTAAACACTTACAGGCAGCGTTTATTGGAGGTTATGAAGAATAAAAGATTCTGCACAAAATTTGACTTTTGGGGGTTGAATAATTTTGAACATGCATCTTTTCCCATTTTTCATCAACTTCAAATTCTCGGAATCACTTAAATGTGTATTAATAAACTTTGTTCACTGATGCCTATGAATTGTTTTCATACCATCTCAGCAGCACAATGTCTTGCAGTTTCAACTGTAAAAATGACTCACGTTTGTTTTTATGCACTAACTGATAATAATCATGTACCTGTTTTCTCCAGGCTGCTCTTCCCAAGCGTCAGGAGCTCCTTCAAAGTCTCAATACAATCCATTTTAAGGTAGTTTTTCCAGTGCAAAAGACGGATGGTTTCATTGTTACACCTCTCTTGAGTCCTGAATCCTTGCTTCATTGGAGATATCCATTCATCCCTCTTCAAATCCAGAAACAGGAAATCCTCTCCATCATATCCATACTGACGGAACGCACTTGTTTTCCCAGTTTCATCGTTCCATTCACAGCCGTAGGTTATCTGGTATGTGTGCTCACCTGAGGAGACGATATGAATGATATGAACAACATACACTCTACGCAAACAAACAAGTGTGATATTGTGTTTATGCAAAAGAAGGCACAAGTGTGTAAATAAACAAGAAAAAAACAAAACAATGGATAGTCTTTAAAACCCTCTTTTGAGGAACTACTTCCTTCCACCACGGATTCAGATCTCAAGTTGACAGTTTAACCAACCCGATCTCACGGCAATTCGTACGTATTTTACGAGGTGGCTAATTCGTATGAATTCATACGACCTCACTCGTACTAATTCATACGTTTTTTGCTAAATCGTATGTATTTTACGAGTTGACAAATTCGTATGAATTCATACGAATGACCTACCCCAAACCCCGCCCCTAAACCTAACCGTTACTGGGGTTTAGACAAATCGTACGAATTCGCACGAGTGAGGTCGTATGAATTTATACGAAATAGCCACCTCGTAGAATAAGTACGAATTGGTCGTGAGATAGCGTTGGTTTAACAGTTGAGCCCAAACCTTCATTACTAATTCTCAAATGTCATTTCAGAACTAGTAACGAAGGAACATTGAGTCGTTGAGGCAAACAGCCAATCACACGGAACATGGAAAAGCATCAGTTTGATTGACTTCGTTTGATTGATGATGAGATTGTTATGAAAAAATATCATGAACTGAAACACATTTATGAGGCAGGAATAAACACTGCTGCAGTTTGAAGTAAGAGATGCAGGGGGAGTGGCTTTATTGTGTCAGATGTATGTCACTTCGCTCAGAGCTTATTGGTCCAGTTTTGGTTTGCGATCTCTAACCCAGAATTAAACCCACCATACCACCAAACCTCCCTAACATTACCCGACTCACATGCCAGAGACCCGGGTTTGAGTCCCGCTTAGAGTGGGCAGTTCGAACAGCTCTAAAAGAAACTTACAATCGTTATCTGAGTGGAAAGGCGACATCCACATATTTTATCCACACGTGTAAATGTAACATTTTATTCAACAGCATGCGCTAAATTCCTGATTTTTCATTTTATTATTCATTCTGGGTCATGTTATCAGAATCCAGATATTATGTGTGAATGTACTTGTGATAGTGTGTCCAGCGTACCTGCTGACTCTGTCCAGATGGTGTTTAAAATCCAGTGATGTTGTTCAATCAATAAATGTGTCTGTTTCTTCCAGTAATCTGATTCTTCAATCTCTCTCACCCATTCTGTTTTTGGTGAAGCTTTCTTTGTGTTGACGTTAAAGTACATGAACTGAACGTCATCAACCAGACCAGTTGCAGTGAACGTCTTGTCTCCAGACACAGAAGTGTAGAAATATTTTAGAGAGTGTTTTTCTGTGGACAGAAATCAGCCATATTAAATGGGTCACAATTAGCTTATATATTCAATTAATATTCTATTCATTTTTATCCATTTGCATGCGTTTTTAAGCATTGTGGTTTAAAACAAGTGATTTTTGAATCACAGTCTGCAGAGACAGACAATATATCTCCATATTTCTGAATGCTGTCTGAGAGATGCAAACACATCCACTGCTCAGAGTGTGTGAGTTTAGAACAAAGTTATATTTGCCCATTTATTGGCCTTGAACAGTTTAATATACTTATTGTATGTGTCAAAATGACCATTTTTTTAAGTATCCGAAATCGCTGTGTCTGAAATTGCCCCCTTTACCCTTGAATAGGGCACTATTTTAGGGAACAGCCATTTCTAGTGGTGTCCCAAACCATGGCCCTGTCCCAAATGGCACACTTCTTTGCATTTTTGGGCTTATGGGCTTACAATAGCTGCCACGTGCCCGTGTCCGTTACATCCACGAGATCGTAGGGTGTCCCGTGTGTCAATTTTAGGCTTTTTTTGAAATTATGAAATAATTATGAAGTTTCTATGGTGTCAAAAATGTTGATATAAAATCCTTATGGCATTGTTAAATGTATGTTATGATAAGACTTCAATATTTCAGTAAAATGTCATACTTGGAACTGTTAATTATCTTGATGTGGCCAACTTTTGTTTTTATTTGAAGTTGCTTGTGTAATTTTTTATTCCAAACACAGCTTGTATAACACTATTACTATTTTGCCAACGAATGCAGCTTTTCTATCATAACCAACATAAAAGTTTTTTTTTGTGTTTGTGTGTGTGTGTAGGTGTGCGTACTTATTCCACACACAAGATATTCTGAGACATATTTTTTGTTGTTTTGCGTTTTTAAACAACATGGTAATTTTTGACCAAATAGATTCAAGGAGAACGGTAAATGACTGATTCTTCTTCTGCATTATAGGAGAAGCACAAACAAGGTTCACTCTCAAAGACCCTGCCCAGTTATTTATGATTTACATGTCAATATCTGTCACAGCGAGCATGTAGCATTTCCAAAAGATAAAAGTGTGACGCTGAAAGAACAAATAACCAAGAACCTTTACTAAACCCAGAGAGATATACAGCCACAACACATAGCCTACCTTTAACTTTCACCAGCAGTGTTTTTGAGAAAGAGAGAGAGAGAGAGAGAGAGAGAGAGAGAGAGAGAGAGAGAAAAGAAGTTGGCAGCATTTTTGAGAGGCATTCTTTAAAATCAACGCCTGAACACTGTTGGGGAATCTACTCTGAAACTGGTTTGACAAGCTACTCTTTAAACTAGTTAGGCTACATTCAACCACCCTTCTGAAAAAATAGTAAGGTTTAAAGAAAGCTAACTATCAAAACGTAGGCCTAGTTATCTCCATCGAAACTATTTTTTACAATGACATTGTATATTACAAATAACTGAATAATTGTTCATTTTTGATAAATTGTTTTAAGTAAAACTGTGTGGTTAAAATACCGTAATGCAACACAATGGTGATTTTATTTAGTAAACTATCCAAAGATACACACAAAACTCCCATATCTCAGACTGTCAATGTGCAAAACTGCTACAAATTTAATTTTGTTCAGCATTTTAATTTGTCTGACATGTTGACAGGTTATTTAACAACTGTGTTTACAAAAGTGAAAGTAAAATTAACAGCAGACGACTAATATGGGTCTTTATTGCTTAAATACACAATATGTCACATAAATATGATATTTGTCACAGTAGCCTAAATAAAAAGTTGTTTTAATGATAAAAGTTACAACGTTAAAGATAGATGCAAATAGATAAAAACAGTAGATCGTCTTGCCAAACCGGAAGTGCCGAGCGTTAATTTTTAATCGTCAAAACTAAAATGAATCTAAACAAAATAAACAACTCACCGGCAAATGCGAGAGAAATCCCAACGAGCAGTAGAATCACAGAGGATCGCATGTCTGTCTTAACATGTCGGCAACAGTCTTATTTTTAAATCATCTTTCTAGAAAGCCAGTTGAAGCGGGTGTCTTTTCCTTTTAACGCACCTGTCTGAACGCACCTGAACTAAAGAAGCCCCGCCCACTCGATCATCGAGTCATCAGTCACTATGCGAAACTACTGGATTGTGTTATTATTCTGTTAAAGGGGACTGAAGCCATCATCAAGTCGTGTACAGATTACGGAGCTAATCGCATTTTTTCTGGGGTCTGCAAGACTATTACCCCTTTGAAGTCGCTGCCTGAATTTGGTACAACACCTAATCGCAAGAAAAAGTTCGGGTACGATACAAGCGAGCACTGGTCAGAAATGTAACTTCACAGATGCTGTACAGGTGTAATAACGTTCACGTGATCAGACTGATGAAGCCTCTGTATGAATGAAACGCGTCTCACCTGTTTGAATGGAGATTTGGCGCCATCTGCTGGACACACAACAAACATCAACACTGGATAGTATTCTGAAATACTGTATAATAAAGTGTGAAATGTCTTAAGTTGGATTGATGACAGATTTAACTATTCATTACATGTCTAGCTCTGCTTGAGATCACAGTGAGCTGCTTCACTACACAGACAGCACAAGAGCAGAAGATCTGCTGCGTTAAGATGAGAAACAGCATCTGTGATCCACTGACACCTTCATCTGTACAGAGACTCTCACTAAACACATCACAACACTCGCTGAACAAACTATAATCATCAGTCAGCTTTATTTCTACAGCGCTTCAAAGATTCAAAGCAGATTCACTGTAATAAACAGGACAATAACAGTGATAACCTCACAAAGAATCAAAAGTTTGTACTATTTTATGTTTATTTTGATAAATAAACAAAATTGATTTTTGTTCAATAAATATATTGTCATTAAAATAGGCCTATGTTAATATAAAAATATATTTTAAAAATACATTATTTTTTAAAAGTAATCATTCTTTAAGCATTAAAGGTGATCCAATAATATTAATATAGATTTACAGTAGTAACAATAAATGATATTTTATTGTGATATGATTAATATCATATTTTAAAATATGATTGTTTCATTACAAATAAGGGTATATCTCTAAGTTGGATACTCAATATGATAAATGATATTTGCTATGTGAATCTAACCATTTACCCAGCTATTCATTATCATGTTAATTATTGTGCCTTTTGCTCCAACAGCAGCGGTGCTTTTTACCCCAAATACCATACTTTTACATATTCTTCATTAATGAAAAACTGCTGCTTTAATTACCTTGAACAAAACTGAAAATCATTAAGAAGACTTTTGTCTGAAAATACAAACATTAATTTAATGGATTCTCATTTGCTACTTAAATCAACAACATTTTTTAAAAAACATCAAATATTAAATTAACTATACCTGCCCGTGATCATGTCAAAGATTAGACAAATATGCATGTTCGTTCGAAAAGCGATATTTAGGAAACTTCTGCAGCAAGTTTTGTGTTTTGTGCCATCTAGTGGTTTAGAGAAAAATAAAATCAAAGGTGCCTTTTGTCCCGTTGTACCCTACTGCCTGACTGCATTGTGCCAAGTGTAAAGTTTGGTGTGGGGTTGTTTTCAGGGGTTGGGCTTGAACCCTTAATTCCAGTGAAAGGAACTCTTAATGCTTCAGCATACCAAGACATTTTGGACAATTTCATGCTCCCAACTTTGTGGGAACAGTTTGGGGATGGTCCCTTCCTGTTACAACATGACTGCACCAGTGCACAAAGCAAGGTCCATAAAGACTATGGAGGAACATGACTGGCCTGCACAGAGTCCTGACCTCATCCTGATAGAAGACCTTTGGGATGAATTAGAGCGGAGACTGTGAGCCAGACCTTCTCGCCAACATCACTGCCTGACCTCACAAATGAGCTTCTAGAAGAATATGAAGAAAAGAAAACTAAAAAATGGAAAGAGATTATGAACGACTGGTGCGAGAGAGAAAAAAAGAGTGTGAGAGAAGAAAACGAGAAGATGAAATAAGAGAAGAAGAGAGAAACAGATGGAAGAAAAGAATTGAAGATCTGAAATGAGAGTGAGAAGAGAAAAAGAGAAGAGAAAAAGAGGAGAGGGAGAGAAAAGAAAGAGAAGAGAAAGAGAATAATGAAATGAAACATGAAGATGAAGTCAGAAAACAAGCATCGACAGAAAGAAAACTGCAGCATGTTCTGGAGCTCACAGAGATGATGAAAGAGTGTCAACATGAAAAACTGAAAAATAACCAGACTGTGTCATTCACTGATACTGCTGAAGGTCCAAAGATGAGAATCAAACCGCTATATTAATGCTTTATTTTTATTTTCTAATACCATCCTGACGTTTTTCTCATTAGTTTGTCAAATGGGAGATGATTTGGTTGGGATCGTCTGAAAAAAAAGAAAAAGTTCAAAACATTGTAAAATCTCTTTCTGACTTCTGGATTTTAACACTAAATTATTTGCCCATTACAGTGTTATTTTATTATTCTGATCCTGTTCTGATCAATATCATGTGATGGACTGCATCATTCAGTGTTTCAAATACTGCAACATTATTTTCCTCCACTTTCTCCTCATGTTCACACTGACAACGGACATTGTGTTTCATTTTGATCACTTTAATGAATTCAGCTCTGTTTCAGCATCCTTGTTTTTTTTTTTTTTTTTTTTTTTTTTTTTTTTTTAGTAAGGGACAACAAATAGACCCTTAAATTTAAGTAAACTTTGAAAAAAAAAAAAAACTTTTAAAATGTAATTTAACTGGCCGATTTCAAAACACTGCTTCAGGAAGCTTCGGAGCACAGATGAATCAGTGTGTCGAATCTGCTGTTCGGAGCGCCAAAGTCACGTGATTTCAGCCGTTGGCAGTTTGACCAGCGATCTGAATCATGATTCGACTCACTGATTCATTTATGATCCGATGCTTCCTAAAGCAGTGTTTTGAAATCGGTCATCACTAAATAAGTCGTTATTTAGATTTTTTGGCGCTCCAAAAATATTCTCGTGGCTTTATAATATTAATATTGAACCACTGTACTCACATGAACTGATTTAAATGTGTTTTTAGTACCTTTATGGATCTTGAGAGAGGAAATGTCATTGCTCCCTATGAAGGCCTCACGGAGCCATCGGATTTCAACTAAAATATCTTAATTTCTGTTCTGAAGATGAACGAAGGTCTTACGGGTGTGGAACGGCTTGAGGGTAACTGACAGAATTTAAATTTTTGGGTGAACTAACCCTTTAATCCGCTCGCGTACCTTGACACACTGCTGATTCTCGCCATAGTTTCGTTGCCAAAATGCGCGCGCATATGTTGCTACGTCATAATTGTGTACAAACAGGAAAAGGGTATATAATGAGACACTCACCTCAAGAGAAATCCCCATTTTATGATGACACAATTGTTTTATTGTTTTGTTTTTTTTTAATTTCTCTGAATGTATTTTTTCCCCAGTGTATTTCACTCAGTGCTGTTTCAGTCCTGCTATGAATCTTATGATTCTGCACTATTTCTGAGTTACTGATTAAATAATCAAGTTTGTGATTCAACTTCAAATGTTACATTTGTTCAGTTTTCAATTTAACATTTGATTTTTTTAAACGATAAAGCAAAAATACAATATAGTTTAAATTATGTATATACACCATTCAAACCACTGGGGTCTGTAAGATTTTGAAAGAAGATTCACTAAAGTTGCATTTATTTGATGAAAATACAGTAAAAAAAAAAACACTAATTTTGTAAAATATCCTATAATATTTTATCCATCTATGTCAAATGCAGCTCCTCAATAATCTGAGCAGAATATTACGTTCATGTTCCTCACATTCATTGGACGCTTCCTGTGCAGCGGCAATTGTGACGTCACTGACTCCGCCCACTCAGGTTTCTTCCTGCTTTCACGAAAGGAATGACAAACTTCGACATGCAGGTATCACTTTTACTTTAAAAGTACGCCTTGTAGAGCACAGCATATTATATAAATATGATGTACAACACAAAATTATGATTTTAGATTAATTATGAGCGCAGTTGTAACTGTATAAGCTGCAGAAGTAGATGGTTTCACTTTCATGTTTACTACAAAATTGTGTGTCTAAGATTGTTTATCTTAAGTGCAAAATGTGCAATTGTAAAATGTAACTTAACTCCACTTGTAGTTGTTATGAAGTGTGAAGGTACGTATTTCATTATTATTGGATACACATTTATTAAAATTGTGTATGTTGCTAAACTAATATCTCTAACGGACTTGGGTAAAGTTGGTTTAATATTCGCACATTCGGACTTATGATAAATTCAGACTTTCCAATAAATGTGCAATAAATTAATGTTTGCGAATTTTAAGCAGCGACATGATATTGACAACCAACGATTGTCAACTTACAACATTTTTCACAGTCGATCAAAATAGGAAAGTATTGTTTTAATGGCATATTTACTTGTGAATGTCCACTGAATGTCCAATGTAGTGTCATATGTATTCACATTAGATTTTAAAGCAACAAAATTCGTTTGCAATTAGACAAACCAGATTCAAATTGCCCGGCAAATTTGTAAAGCAAAGAACAATCATTTCTAGCTGATCAACATTATGAAAACTTGTGAAACCTTTAGGAACTTCAAAAGATAAAACAGCGAAACTCCTAATAGTACTTCCAATTAGGGGTGTAACGGTACACAAAACTCACGGTTCGGTACGTACCTCGGTTTTGAAGTCACGGTTCGGTACAGCAGGTGGAGAGAAAACTAAACATAAAATTGCTTTTTTTTTTTTATTAAACAGAGGTTTACTGAACAAATTGTGTTTTTGTCTTTAAATATATTAAATTAAATAAAAACTAAAAGTTTCTTAAGGATAAAAAAAAGATCTCTGCTAATGCTATAAACTATGTTGGGAGCCCTAACTTGAAAGAAGCCCAAACTATTAGCCTAAATTCAATTGCTTTTTATTTTTAGATAAAATAATCAACACTCAAATAACAATCAAATAACAACGAATTAACAAGCTGTGAACACTGAATGGCTTTTCTGAGGTAAATGCATCATGACATATTGTTGAATACGGACGCTTTCATTGATGTCTTTCCACCGTTGAAACACTGAATGAGCGATTACATGAGATATGACCGTTTCAGTAAGTTGTACTGAATCTTGCAACATACCTTCAGATGTTCTTTCATGTTTATTCTGTAACTAGTATTAAGGAGGAAGAGATGAACACATTCACTTGCGCTCCGCGCTCGCGCTGCCGGTTGAACTGAGGCGCCTGTACTGTGATCTGTCACCCCACATCAAAGCACATCAAAATGGCATTTTCTGTTTAAACTTCATGATTTCGTGGACAGAATTTGAAGGATGATACTTTGTTTCTTATCGAAAGTAACAAAACGCAGAGCTTATTGCGGTTATTGGTGGTGAATATTGGTTACAATGTAATGCTTCGGTACACATGTGCACCGTACCGAAAGCCCTGTACCGAAACGGTTCGGTACAAATACGTGTACCGTTACACCCCTACTTCCAATATTTCCAAATTATGTTCATTTTCATAGAGTGGGCCAATATCGTGACGATTATTTAAAATCAATCGGAAGAAGCAGATATCGTTATCGTGATTAAAATACGATTAATCGTGCAGCCCTAATTTAATTTAATTTGACTTGACATTTGATATTCAACAGTATCCTTGACATTTATTCAACGGTGCTTTTGATCTGCCTGCTTTGACACTATTCTTTAAAAGGAAAATTATATACCAATTATCAATGTAAAGCTGCTTTGACACAATCTGCATTGTAAAAAGCGCTATATAAATAAGGGTGACTTGACTTGATTAACAAGGCTATTGAATACGGATGTCCGAATGTGCGAATATAAAACCAACTTTACCCAAGTCTCAAACGGTTCTTGTTTTGTGATTAAATCAAATTTGTTTTGAGTAAATCAGTGTGTTCAGATGCTCACATCAGCATCCAAAAACAATCATTTAGTTTTTATAAGTGTAGTGATTTATATTTTTTTATATTTTTTATTTTTACAGAATACTTTTAAACAACAGCATATTAAAGTATTATCATATGAAATCTAATGTTGCACACGTGTGATAACATGATCTCATTAGTGTGTATTAATGAAGTAAAAACGAGTGTAATCTCTGACAGGATGATGAAGAGAGTCAGACAAGATGATGGACTGAAAACTGAAGAAAGAGCACAATATCATCATGTCCAGCAGAGAGAGCAGAGGTGAGAGATTATGAATAACTGAAACTACTAACTATTGAAATTATGTGCTTCATACTTGATAAAATGAATATGTTTTGTCCATATTATACCAATGTTGGTCTTGTAGATTTATTCATCATGTAATGATTTAGGTTTAAGCCTTGCGTTCTTTGCTTTTTTGGAAGAAAAAAAAGACAACAGCAGAAGCTCATCCTGCTAGTGTTAATGTTGCTGACTCGTGACTCGTTGTTTAATAAAGATGATTTAATTATACCTTGTCATTAAACCTTACAGCAGTGGTTCCCAACCACATTCCTGGAGGCCCACCAACACTGCACATTTTGCATGTCTTCACAAACGCACCTGATCAAGGTTATCAGCTCATTAGTAGTGACTCAAAGATCTAAAATGGGTGTGTCAGACAAAGGAGACATGCAAAATGTGCAGTGTTGGTGGGCTTCCAGGAATGTGGTTGTGAACCACTGCCTTACAGTATTACACTGTTTTACCTGGTTTGAGTCTGATAATAGGCTTGTTTGAGAAGAGCAAATTCTGCGCAGAACCGATCACCGGTGATCACCGCGAGATGCATGCCGATTAGAAATGTGTCCGAGGGTGCGCCGCCTTGCTCTGATGTCATGCCGACGTGTGTCAAAAAACGATCGCGAGGGCGAGGCGGACGTGTCGGAGGCCCTGTCCCAAATGGCACATTCTGGACTTGTGGACTTCCTCAGAGTCCACACTTTGGTGACGTCATGTAGTGCAGACCTATAGGGACCTTGGCGTGAGTCCACAAGGGCGCATTGAGAGGTATTTTTGGGACAGACTCGATCGTCACACCGGAAATAACGGTCTGGTTGTTTTTTGACAGGAGCTGCAGGTTCGGGGAATATGCTGCCTATTGTTGTTGTTGTTTTTACCATTTTACCTCTCCATACAGAGCCGAATAAACTGAAAGATCATCTCATCAGTCCCTTTATTAGATAAATATCACAAATTTCTTATACAAATATAATATTTAGCATCGAGAACAGGTTTCTTTTCTTTTGCAAAATATTATCTCCATGTCAACTACACAGCCTGCTTTTGCTCATGCCACCTGGGCATTAGACAATACATGCTTATTTAAATAATGTATACGGTTGTAATAATACATAATGTTCCATTTGAACTAAGATTACAATTTGAACACATAATAAACATGTGCGTGAATTTCAGATGAATTTACTGGTTTAAATATAAATACTAGGTTTACATATGACTCAGTAAAGCCCTGACATTCGGTTCTATTTATTTAAAGGGATACTCCACCGTTTTTTCATATTAAACTATGTTATTCCCTTAACTAAGACGAGTTGATACATACCTCTCTCGTCTCAGTGCGTGCACTAAATCGCTCTGTCTTGCGGCGAAACTTTGTTAGCACTTAGCTTAGCCCAGTTCATTCAATAGGGGCCAAGCAGAGAAGCTACCAAACACCTCCACGTTTTCCCTATTTAAATACAGTTACTCGAGTAGTGTAACTCGACCTAGGACGGTGACACAAAACAAAACGTTGCGCTTTTCTAAGCGTGTAAAATTGATAACTATATTGTACGGCGGAATACCATAGCAAGTGCTCGGGAGCACTTTGACTTGGCGCAGTAATATCTTCACTCGTGAAAAGTCCTCAGTTTTGCCGCGAGACAGAGCGATTTAGTGCATGCACTTAGACGAGAGAGGTATGTATCAACTCGTCTTAGTTAAGGGAATAACATAGTTTAATATGAAAAAACGGTGGAGTATCCCTTTAATGAATCATAATTTGATCATATTATTCAATGTGCTATTATTATGTTTGAGATATCAACCACTGGTCGATGACCATAATGTTTGTATAAACTGTAGGTAACAACTGGTAAAATCTACACCTAGGTCATAAAAACCGTAATGATACCGACACTTAAATACTTTCTTCTCAGCCATGTCATCAATTGCTCTTGAGCGAAATCTCCTCCCATCCATTGTCTGTTTGGCATTTCGCTAGGATTCCTGGGTAGTTAAAGTGTGCGGAGCCTGCATCTATGCAGGCTTTGCTGAAGACCGCTTCAAGGGTACAAAGGGGGCGCTGCTGAGCACACTTCAGAGCATTAAAATGCTGAATGGGATGGGCAACTTCAGTCCTGGAGGGCCACTGCCCAGCAGAGTTTTGAATCCCATCTTTTGAATGGAAATAAATAACAAGTACTTTGGATGTATTGTTCATTATGTTTATTTTCATATACAGTGGCATGAAAAAGTATGTGATCCACTTGCAGAATCTGTGAAAATGAGAATTATTTTAATAAAATAAGAGGGTTAATAAAAAAATGCATGTTATTTTTTGTTTAGTACTGTCCTGAGTAACATATTTTACATAAAAGATGTTTGCATTTAGTTCACAAGACAAAACAATAGCTGAATTTATTAAAATAACCCCATTCATAAGTATGTGAACCATTGATTCTCAATACTGTGTGTGGTTACCTGATGATCCACGACTGTTTTTGTGTTTTGTGATGGTTGTTCATGAGTCTCTTGTTTGTCCTGAGCAGTTAAACTGAGCTCTGTTCTTCAGAAAAATCCTCCAGGTCCTGCAGATTCATCAGTTTTCAAACATTTTTGTATATTTGAACCCTTTCCAGAACAACCATCACAAAACAAACAAGCAGTCGTGGATCATCAGGTAACCACACACAGTATTGAGAATCAATGCTTCACATACTTATGAACGGGGTTATTTTAATAAATTCAGCTATTGTTTTGTCTTGTGAACTAAAATGCAAACATCTTTTATGTAAAATATCTTACTCAGGACAGTACTAAACAAAAAATAACATGCATTTTCTTATTTTATTAAAATAATTCTCATTTTCACAGATTCTGCAAGCGGTTCACATACTTTTTCATGCCACTGTAAAAGCAACAGAACTTAAATTACATCCAGTTTATCAGCAACACAGCACACAAGTGTGAATCCCACGATATCCGCCATTGATCTCGTAGGTTCTGATCCACTACGAGAACAGAGAACCTGCACTTTTTTCACTCCTCCCCTCACTGCAGCCGCCTACTCTCGGCTGAACTTCAGGCGAGGCTAGGCGCATCTTAAACAAGCCTATTGCCTGTCCCTGTATTTCACTGTATGTTTACTGCCACAACATTAAAAAAACTACTTTAGAGAATAATTAAATCATTTATTTTTTAAACTGTTCTTGTGTTTTGTAGTTATGTAGATATTGTGTCATATTGAAGATTTAAAAGTAAGTGTTTTTGTTTCTGCAGCTGCTGTTCGTGGTTTTGCTCACAAGAGAAGTCAGAGCAAAGAGGGAGACCCTCCTCTCAGTAAGTCCTTAACATTGATTAACCTTGATTAAAAGCATGTGGTAATTGTGGACAAACTTGGTCCCTTTAAAACAAGGCCATATTTCTATTTCTGTTGGTGATTTTGATGCATTGAAAGATGTATGTGCTATATTGTAAATATCACACATGTTGTGTTTCAGTGAGCGATGTGACTCCTCTGAGGATTGTTCTTCTGGGGAAGAGCGTGTCAGAAAACAGTGAAGTTGGAAACTTCCTGTTGGGACGAGCAGCGTTTGACAGTGAAGCTCCTCCAGATGTTGTAGAGAGACTCAGAGGAAGATTGAAGGACAGACATGTGATGGTCATCAACAGTCCTCAGCTGCTCCAGACAAACATCTCAGATCATCACATCACACTGACAGTGAGAGAGAGTGTGAATCTGTCTCATCCAGGACCTCATGTCTTCATACTCGTACTGCAGTATAAAGACTTCACTGAGGAGGAAATGACAAGAGTGAAATATGTGCTGGAGAAATTCAGTGAAGAGGCGATTAAACGCACTATAGTGATCACGACTGATGAAGGAGCATCTGTGAAAACTAATGAATTAATTCATCAGTTCACTGCAGAGTGTGGAGGAGGACATGTTCAGCTTGATAATGAAATAGAGAGACTGATCTCTGGAGTATCTCAACAACTAGAGAAGATACTCAGAGGAAACAATGAAGATTTTCTCACATGTGATTATGATGCAGAAGAAACACTGGTGGATGAAGATCTGAGCAGATCTTTTGCTTCACTCAGAACAGAGGAAGATCCTGATGGTGAGGACACTCTTTCTTTGGAGTTAACTAGTATTGAAGTTTTTCCTAATTTTGAAAAATAAAAAAAAATGAACTACAGATACTCTGTCAACAAGTTATTAAACATCTGGGGCTGTATTCACAAAACATTTTACCACTAAGAGTTCTCCTAAATAGCAGTAAAAGTTCTTAGCTAAGAGTTTTCTCTTAAAACCTATTCACAAAGCTGCTGAGACAAACTTTTACTAAGGAATAGACTTGAAGTCTTAAGCTAAGAGAAAGGGCGTGGTTGACCTCGTTGCTATGGAGTAAACACACAGTGATTGGCTGATGGGGGAGGAGTCAGTGATTTAATCATAGAAATATTGTAGAATGAGGTGTCATGTTTCCATATTAAAATAAAGGTTTTAAAATACAAATGTTGCCCTATTCAAATAAATATTTTTTTTTAATACAAATGTTGCCATATTGTTGCTAGTACAGTGGGTATGGAAAGTATTCAGACCCCCTTAAATTTTTCACTCTTTGTTATATTGCAGCCAATTGCTAAAATCATTTAAGTTCATTTTTTTTCCTCATTAATGTACACACAGCACCCCACATTAACAGAAAAACAGAATTGTTGACATTTTTGCAGATTTATTAAAAAAGAAAAACTGAAATATCACATGATCCTAAGTATTCAGACCCTTTGCTCAGTATTTAGTAGAAGCACCCTTTTGATCTAATACAGCCATGAGTCTTTTTGGGAAAGATGCAACAAGTTTTTCACACCTGGATTTGGGGATCCTCTGCCATTTCTCCTTGCAGATCCTCTCCAGTTCTGTCAGGTTGGATGGTAAATGTTGGTGGACAGCCATTTTTAGGTCTCTCCAGAGATGCTCAATTGGGTTTAAGTCAGGGCTCTGGCTGGGCCATTCAAGAACAGTCACAGAGTTGTTGTGAAGCACTCCTTCATTATTTAAGCTGTGTGCTCATTGTCATTGTCTTGTTGGAAGGTAAACCTTCAGCCCAGTCTGAGGTCCTGAGCACTCTGGAGAAGGTTTTCGTCCAGGATATCCCTGTACTTGCAACCAGTCGTCCTGTCCCTGCAAACACCCCCACAGCATGATGCTGCCACCACCATGCTTCACTGTTGGGACTGTATTGGACAGGTGATGAGCAGTGCCTGGTTTTCTCCACACATACCGCTTAGAATTAAGGCCAAAAAGTTCTATCTTGGTCTCATCAGACCAGAGAATCTTATTTCTGGTCTGGTGGAGGGCTTTCTACAACTTTCTCCCATCTCCCGACTGCATCTCTGGAGCTCAGCCACAGTGATCTTTGGGTTCTTCTTTACCTCTCTCACCAAGGCTCTTCTCCCCCGATAGCTCAGTTTGGCCGGACGGCCAGCTCTAGGAAGGGTTCTGGTCGTCTTCCATTTAAGGATTATGGAGGCCACTGTGCTCTTAGGAACCTTAAGTGCAGCAGAAATTTTTTGTAACCTTGGCCAGATCTGTGCCTTGCCACAATTCTGTCTCTGAGCTCTTCAGGCAGTTCCTTTGACCTCATGATTCTCATTTGCTCTGACATGCACTGTGAGCTGTAAGGTCTTATATAGACAGGTGTGTGGCTTTCCTAATCAAGTCCAATCAGTATAATCAAACACAGCTGGACTCAAATGAAGGTGTAGAACCATCTCAAGGATGATCAGAAGAAATGGACAGCACCTGAGTTAAATATATGAGTGTCACAGCAAAGGGTCTGAATACTTAGAACCATGTGATATTTCAGTTTTTCCTTTTTCATAAATCTGCAAAAATGTCAACAATTCTGTGTTTTTCTGTCAATATGGGGTGCTGAGTGTACATTAATGAGGGAAAAATGAACTTAAATGATTTTAGCAAATGGCTGCAATATAACAAAGAGTGAAACATTTAAGGGGGTCTGAATACTTTCCGTACCCACTGTATATATAGTTAATTGTCCGCCTCTTGGATGTCTGCATCTCAAGAGAATTTCTCCTAAATCGGCAAGTTAGGAGCTGGACAAACATAAAGATTTATTCATAATCCATCACTGTGTGTTGTGAATCATACTGTATAGTTAAGGATATCAAATACATTAAATTTGAGTTAAAATATTAAACTAACAAGTAAGTCTGAGTTTGAGACTTACTTGTTAGTTGATTCTTAATTTCTTTGAAGATTAAGTAAAGCATAATTGCATAAAACAGAAATCTATGAACTGATTGGACATCCCGTTTACAGTAGAAATGATTTGATTTAGTTGATTCAATAGAAATGAAATCTGACACAAATAATATCTAAATATGTTGTAGTAACACATGTTTCTGTGTTTAAGGAGGTGTCAGTGACATTAGACAGCAGAAGCTGAACATGTTCCTGTGTGGAAGTGATGAAACACTGAAGAAATCTGTATCAAAACTCATAAGAGAGAAGAAACACGTGGATCTTCATGGACGTCAGATCAGTCTGGTGGATCTTCCAGCTCTGTTCAACACTCGTCTCTCAGAGGAGGAAGTGATGCGTCAGACTCTCCGCTGTGTGTCTCTCTGTGATCCTGGATTCCATGTTTTCCTCCTCATTATTCCTGATGCTCCACTCAATAATGAAGATAAAGCAGAAATGGAGGAGATCCAGAGGATCTTCAGCTCCAGAATCAACAAACACATGATGATCCTCATAATGCAGAGTTCAGAGCATCAGACAGCAGAACTCAATGAAGAAACACAGTCTGTCATAGAGAGATTTGGAGGTCGACATCATTTCTTTGGTCTCAACACACAAGTGTCCACATTGATGGAGAACATTGAGAAGATGCTGGAAGAAAACAGAGGAGAGTTTTTCTCCACAGAGACATTTCTGGAGGCGCAGATGAAAAAACTGATGAAATATGAAGAGATGAAGAAGAAAATTCATTCACTGGAGACACATACACTGTCACAAGGTAATGAGCAGAAAATCAGTTTGTCTTAATCATTAGGGCTAGAAAAATTACAAAAAAAAATGAATTTTACATTTAAAGTGCCCCCATTATGGATTTTTGAAAATTACTTTTCATGTAGTGTGTAGCTTAGCTCTAAATGAATGAAAACATCCTCCAAAGTTTTAAATCTGAAAGTGTACCATATATAAAGTTATTATCTCTCAGAGTCGACTCTGAGTCTATTAAACAAGTTATTTGTAAAAAAAAATCCCAAGCCGTTTCATTGTGACATCACAACGAAACATTGGCATAATGCCCGCCTACTTATTGTGCGTGTAGACGCCAGGGAAAATTAATTTTTTTAACAATACCACAGCAGAATCTTTTGTTGTGTTCCCGTCATTTTACTGATGACTGCTTCTCAAACCTCTGAGAGTTTAACACAGGATTTACAAAACACTTGGTCTTAAAATATGGATCAATGCCAAGTTTATGTGGATCAGCTTGCTCCTCTGAATCTCAACCTGTAAGTATGATTAATAATTGATGTTTATAATTTCTAGCGATCATTAAAAAAAAAAAAAATTATGTTGTGTAATGTGCACCTAATCCTGCTAACCGGCTAACTAATGTTTCTGTAGTTCTAATATTCAGATGTGGGTCAAATATTTTCTAAAAATGTGTCAATTAATGCAACTTGTCTGTCTTATTACTTGGAGTAATGATCAAGATGGAGCACGACTTTTGTTTACTGAGTGTAAAGCATTATTAGCTATTCACGTTTGTGGTTGGCTAACATGGGAGTTTACAACACACAAAACAAACAGTTGTTTTTTCCTCTGCGTTTTTATTATTTCAGTAGAGTGGAGCTCTCTCTCTATTGTAATAGGATGTTAAGATGCTAGTCCATGCTAACTAGTTGAGTATTCTCTCTGTATACACCCCTTGTAATGTCAAACAATGTTATAGCCATTTTTCTTTGTTAATAGTTATGATGAAAAAGTCTGTACACATCTAGCCTAAATGTTTATCTTATGTTAGAGGTTTTCAGCTTCACTTGGCATTCTGATACAGTTCCCAAAGGTGCACCTACATAAAGTATAACAGAGACGCTGCTATCATGTCTTATAAATAACTAAGGTGACACTTACCATAGAAAAACGTCCTACTCCAGTCGTGATTGCGAAATCAGTTTCTGGTTGATCGACTACTTCAGATGTTTAGAAGCAATCAAGCCAACAATAATATCATAGAAATATATCTATAGAAAGCTTGAAATGTCTACTTTTTAAATAAAATAATTAAAAATGAAATAAATAGGCTACTCTCCGATTATGTAATTCTAATTCTAATCTCTTGCTGTTTTTGTCACATTCATAATCATTACTTTTGTCGGTTCTTTATGACGAGTGCTATAGCCTCATGGTTTATTCTCTCTATATTTAAGAAATTTAATTAATATAAATGTGATTAGTCAACTAATGGCTTAAATGAACAACTACTAGTTGACTTAAAAAAAACGTCTCAGGTTATGTATGTAACCATAGTTTCCTGAGATAGGGAATGAGACGCTGCGTCCGATAGGAACGCTTTGGGAACTTCTCCAGCGTGATAGTGTCTGATGCACGAGATGTCAGCTAGTCCAATGGCGAGAGTGAATGTCACGGGCGGGTGATGTCATGACCAGAAAAGGATAAATACACATCTGGCGAGACCAGCTTCAGCTAAAACTGCTGAAGCAAATCGATCACAGGGATGCAGGGAGTATGGCAACGCAATGCAGCGTCTCGTTCCCTGTCTCAGGGAACTATGGTTACATATGTAACCTGAGACGTTTCCTTTCTATATAATTTGCAGGACCCAACGTGAGATATTTTGAAGAGATTTCCACTCTACCAGAAAATCTACTAAGGGAACCAGCCTCTCGAGGCTGGCCTCTGGTGTTTTGTTTACAGCAGATTTTTGATGTAAATTTATCCTCCTCAGAGGATGTGACGCAATGTCGTGTTGTTCTGAACACTGCATCACTAAGCCTCAAAGCACCTGAGGTGACGGTGTTAGCAGAATGGTCCCCTGAGGGCCATGAGGTGGAACGGGCACCGTATAATGAGGTCTGTGTCGCACCACCCCGTGTGGGGCTGCCCTCAGAAGTCTGACGCCACTGGTGTCAGAACTTCTGCCCAGCCTTCTTCGCCTGAAGCAAAACCCTTAGGTCTGTCTTCGGCTTGGAAGGCCATCCCGGTCCACAGTGTCTTTGGGGTGTAGCACAAGAGGCGACACTCTCTTTCTGCTGCTCTCGGTATGAGGAGGTATATGGCTGGGGCTACTCACGCCTAGCAGCCCCAGAAGGTGGATGGCAGCGTGGTAAATACTTTTTGAATGCCTCCGCCTGATTTTTAGCTTCCTGGAACCTGTCGACGACAGATCCCCTCCCCGCCATCCAATTCCTTCAAAGGTCTGCTTTGTATGCTTGCAAAACAGCCATAGTATGCAAGCACGCACCTGCCTGACCTGCTGCCTTGTACACTTCTACCACTAACCGTGATGTAGCATTTAGTGGTTTTGTGGGAAGTGTGGGGGCCTTCAGGGACAATGCTGAACCTGGGGACAGAAGAAGCTGCGGGGTGGGCTTCCGACACCAGAGAGGCATCTGCCCGGGGAAGGCTGAGAAAGAGCACTCGTGCCCGTCTCAAGCCCCGCTGACGGATCCATCTGCGAGCCCCACGTCATCTTTCCCCAGAGCCGTGGGGAACGCTTGTCTGCGCACTTTCCTCGAAAAGTGTGAGGCCGGAGTGGAGCGCCCTCAGAGGAAGCTTCTCACAATGCACAATTCAGCCCCCTCGAAGGCTGAAAGAGCATGCTCCGCTCCCAAACACATAACGCACACATCATGTGTATCCCCACCTGTGAGAAAACGAGGGCAGGGAGGATCTGTGCTTAGGCAGAGCTCAACTGAGCTCAGTTAAATTAACGCGGCATTTTTTTGTCAGTAACAGTGTAGTAACGGGAAAAATTAGTTTGATTACTCGTTACTGAAAAAAGTAACGCCGTTATTCCCATTACTGCATGTATATAACGTGATATCTTACCTGTTCTTTTTCTCTTTCCCCGTTTAGTAATGTCAGTTTAACAACCAGATAACAGAAACGGCGAAAAACACCAAAGAGAAAAGATCGAATGGGCCATTATACACTGAATTATCAAAGAACACAGACTTAATCAACAGGGTATCAAACACAAAGATGGTACAGTTCAAACAAACACACGAGTCAATCACCAAAAACAATAGAATGTGTGGCATGCCAGAGAACTCCCGCTTCCTGCAGAGGAGCACTCTTTATAATCAACTAGCATGCCCTCATTGGTGAAGCTGCGCGGTGTCGTCACAGTGATTGGCAAAGGATTGGACCACCTGCATCAGCCTGCTGAAACGAAACTAAAGACAGAGAAAAAAAAAATAGGGAAGAGAACAAACAAAATACCATACCCAAAACAAATAATAACATGGGATGTAACAGTGCTAAAATGTATTAAGCTGTTTTAGATACAGAAAAGGAAAAAGGCTCTACATTTTAGTGTTGGATTTGGTTTAAATATAACAAAGAAAACATTTTACTCATCGAAATAAGGAAACAGGTTAAAAGTGCTCATTGTACCCCAAGATGTTTTCTTAAATTTCAGTATGATTTGTTCTGTTTTTAATTTAAAGGTTCAAGAGAAAACACAGATGAAGTGAGGATTGTGTTGCTGGGAAAAACTGGAGTTGGGAAAAGTGCAACTGGAAACACAATCTTAGGAAGAGACGCGTTTACAGCAAAAACATCTCAAGAATCAGTGACTAAAGAGAGTCATCTGAAATCAACGGCCGACACATTACTGTGATCGACACTCCAGGACTGTTTGATACTGAACTGAGTAATGAGGAGATCCAGAGAGAAATCAGACACTGCATCTCCATGATCCTGCCTGGACCACATGTGTTCATCATTGTGCTCAATTTAGGACAACGATTCACTCAAGAAGAAGCAGCATCAGTGAAGATCATCCAAGAGACGTTTGGTGAGAAATCCTTAAAGTACACCATGGTGCTCTTCACCAGAGGAGACGATCTCAAGGACCAAACTATTGAACAGTGTTTGGGAAAACCTGGATCTCCTTTGATGAATCTGATTGAAGCGTGTGGAAACAGATTCCATGTGTTCAATAATAATCAGATTGGAGACCGAACACAGGTGTCTGATCTACTGGAGAAGATAGACAACATGGTGACAGCGAACGGAGGGAGTTTCTACTCTTGTAAGATGTTCAGAGAGATGGAGAGAGAGAAACAAGAACAACAGATGAAGGTCCTGATGGACAGAGTCAGAGAAAGAGAAGAACTGATAAACAGACTAGAAGAAGAGATGAAAAGAGAACAAGAGAAATATAAAAATAATATTGAGCAACTAAAGCAAGAAAAAGAGAAAGTAAAAACAGAAAAAGAAAAACTTCAGATCAAATACGACACAGAAACAGAAAGACTCATGAACAGACTAGAGAATGAGAGGAAGAAGAGAGAAGAATATAATGAGAGAGAAGAACAATATAAAATCCAAATAAAAGAGAAAGAGAGAGAGATACGAGATGAGATGAGACGAGAAAGAGAGGAATGGGAGAAACAGAAACAAGAGGAAAAGACAAGAAGAGAAGAGCATGAGAAAAGAAGAGAGAAAATTCAATCTAAACATGAAGCAGAAGAAAACAAGATGATGAAGATGATGATAATGGAGAAAGTGGAGAAACTGAACAGAGAAAGAGAAGAACTGATAAACAAACTAGAAGAAGAGAAAGAGAGAATAAAAATGATGATGGAGGAAGAACGACAGAATGATGAAAAGGAGAGAAATAGAAGAGAAGAACTCAAAAGAGAAATAAGAGAGCAAGAGAAACATCAGAGAGAGATACGAGACGAGATGAGACGAGAACGAGAGACATTCAAACATGAAATAGAGGAAATTAAGAAAGAAACAGAGAAAATAAAAACAGAAAAAGATAAACTAAAGATCGATTACGAGACAGAAAGAGACAGACTGATGAACAGAATAGAGAATGAACGACAGAATCATGATGAAGAGAGAAAGAGAAGAGAAGAAGAGTTTAATGAAAGAGAAGAGCGATATAAAAGAGAATTGAAAGCGAAAGAAGAACTGATTAAGAAACAAAAAGAAGAGAAAGAAAGAATGAAGATGATGATGGAGGAGGAACGACAGAATCAAGACAAAGAGAGAAAGAGAAGAGAAGAAGAACTCAAAAGAGAAATTAGAGAACAAGAGAAACATCAGAGAGAGATACGAGACGAGATGAGACGAGAACGAGAGACATTCAAACATGAAATAGAGGAAATGAAGAAAGAAAAAGAGAATCTTCTGATCAAATATGAATCAGAAACAGACAGACTGATGAACAGAACAGAGAATGAAAGGAAGAAAAGAGAAGAAGAATTCAGAGAGAGAGAAGAAAGATACAAAACACTAATGAAAGAGAAAGAAGAGAATGAGGAAAAGATGCGTGAGGAGATGAAGAGAGAACGAGAGGAATGGGAGAAACAGAAACTAGAGGAAAAGAAGGGAAGAGAAGAAGAGAAACAAAAATGTAAGCAATAAAAACCTTTTAACAAACTGTAAGTTGAAATGATAACTGGCGTGTGTTGACATAATATTGTGCTAATTCAGTATTTACAATCATCCAGCAGCTCTTGATGGTCTGAGAATATGAACACTGATAAATGAGTCTCCAAACGCTTCATTCACTGAATCTTTTACAAGCTAAAAACACTGATAAACTGCTGAACTTAAAGCCCAAAATATACTTCAGTTTGTATGCATTTGCTAGGATTTGAGTACAGTGTGAGTGACGTCAGTTTCATCATTAAAATAAGTTTGTAATCAGAATCCTCAATCAGGCGACACTGGATCTGACTGTGGTTTTTACAGTCAAAGAAGAAACAGAAAAGATGGAACAACAACAAACTACTGGAGATGAAACAACAGACACCTGCATTTTCAAGTGATTGTGTGAGAGATTAAACTCTAGTTGAAAAGAATCCAGAGACATGTTAAAGGGATAGTTCACCCAAAAATGAAAATTTGATGTTTATCTGCTTACCCCCAGAGCATCCAAGATGTATGTGTCTTTGTTTCTTCAGTAGAACACAAATTATGATTTTTTACTCCAACCGTTGCTGTCTGTCAGTCAAATAATGCTAGTGGATGGGAACTTCTACAATAACAGTAAATAAAACTTGCTTAGACAAGTCCAAATTAAACCCTGCAGCTCGTGACGACACATTGATGTCCTAAGACAAGAAATGATCGGTTTGTGCGAGAAACCAAACACTATATCATTTTTTACCTCTAATACACCACTATGTCCAACGGCATTCATCACTCGATTCGTTTGGTCTGATCGCGCTCTGACAACGGCAGTGATGTCTCGCTCTCATTGAAGTATATGCGTGAGACATCACTGCCACTGTCAGAGCGCGATCAGACCAAACGAATCGAGTGATGAATGCTGTTGGACATAGTGGTGTTTTAGAGGTAAAAAATGATATAAATACTGTTCGGTTTCTCACACAAACCGATCGTTTCGTGTCTTAAGACATCAATGTGTCGTCACGAGCCGCAGGGTTTAATTTGGATTTGTATGTCGTGTTTTATTTACTCTTATAGTCCAAGTTCCCGCTGACTTGCATTATACCACTGACAGACGGCAGCGGTTGCAGTTAAAAATCATCATTTGTGTTCTACTGAAGAAACAAAGACACCTACATCTTGGATGCGCTGGGGGTAAGCAGATAAACATCAATTTTTCATTTTTGGGTGAACTATCCCTTTAATTAGATATAACTTCTGGAGAGAAAAATACAGAAACTGGACAAGGATGAAACTTTAGTGTGTCGAGCTCTTGTGTTCAAAGAGAGAACCCCTAGCAGATTTTTTACTCTTGTCAGACACAGATTGGATGTTCATGTAAACAAAACAATGCATTACTCTTTCTTTTAAAACAAAAACTGATTCCACTTGTTACTGATATAGATATGCAATATGTTGAAAAACACCAAGTTTAAACCTGTATATTAATACATGAAATCTTCTGACGTGGTTTTCAGGTGCTGAAGGTGAAGAAGATGATCAGGAGTGTCTAAGAATTCTGCTTATCGGAAGGAACGGAAATGGAAAGAGTGCAACAAGAAACACTATTCTGGGAAAAGAGGAGTTTGTGAGTCAAGCAAGCATGGATTCAGTAATGTCTGTGTGTCAGAAGAGAGTTGGTGAAGTTGATGGTCGATCAGTAGCTGTTGTTGATACTCCAGGACTGTTTGACATGACACTGTCAAATGATCAAGTGGTGGAAGAAATAGTGAAATGTGTTTCACTGTCGTCACCTGGACCTCATGTGTTTGTCATTGTGTTGAGTTTGGGAAGATTCACTAAAGAAGAAACAGACACTGTAGATCTGATAAAGAAGATCTTTGGTCCAAAAGCTGCTCAGTTCAGCATCGTTCTGTTCACTAGAGGAGATGATCTCGAGGATGAGTCTATAGAAGATTATGTGAAGAGAAGTAACTCTGCTGAACTGAAGAAACTGATCAGAGATTGTGGAAACAGATTCCTGGCTTTCAATAACAGAGAGAAACGAGACAGATCTCAAGTGATTCAACTGTTAAACATGATAGAAGAGTTGAAAAATACTAATAAGGGTCGATACTTCACTAACAGAATGTTTGAGGAGGCAGAGATGAGCATTAAAAAGAGAATGGAAGAAATAATGGAAGAGAGAGAAAGAGAAATTCAGACTCAGAAAGAAGAATTACAAGCCAAATATGAGAGAGAAAGGAAAGACATGATGAAGAGACTCAAGGAAGAGAAACAAAGAGCTGATGAGGAGAGAAAGAAAATGGAGAATCAACTGAGAGAAAAAGAGGAAAAACTCAGAAAAGAGTTTGAAGAGAAAGAAAAAGAAGAACAGAAGAAACGAGAGATTGAAAACCAGAAACGACCAAAAGAGGAAAAACAGCAAAGAGCTGAATATCATCAGAAAATAGAAGAGATGAAGAGAGAGATTGAAAAACAGAGATTACAGTATGAAAAACAACAAAAAGAAAGAGAAGAAGAAGATAGAAAGAGAGAAGAAAAATACAGACAAGATCAAGAAAAGATGAAAAATGAACAAGAACTAATTATAGCTCAGTTACAAATGAAACAAAAAGAAGAAATTAAAAAAAAAGAATCTGAGGAGCAAAGGAGGATTAAAGAAGAAGATGAAGAGAGACAGAGATGGGAGAGAAAAATAAAAGAGGCTGAAAATGACAGAAAAGAGATTCAAGAGGAAATTAAACAACAGCAGAGAGAATGGGAGGATGAAAAGAAACGACAGATGAGAGAACGAGAGGAAGAGGAAAGAAAGAGAAAAGAGAAACACGAGGAACAACTGAGAGAAAAACAAGAAGAACTGGAGAAAATGAAAAAGAGATTTGAAGGAGAGAGAGAAGAAGAAAGACAGAAGATAGAGGAGGAGAGACAGAAACAGAGACATGAACGAGAAGGAAAAGAGAGAGAATATGAGGAAAAGAAAACTGTAATGAAAAGACATTATGAACAACTAGAACAAGAGAGAAAAGAGGAGTGGGAGAGAAGAAAACGAGAAGATGATGAGAGACGAGAAGAAGAGAGAAAGAGATGGAAGAAAATGATTGAAGATCTGAAACAAGAGCGAGAAGAAGAGATCAAGAGAAGAGAAAGAGAGGAGAAGGAGAGAGAAGAGAAAGAGAGAGAAGAAATGAAACAGAAACATGAAGAGGAAATAAAAGACATGAAGAAGAAACATCAAGATAAAGCCAGAAAACAAGCAGAAGGATTTGTTTTAAGAAAAAGAAACCTGCTTAAAGAACAAAATGAAACACTGAAAAAGAAAGAAGAAATAAAACACCTGCAAGAGCAAGTTAATATGAGGAATAAATCTGACTGCGTCATTCTGTGATGTTTCTGAAAACTTCAACAATAGACTCAAATAACAATATTAATGTTACATTTTCAAATGTTCTATAGATGTTTCCTAAACATGTGATGTTTCTGTTCACTGCTGTATGATTTGATTGTCCAGAATTTGAAAACATCAGTCATACACAGTTTCCTTCAGCCTGATTTCTGAACTGAATTACTCACTAGTGCTGTTATAGTATTAGGATACTCTTCTGAACCATTCAGACACATCACCGTGTTTACATGTGCATTTGTTTATTCTGTCTATACATGATTAAAATTAATTTATGTTGTGTTTGTTATTATGGGATTTTTTTCTTAATAGTAACAACTATGTGTTATTAACATTATCACATTGGTATCTTATATAACACAAAGGTCATTCTTTGATATTTGGCTGGAACAGATAAACTATATGGCTGATCATTTTCTACATTTTCAAGAATATTGATGAAGAGTACATGGCATTGTCTTACTCGCTGTACATAATCGCACGAAGAAGAAGATGAGTATTCTAGAAAGTCTTCCAGAAAGGGTAGCTACAACATAACATAGACAAGACCGGACAACATGCACTGAAAACACAGGAGCTAAAATACACGGGTAAATGAGGAGATAACTGGTGATGCAGCTGAGAGTGATGGCAAATCATATTAGTAACCATGGCAACAAAGGAGAAGCAGGAAAACTAAACAAAGAAACACATGTGACTGAAAGTGACAAATTAAAAGTCCATGAAAATGAAACTAACTAAACAGAACCGTGACAGGCACAATAACTATCATAAATTAATTACTAATAAGGTCTGTTTTAAGACAGTTTCAACATTTGCCCCAGATGAGTCTTAATTTCTTAGGGTTTCTTTCTATGTAGTATTGTTTCTGTAAGTGTCATGTTCGGGGAATAATAATGAAACACTGATAAAATTATCTCAGAATGATCATGTTGTGTCCTGATCTTGCAGTCGGTGTCTGGTGGGTCGTGTGAACTTCCAGTACAGCAATTTTCAGGAATTTTATGTTTTGTGCTTTTTCTCTCACACCAAGGAACTACATTAATTTATTATTAAGGCTATGTGCATATGAACGTTTTACCTATTTTTAACCCTCATGTGGTGTTCAAAACCCTATAACACTTGTGGTGTTCCCGGTCAAAAATGACCGGCCCATAAAAAAAAGCTTATAAATCACTCATTATACCATATTTTCACCCAATCTTGGATTCAATCTTTTTGTCAACATGTTCTCTTTCAATTAGGTCTGGTTTTATATTTTGATTTGCATCTGAATAATCATAGGCCTCATTTATTTGAGAGTAGGCATTTCATTTTTTGAGTAATTTTTTTTAAATTTTTGAATAATTTTGGAAATATTAAATAAAATCTGAAGAAAATTGGTATTGTTGATCACACTAGTCTACTCTAATGTTTCACCAGGAATTTTGTTTTGAAACTTTTGTTTTGTAAAAAATATGGCACATAGTCACACTTGTGGTGTTCCCGGTCAAAAATGACCGGCCTATAAAAAATAGCTTATAAATCACTCATTATACCATATTTTCACCCAATCTTGGATTCAATCTTTTTGTCAGCTTGTTCTCTTTCAATTAGGACTGGTTTTATATTTCTGTTTGCATCTGATTAATCGTGGGCCTCATTTATCTGAGAGTAGGCATGGTCAAAAATGGTCACAATGGCCGACCATTGAAAGTGAATGGGAGAGACTGAAAATAACAGAACAATTTAGTTTTCAGGAGCATGTTCATTATTTTCATGTACACATATGAGCATATGTGCTTGCAAACATCGAGCCCTTGGACCTGTGCATGTATCGATACATTTATACACACGCTACCCAGACACACACACGTTAAAACACACATACTTTTTTGAGTATTACACACATTCTTTTCCACAGAGAGAAATTTGATCCTACCCCAACCTGCATCTAATATACATTTATCCATCTGACATTACCACACACACACACACACACACATGTTTGTTTTTGTGAATTGTGGGGACTTTCCATAGACTTCAATGCATTTTACACTGAACAAACTGTACATTCTATCCCCCTACCCTGCCCCTACCCCTAAACCTAACCCTCACAGGAAACTGTGCAAACTTTTACTTTTTCACAAAAACTCATTCTATATGATTTATAAACCCATTTACATTGTGGGGACCGCTGGCTGGTCCCCACGATGTAGGTGAACTCAGGTTTATATTACATCATGGGGACATTTGGTCCCCACAATGTAATATAAACAAAAGCACACGCGCACACACACACACACACACACACACACACACACACAAACACAAACTGGCCGTGACTGCAGTGACCCGGCTTCAAATGAATGACAAGCAAGGTGCTGTGAGGCATTTATATATGCCTGTGCTATCGCATGATGTATATTTGTAAATATTGTCTAGTTCTGTGTGAGAACCTCACAGTTCCAAAACAAAATGTCATAAAATTTTGTCTGGAAGCTGTGATGAAACAAGAACATGAAAGAAAGATTCTTTTGAAGCCGGGTCACTGCAGTCACGGCCAGTTTGTGTTTGTGTGTGTGTGTGTGTGTGTGTGTGTGTGTGTGTGTAATATAAACCTGAGTTCACCTACATCGTGGGGACCGGCCACCGGTCCCCACAATGTAAATTAATTATTAAAAATACTAAATGATGTATTTGTGAGAAAATAAAGGTATGCACAGGTTCCTGTGATGGTTAGGTTTAGGGTTAGGGGTAGGGTAGGGGGATAGGAAGTACGGTTTGTACAGTATAAAATGCATTGCGGCCTATGGAAAGTCCCCACAATTCACAAAAACCTAACGTGTGTGTGTGTGTGTGTGTGTGTGTGTGTGTGTGGTAATGTCAGATGGATAAATGTATATTAGATGCAGGTTGGGGTAGGATCAAATTTCTCTCTGTGGAAAAGAATGTGTGTAATACTCAAAAAAGTATGTGTGTTTTAACGTGTGTGTGTCTGGGTAGCGTGTGTATAAATGTATCGATACATGCACAGGTCCAAGGGCTCGATGTTTGCAAGCACATATGCTCATATGTGTACATGAAAATAATGAACATGCTCCTGAAAACTAAATTGTTCTGTTATTTTCAGTCTCTCCCATTCACTTTCAATGGTCGGCCATTGTGACCATTTTTGACCATGCCTACTCTCAGATAAATGAGGCCCACGATTAATCAGATGCAAACAGAAATATAAAACCAGTCCTAATTGAAAGAGAACAAGTTGACAAAAAGATTGAATCCAAGATTGGGTGAAAATATGGTATAATGAGTGATTTATAAGCTATTTTTTATAGGCCGGTCATTTTTGACCGGGAACACCACAAGTGTGACTATGTGCCATATTTTTTACAAAACAAAAGTTTCAAAACCAAATTCCTGGTGAAACATTAGAGTAGACTAGTGTGATCAACAGTAGCCATTTTTTTCATTTTTTTTTTTTTTCATATTTCCAAATTTACTCATAAATTATTTGTTTTTTACTCAAAAAATGAGATGCCTACTCTCAGATAAATGAGGCCCACGATTAATCAGATGCAAACAGAAATATAAAACCAGTCCTAATTGAAAGAGAACAAGCTGACAAAAAGATTGAATCCAAGATTGGGTGAAAATATGGTATAATGAGTGATTTATAAGCTATTTTTTATAGGCCGGTCATTTTTGACCGGGAACACCACAAGTGTAACAAGGTAACAAAACCCCCACAAAAAAGTAAGAAAATTTCCCCAAAAAAATTGAGATTAAGTTATACCCTTTGGGAACAAAGTCACTAAGTTTCAGTCCAAAGCGATAACATTAACTAGTATTTTCAGGAAAAAGAAAATCTTCTCCGGGTCAAATTGACCCGAACACCACATGAATGTACCTTTTTATTTTTAATTATTGGATAAAGTAGTTGCTCAACAGGCACAAGCTCATCTAATAGTGAATAACTTGCTTGAGCAACTTCATTCTGCCTATCGTCCATATGTATCAGAGCTTCATTTCATTCTCATTCATGTCATAGCACTGAGACTGCACTTATTAAAGTCACAAATGATTTGTTAATGGCTGCAGATTCTGGACTTTTGTCAATACTCATTCTTCTCAATTTAAAGGGTTGAAAATTCTGTCATTAATTACTCACCCTCATTTTGTTCCACACCCGTAAGACCTTTGTTCATTTGCAGAACACAAATTAAGATATTTTTGATGAAATCCGATGGCTCAGTGAGGCCTGCATTGACAGCAAGATAATTAATATTTTCAGTTGCCCAGAGACATATTTAAAACAGTTCACATAACTACAGTGAAAAAAGCTGTGAAGCTTTGTGAAGCAGTGGTTCAGAGCACTGCCAAAGTCAAGAAAATGTTACACTGTTGACAATTCAGTTATCTCTCCTTCCTTTCAGGTTAAGAGTCTGGGTGGCATCCTTGACAGCACTTATTTTAAGGCACATGTAAATAATATTACACGGTCAGCATATTATCATAATCAAATATTAACCGTCTTCAACCATCTCTTTTTGCTAATACTGCTGTCCTTGAACATGCATTGGTTACATCTCATATTGACTATTGTGATTCTCTTCTCAGTGGTGTTTCACAGAAACTTTTTTATAAACTTGTCCAGAATTCAGCAGCCCGGATCATTACACGAACACCATTAATTGAGCATATTTCTCCAGTTTCAAGGCAAACTCCATTGGCTTCCAGTTAGATATCAGATTCAATTTAAAATGTTACTTTCCACTTATAAGGCTCTTTATAATCTAGCACCTTCATATTGTGTAGGCTATTCACCTTCCCGATCTCTCGGGTCTTCTGCTTCTGTGACTCGAGTTGTACCGTCTGTACATTTGACTACCATGGGATGTAGAGCTTTCAGCTGTACGTCTTTCTAATCTTTGGAAAACCTTACTGCAAGACATATTCTAGTCTTTCACTTTTTAAATCATGTTTTAAAAATTTATTTTGTTAGATTAGCTGTTCACACAGTGCCTTTCTGATTCTGATCTGATTCTCATGTAATCATTACAAAGTAATACTGACATTTATAATTTGCTTTAAGAAAGTGGATTTAAAGGGATAGTTGCATAACCTGATATTGCTGAGTTCAACATGTTCCTGAGTTAACATTTTTGTTGATCCTGGAACAACATTCAAATCAACCAATCAGATTTGAGGGACAAGTTTACGTATTATGTCAAGTTTAGGCTTAAAATCATGAATTGGTGCTTCTACATCAGTGTCATTCATCTATCATTTCCCTCTGATTTTTGGGATAACTTATGGGTAGGGTTAGGTTTAGAATAGGGTTAAGACTAAATTTTCAGACTAGAATGTTGTTCCAGGATCAACAAAATATGTTGACCCAGGAACGCATCTAACTCAGCAATATCAGGACGTGTGGGATAGTTCACCCAGAAATGAAAATTATCCCAGGATTTACTCATCCTCAAGCCATCCCAGTTGTATATGACTGTATTCTATCAAACATGGGCTTCAAAATCTCAACCCCCATTCACTCATGTTATAAAGCATGGAAAAGCCAGGATATTTTTTAATATATCTCCAATTGTGTTAATCTGAAAGAAGATATATATATATATATATATATATATATATATATATATATATATATATATATATATATATATATATATACACACTAAGGATGGTTTGAGGGTGAGTAAATCATGGGGTAATTTTAATTTAAAAGTGAACTATCCCTTTAACACAGTGAGCAGAATATCATGTTCATGTTCCTCACATCCATTGGAAGCTTCCTGTGCAGGTGAAGGTGTGACGTCATTGGCTCCGCCCACACAGGTTTCTTCCTGCTTTCATGAAGGGAATGACAAATCTCGACATGCAGGTATCACTTTCAACATGCATTGTGGAGCATAGTATAATATGTAAATATGATGTACAACACAAAATTATGATTTTAGATTAATTATGAGTGTAATTGTAACTGTATAAGCTGCAGAAGTAAAGGGTTTCACTTTCTTGTTTGTCACAAGATTGTGTGTCTAAGATTCTGTATATTTTCAGTGCAAAATGTGCAATTGTATTTAGTTGTTATGAAGTGTGAAGGTACATATTTCATCATTATTGCATACTAATTTATTTAAAATTGTACATGCTGCTAAACTAATTTGTCAAACAGCTCTTGTTTTGTGATTAAATCAAATGTGTTTTGAGTAAATCAGTGTAATCAGATGCTCACATACACAAGCATCCAAAAACAATCATTCAGTTTTGATCAGCATGATTTATTTAATTTGTGTTTTTGGAGAAAACAAACTCCCATACACAATAGTTTTAAACAACAGCATATTAAAGTATTGTGACATTTTGTACTTTCCCAGGAGAAACAGACAGGAGACGAGAATCCGGTTTGCAAGCACCCAACAGGCTGTGGTTTATTTCCTGAATGTTTACAAACTAAAATGCGGGTATCAGGAGGTGTCTTAATTTTCCACAAAAATAACAAAACGCAGAAAGAGCTTGACTAATGTTTCTTCCGCCCCACTCATGTCCAACTCACTTCTTCTTCAGTCCCTGTGCGCCGCGCTTGCCCCTCCCTCCTCACTCTTTCCCTCCCGGACACCTCCTCCCAACAGCAAGTGATCTAGTAAACACATTAATAAGAGATAATAAACAGTGTAATCGCCACAGTATTATCATATGAAATCTAATGTTGCACACGTGTGATAACATGATCTCATTAGTGTGTGTTAATGAAGTAAAACGAGTGTAATTTCTGACAGGATGATGAAGAGACAGACGTCAGGAGTCAGAGAAGATGATGGACTAAAGACTGAAGAAAGATCACAATATCATCATGTCCAGCAGAGAGAGCAGAGGTCAGAGATTATGAATACACCTGAAATTGTTCAGCTACTAAGTATTGAAATTATGTGCTTCATACTTGATATGATTTCTGTGTTTTGTGCATATAGAAACACTATACAAATGTTGGTCTTTTAGATTTATTCATCACATAAAAGATTTAAGTTTTGTTTAAGCTACAGATTTGTCGCTAAATATATTTGAAAAAAAGAAGAATAAAAAAGACAACAGCAGAATCTCATCCTGCTAGAGTTAAGGCTGATTAGTGGATATTTAATAAAGATGATTTAATTATACCTTGACATTAAACCTTACATTACACTGTTTGACCTTGTTTGAGTCTGATAATGCCTGTCCCTTTATTTTACTGCAACATCAAAAACTCCTTTCTGTTCTTGTGTTTTGTAGTTTTGTAGTTATTGTGTTATATTGAAGAGAGTTTTTGTTTCTGCAGCTGCTGTTCACGGTTCTGCTCACAGGAGAAGTCAGAGCAAAGAGAGAGACCCTCCTCTCAGTAAGTGATGCAGAAACTTGGGAAAATGAGATCCAGGCAGATGATAAAGTTGATGAAAAATGATTTATTCATTACAATTAAATTTAGCCTCACACGCAAACTTTAATCGATAATGAAAATACTTAATAAAACCAAAAGGTAAAATAACCATAAAGAAGCAGTCAATAGTTAATAATAAAATTTAGCGTATTGTAAAATTTAGAGTATTGTATCTAATAGATAAAAAAAAAAAAAGAGCAATAATTAAGACATTTGCAGATAAGAGACAAGAAGTAGAAGCCAAGGAGAGCAAAGGAGGGAAAGAAAGCTGAATTATTAAAGACCCGGTCAGCTTTATTTACCATGAGCATATAGGGAAATTTACATCCCACTCAAATTGATGTTTTTGTTAAAATGAAAAAGGTTAATTTCACCCATTAGGTCGTCCAGTGTCAAAAATAGTTGTTTTAACCCTTATGGAATTTTGCAAATCTTACCCTTTTAAATGTCATCAGGAAAAATAACAGATATATTTTGATCAGATTTCAAATTCAAATGGTTAATTCTGAAAAACACCACTTCTGCAGTACTTGGCAGGCGTCCAATGTCTAACCACAAACGTGTCAGCGTGACCTGTCACACTGGAACACTTGAAGAACAATTGAACATAGCAATCATACTCTTAAATATAAAATAAAAATAACCATAAGGGTACAATAACAAGTAACTACTTGAAAATATGATAAGAATTAATATATAAAGTATGAGTACATAAATCAAAAGTGAAACTGATAAATCATAAGCCATAAACGATTAACATAAATATTAATAAAAGTGCATGAATATGAATATTGACCATTTTGGATCCAACAGTAAGTCTTGACATAGATGAAAATTGATTAACTCTTTCACATGCACGTAAGTTTAGAATATTCTGGCTGACCCCCCAGCGTGAGTTTTTTAAGGCGACCGTTATTTAGACAGATCACTTTATTGTTTCCATGGTGATGCATCATTGATTTGCTTTTACTAATTTTTTCCTTTTTTATTCAAAATTTTGACAAATTTGTTAACTATAGCATGAAAGATCTGATATCCCGATTGTCAATTGCAAGTGGATGTGTTTTGCTACTTTGCCACATTATGTGTTTTATAACGATCGCGTTAATTGAGCTACATGCGTGATGGGCGCCGTCATGTTAGTTTGCGCCGCAAAGAGAATCGGATCTGTTGGATAACAACACACAAATTCATCTACTTCTTCCGAAATACATGAAAGTGAGCCAGTGAACTGGGGAAGAATAGAGTAAACTTAAAAGTTACTTACACAATGTATGATATGAATAAAACGTGTCCTCTAATTATAATGAAAAGGATTGTTATTGATGCTTCTATAGATAGATAATTTATTTGTCCTCCAAGAGAAAATTCATCTTCGCATTGTATGTAACACCAACACATCAGAATAATACATATAAACATATTACAATACAATCAAAGCAATCAAAAAAAGAAAAAAAAAAAGAGGAGCTTGAAATAAAGGCTGATTCCTAAGTGTGTTTAAGGCCTGTATAGCTACATGAACAATACTGTAGTTGACGTTCTGCACATAGGTAATCTATACAGCCAGAAGGAAGGGGAATGAAATAATGATGGAGTGGATGGTCTGAATCATTTAGGATTACATATGCCTTCCGAATCATAGCTGAAGTAACACAATCTGTTAAATTAGGAGTAGAAATAAGAATGCCCATAGGAAAAAAAATATTGCTCAGTGGTTGCTTTTCCTAAGCTCATGAGACTTAGTTGTGATTCTCATATATCCCTCATTTTAGTGTCAACAGAGTTTCAGATGTTTCTCCTAAAATTAAGAGTAGACAGAAATGAGACATGAGAAATATCTGAGAGAAACAAAAGTCAAAACTGAGAGTGTGGTGGAAGAAACTTAGAACATCTCTTTATTGTCTTGCTGCAGTCTCTTTTAAGACTCCATTTTATTGCTCAGAGGTTGCTCTTTCTAAGCTCATGAGACTGAGCTGTAATTTTCATATATCTCTCATTTCAGTATCAGCAGTGTTTCAGATGTGTCTCCTAAAATTCCTAAGGAGAAATAAAAATAGGCACAAATGAGACATGAGTCAAAAAGATGTAACGAATGTAGCGGTTCATACAGTTATTAATCAATTTATGGATGAAATATGAATATAATAATTCATAAGGTTATGAATAAATTATGATTCATATATCGACCCAACGGGGAATTAAACATATATTGTGAATCAATTACAACGAATTATAATCAATTACGTATATGATTAGTTCTGGTTTAGTAATTATTTAGAGAAACTGTTCGTTTGTCCAGCAAACTAAGTCCCTCACAGAATATTATAAACAGAGTTATTCTCTGGCCGTGAAAATAACTTGCATCAAAGCATAAAGCGATCGAAAAACGTTAAAGTGACTTGGTTTTCAGCTGAAAGAACAAACAGAACAATTGAGCGTGAATAACGTTTTAATATATGCAAACTACGAATACAGAGGTTATACATCTAAATATATATACAAGAATACACACCTATGTACAAGAGTGGAAGTAGAGAAGGAAAGAGAGAAGGCAAGTAGCAAACTCACAACCAGTCCTAAGCCAGCACGGAAATCAGTTTCCTCATCTAAGATTGAGAAACGGCAGTATACTTGCATTGGTTGCGTGTGTCGAATTTCAGGTTAGCGCTGGTGCAGTTCGTTGGCTTCCTCCGTTCCGCGGGAAGGTTTAAACTGAGGACTTGAGAGTGAGTTTCGCTGGAAGATGGCGGTCCCGAGGCTGAGCGCGATGGCAGCGCGTGGTCACCGGAGATGTCCGGGAAAAACGTGCACGAGGTGCTCGTGAGACAATCGGGGAGAGCCGGGAGAGAGAGAGAGAGTTGTGCGTCTTTGCTTTTATGACAGATAAGCCGACACACCTCCTTGAGGTGGGGTAGCCAATAACATGGGTGCAAAGTTGGCGGGAAAGCTTTTACTTTGCTTGGCCTCACGACTTAATCTGCATGATTTATGACTATCAGATCAGATCTCCAAATGGAGTGTGTTCTTCACAGTATCATTAAACACATAGAAAAATGCATTTGTCAGCGGTGTGACATATCTCAGTGAATAGCTCGTGTCCGGAGCTTTACGGAGAGACCAAACTCGACAGATCAGAAAGGCATAGACAAGAAGTTATGGTTTACAGACAGAATTCCACTATTAAAATGCACACTAGCACAAATACACTCATTTAAACACTAGGAAACATGCATAGGCCCTAAAATATATGAAATATATATTTCAGCATAGTGGTAGTTTACGAATACAGTTCAAAATGTATGATTGTGTGTTTCTGTGTGTGTCTGTGTGTGTGTTTTTGTGTGTCCCTGTGTGTGTGGGGTGTTGGAATGTGGATCTGGTCAGTCTCTGGGGGGGGGTGCTCCTTTTGAAGTCACCAAAGTGAGGAAGTTGCACTTTCTGTTTACCCTCGCAGGTCCACAAAAGTGTCAAGTGGGCTCATCTTTGGCAGATCTGTTCAGAGCCGGGATGGTTTTACAACCCAGTCCAGCATGCTAAAAGCGTTCTGAACATTCCAAAGTTTATTGATTATCCTGATACGTGTGCATACGCTACAAAGAAAAGAGTCAAAACTGAGAATTTGGTGTGAGAGACATGGGAGATCTCTTTATTATCACTCTGTTATCTCTTTCAAGGCTCCATCAGAGAAACATTTTATTGCTCAGATGTTGCTCTTTCTGACCTCAGGATACCAAGTAGTGATTCTCGTATATCTCTCATTTTAGTATCAAAATTGTTTCAGATGTTTCTCCTAAAATTCTGTAGGAGAAATAAGAATAGACACAAATGAGACATGAGAAATATCTGAGAGAAAATGAGTTAAAACTGAGATTTTGGTGGAACAAAATAGAACATCTCATTATTGTCTTGCTGCAGTCTCTTTCAAGACTCCATTATTTTATTGCTCAGAGGTTGCTCTTTTTAAGCTCATGAGACTTAGTTGTGATTCTCAAATATCTCTCATTGTAGTATCAACACTGTCTCAGATGTTTCTCCTAAAATGCCTTAAGAGAAATAAAAGAAGACACAACTGAGACATGAAAAAGTTCTGAGAGAAAATGAGAAATAAGAAATCTCTTTATTGTAAAAATATGTTCAGAAGGTTTTTTTTTGTTTGTTTGTTTTTTGGTGACATTGTTTTTTTTTTTACCTTTAATGGACAGGACAGTAGGATGGGAGAGGTGAGAAGGGAACAGGAGATGGAAAGTACCTTTAGCTGGGATTCGAACTCGTGCTGTCTGAGGAGCTTCTGTGTCTCAATGCTGATGTGCTGTCCACAAGGCTATGGCTCTGACAGAGCTTTCTCTAAGTTTGGGACACTAAGAGCTGATTATTCTGTTACATGTCTCATTTAGGTATCAGCTTTGTCTTTTGGTGCCAGCTGCATTATCTTAGCATAGTTGCATTTTAACTTAGGAACTAGTTTGACTAAGTAGCAGTTAACCAAAGGGCAGTCAGTCTTACTTTCCTGATTCAAATAATAAACAGATATACCTTTTTATGCAACTTATTTTAAATGTTATTACCAGGCTTGAAGTTTTTTAAAAAAAATTAAATGACTAATTTTTTAAGACTATTCTAAGAAGTTTTTGCAACCAGCCCCAGATGTCTTCAATTTTATTTTAGGAGAAACATGTTAAACTTTAAATTTTTACTAATATTGTAAATACTGAAACTATTATTCAAATAGCATTATTACATAATATGAATATAAAGGGATACTCATTTAAATTTATCTTCAATACCCAGCATTGTATATGCAGTGCAGATTCCAAACAAGGGATTAGACAAGTGTGAGATGTTTAGGCTAAGATAGATACTTTCTTTTTAAACAAATTTAATAATGAACCAGTTCCTCATTTCTTCATTTAACATTGTAAAGTTTGCCTTGTACAACCCATTTTGCGTGCATGAAAATATTGGTCATGTTTTCCTCTGTTAAGTAATTGTGCAACAAAACTAAACTTCAAATATGAGAATGCGTGTATTGTGCTTGATTGAAATGGAATGAGATAGAAGCTACCCAAAGGGGAGAAAAAAAGTTTAACATCTCAAATGTTTCTGCTAGACATAAATGAGGTTAAATTAATATCAAATGGAGACTTTTGCTTTAGTCTCCTGCTTCTCACACTTGTCTCCTGAGACAAAATCTCTACACTCTCACAATGGCCTTCTTTTTTTAAGTTTTAGAAGAGATCTCAGTAACATCACACGCTGTGCTCAGACTTTTCTCCTCAGCTAGAGACTCAGGAGCTCTCACATTTGGCTCCTCACATTTGGCTCAGGAGCTCTCACATTTGTCTCCTCTTAAAGAGATCTCAGTAACATCACACACTGTGCTCAGACTTTTCTCCTCAGCTAGAGACTCGGGAGCTCTCACATGTTTCTTCTCTTAAAGTTTAGATGAGATCTCAACAACTTTACAAATTGTGCAACAATAAAATAAAAAAAAGTCCATAATTTCAGCTTTTAAGCCTATATTAAGAGTGAAATTATGCAGAAATGAGGTTAACATTACTCTTAATTGTAGATATAATAAGAAAGTAGTACTTTCTTAAAATAGTAATGTACCAGATGCTGTTATCAGGAAAATTACTACCGGTTAGGTATTCATGCACTTTCTTTGCTGAAAGGCACATTAAATGGCTTATGACCCAATCCTTGACTAATTTGATTATTAATACATAGTATATGATATAATTGTTTGAGTTCACATTGAGACATTTAACTTGGTATACACATTGCAAAGTTGTTGAGATCACTTTTAAAATTTAAAGGGGACAAATGTGAGAACACCAAAGTCGTTAGCTAAGGAGAAAAGTCTGAGCACAGTGTGTGATGTTATTGAGATCTCTTTTGAAACTTCAGAAAAGACAAGTGTGAGTGATCCTGAGTCTCTAGCTGAGGAGAAAAGTCTGAGTACAATGTGTGATGTTGTTGAGATCTCTTCTAAATTTTAGAGGAGACAAATGTGAGTCATCCAGAATCTTTAGTATAGCAGAAAAATCTGAGCACCGTGTGTGATGTTGTTGAGATCTCTTCTGAATCTTTACAGGAGACAAATATGAATGATCCATAGTCTCTATGTAAGGAGAAAAATATGAGCACCATATGTGATGTTGTTGAGATCTCTTCTGAATCTTAAGAAAAGAAAAATATGAGTGATCCAAAATCTCTAGGTAAGGAGAAAAATCTGAGCATAGTGTGTGATGTTACTGAGATCTCTTCTGAATCTTTAGAGGAGACAAATATGAGTGATTCAAGATCTTTATAGCCAAGCAGAAAAATATGAGCACAGTGTGTGATGCTGTTGAGATCTCTTCTGAATCTTTAGAGGAGACAAATGTGAGACCACCAAAGTCTCTATCTAAGGAGAAAAGTCTGAGCACAGTGTGTGAAGATGATGAGATCTCTTATGAAACTTTAGAAGAGACAAATGTGAGAGTAGAATTGTCTCTAAGAAATGAGAAAGATCTGAGCACAGTATATGAAGATGATGAGATCTCTTATGAAACTTTAGAAGAGACAAATGTGAGAGTAGAATTGTCTCTAAGAAATGAGAAAGATCTGAGCACAGTATATGAAGATGATGAGATCTCTTATGAAACTTTAGAAGAGACAAATGTGAGAGTAGAAATGTCGAGAAAGATCTGAGCACAGTATATGAAGATGATGAGATCTCTTATGAAACTTTAGAAGAGACAAATGTGAGAGTAGAAATGTCTCTAAGAAATGAGAAAGATCTGAGCACAGTATGTGAAGATGATGAGATCTCTTATGAAACTTTAGAGGAGACAAATGTGAGAGTAGAATTGTCTCTAAGAAATGAGAAAGATCTGAGCACAGTATATGAAGATGATGAGATCTCTTATGAAACTTTAGAAGAGACAAATGTGAGAGTAGAAATGTCTCTAAGAAATGAGAAAGATCTGAGCACAGTATGTGAAGATGATGAGATCTCTTATGAAACTTTAGTGGAGACCATTGTGAGATTGTTAGTCTTTTTGTCTCAGGAGACAAGTGTGAGAATCAGGAGACTCAAGCAAAAGTCTCCATTTGATGTTGAAGTAACCTCATTTATATCTAGGAGAAACATTTGAGATGTTAAAGAGATCTCACTTTTGATTTTTCTTTCCTATGGGTGTGACTGAAGATGAATCAGAGGATGAGGATGACTGGAGAGGTGTGACGACCTTGCTGATATTATCTTTTTATTCTCTTAATTCCTTTTTCTGTTTTTGATTAATTTTTAATGCATTTTATATCTTTTATGTATCATCTTGTTATTTCTGACTTTTAATGCATTTTAAATCTTGCTGTCTGGTTGAAAGAGCTGGGAGAATTAGGAAGAAAGCATTTGTGGTTAGGTTAAAATTTGGTAAATTTGGATAAGGGGACAAACCATGATGATTGGGCTGACTCTGTGGTACTGGAAGGGGTTTCTAAGGGGAATTACGATCACTTGCAAAGGCAACATGATTAACACATTCCGGAAATCAAAACACATTGGTTGGGGCACTTTCCAAAGGGGAAGTTTTCTAAGGGGAAATTTGAGCTGTGGTGCATGGTTAAGATATCTCTGGATTACAGTCAGGACACTTTCCAAAGGGATTGCATTGCATAGTTAAGATATCTCAAAAAGGGGGATTGGGGCTGTGTGGAGCAGTTTGAGGTGTTTTGGTAAAAGGGGAGATTGAAACTGTGTGTATCAGTTTGAAGTGCCTTAACAGTTAGAGCTAGACAGCAGTCCTGACGTGTGAGGAAGATACGTTTATATCCGCTCTGACGGACAACAACAACAACACACACAAAAAAAAACTCCCTGAAACTTCCTAGCTCTTCCATCCAGATAGTGGAATTCTCTGTTTTTACTGTTATTTCTATTTCTTATGTGTTCCATTTTTATTATTATGTTTGGTTCTCCTTTATGTAAAGCACTTTGAATTACCATTGTGTATGAAATTTGCTATACAAATAAAATTGCCTTGCCTCGATAAAGCAACTTACAAAGAACAAAAGCCAGCTGAGACCAGCTGAGGAAGATGAGTTCTAGTTAAAAGCTATGGAAGAAGCACTGGACCAGGAACCAGATGGTGAGCATGTACCGCCCATGTGTGATGAAGAGGACAGAAATGTTTGCATATGAAGTGGAAGATGTAAATGAGATGGCAGAAGGGGGGCAGGTGACATCATCAGATGAAGCAGATGACGTCAGCCCGGCAGCAACTCCCCTGCCACAGAGAAAGTATCCTTTAAGACAAAGACTTCCACCCACAACACTGACATATGATACATTAGGCAAACCCTCTCTCACACATAGAAGTTTTTTGATTTCATAGTTGCTAAGTGAAGTCATACAAACAGTTCATAAAGTTCACGAGATTTTTATTTATTTATTATTTTATTTAATGCACACAGTTCCAGTAAACACATAAATTGCTAAAATATAGTGATGCAGTCATAATAGCTTGTAATGTGGGTCTATTTATTGAGCATAAAGTATATCTAAGGTTCCAGCCTTTCAGCATTTGATGTGTGGCCCGTCGCATGACGGAGCAATCTTTCAGACGTCATGCGGTCAGTGGTGTCTACTGCAGTGGATGGCATGAAGAGAGAAATAGATGTCATGCGAAGACAGTTGCAAGACAAATTAGCATCAAGTATAGAGACTGACTCCCTTATGTACTACTTAGCTCTAAAGTTGAGGACAGAGATGCTTGGAAGGACGGAATGCTGAGACGGCATTCATTTTTGGAGGTGAGAGTGTGGGGCTCATAATATCATTCTCTGTAATGTTAATGTTAATTTTTATAGAGCGAGAGATTTTGTGTACTGCGAATAAATGTAAGCAGTGAACAACATTAAACGAAACCATCAAACTACGCAGGTTTTTGAAAATCTAAGCTATTCTTGCAGCTCACCATTCTAAATTAAAGGATTTGGATGATGACTGGTGATCTTTTAAATGTAAATTACATTAATTAGGGGTCGTTTACAACGCGGAGAACTGAAACCATTCAGCTGCGCGCAAGTTTGAGATCATTTGCGATTTATAGATTTCACATCTGAAAGAGAGGCATACGCTCGTTTTCTGTGTGTACCTTCATTCTATGTATCGCACGTAAGAACATCTGAGAAATGATCATAAGATCAAATTTAGGATGGTTTCTGCGCAACATTTTATAAATGAGCTTGATATCCCAGTTCCTCACACACAAAGCTGCAAAAGTTTTCCTATTATAAAAAAAACAACTACTCCATTAAACCGGTTCAGGATTTGCGTTTCTGGTTTCTGTCGCGGTCTGTTAGGCCCCATTTACACTGCACGGTTCAAGTGACCCAATTCCGATTTTTTCCTCCCATGTGGCACAGATCGGATATGAGTCACGACCGTGTAAGCAGGAAAAAAACGCATGGATTCCGATTTTCACAGATCGGATTCAGGCCTCACTCATATGTGGTAATAAATCCGATATGATTCGGATACGTGCATTTGCGTCTGCCATGTAAGCGGTCAAATCGGATATTCCCCAGTAAATGCGCGTCGTACGTAATTGAAAAAGGGACAGAGGCGAATGACGTCAACTCAGGTGGACACGAACTGCGATCACATGACACTAATGGCGCGATGGAAGATGAAAGCACGACACAGTGGAGTAATGCAGAGGTTTCTTGTCTTTTAAGCCTTTGGGGCGAAGACACTGTACAGGGAAAAATGCAGGGTTGTTATAGGAACAAATCTGTGTTTGAAGATATTGCAGGCGAGATGGTGAGACATGGATTTAAGCGCTCGTGGCTTCAGTGCCAACGAAAGATCAAAAGCCTAAAATCCAAGTACAAAACGGTGAAAGACCACAATAACAAAAGTGGCAATGGCCGTATTACTTTTCCATTTTATGATCAAATGGACGCAATATTAGGGGACAAGCCGAGCTGCCAACCACCTGAAATACTGGATAGTTTCAGAGAAGATGATGTCGCGTCATCATTGGACTTTGAAGAGCCGGAGAACATTAACGTTACAGGTAAGGATATACTTTTTTTTTTTTTTTCTTATATATTAGCAAAAGTAGTTTCAGCAATCGTCAGATTAGAAAAGTTTATGTATTATTTTAGGATACAGCATTCGATACAAGGGTGTAATGATATGAGTGGCTACCTAGCTATAATCATTACAAAGAATGATACCTAACATGACTTTCTAATTTGATGAATGCTACAATAGTGTAGATAATATGCAATAGGCTAGTACTTCAGTTGTCTATAATATATTACATTGTTTATCATACACTGACTTAACTGTTAGTAATACAACTAAGTAATTTCTAATATCTTTAGTTCATATCAGCCACAATTTTTATTACATGTCAACATTTGTCCTTAAACAGATGATCCCCCTGACACGCCACAGACCGCCTTGAGTGAGAGCAGTGGTTCATCCAACACTTCATTCAGTGAGACCGCCTCATCCAGTGTGAGCACCACAGAATTCTCTACAAGGGCCTCAACACCAACACCTGGCTCAAACCAACAGGAGCGTAATTTAACAGGTAGGATTAATAGTCATTTGTAATGTTTAGTTACAATGGTTATAAATAGGTAATTTCATCCTTTCAAGGTGAAATTAAATAAAAGTATATAAGGTACTCAATAAATAAATTGCTCATTATGTAAAGTCTTTTTACAGGTGCACCTGCCACACGTAGGAAGCGAAAAAATAAGATCGAATCCACAATGGATATTTTTGCAAAGAACATCAAAGAAGCCCTCAGCCAGGCAGATGATAGTGAGCTACAGCTGAAACTTCAGGCAGCCCAGCATGCCCACGAATTAAAGATGATGACAATGTTTACACAGTTTCTTGCAGGAACCATACCAGCCACACCCTCACCCAGGCCATGCCACCGGGTCAAGCTATTACCCAGATCAGGTTAACCCACCTAGGTTTGGTCAAGATTATTCCCACCCTGGTCCCTTTACCCAGGATCACACACACACACGCCCAAGCTTCTCCCAAAATGATGGCCACCCCTGTCCCCCCTTTTACCAGGATTATGTCTCTGCTGGTCCCCTTCACTATTCCTACCCTCCATTCTTTTCAACCGATCGTACACCTGTCCTTCCTCCTGATACCCCAACTCCAAAAACCTTCACTAGCCTTCAACCTCCACCCTCTCAACAGGGCCGCATCAGCTCTAAGCCAGTCAGTTCACCCCAGCCAACTCAAAACATTCCCGAGTTACAATTTTCATCACCCCCACCATTAGAGGATGACTAGTCATTGTGTCATGTTTTTTAGTGTTTTCAGGGTTACATTGTTTTGTATTACATGTTTGTGATGTTCAGTCACATTTAAGTACAGTGTAAAAAAAAAAAATGCCTGTTTTTGAAAGGCTGGATTGGATATTTATGTTCAGAATATATTTTTTTATATATACACTGGGAAATGTTATATGTTTGAATACAGTTAAAATAAATACAATTACAGCATTAGGAATGTTGTCTTATCTTTTATTACATTGTTTATAATTATTATTCAGCAAAATATTGGGTCAGTGCCTCACAGATTCGTAGTGGCTGGGTGTCTGCTGCACTACTCAACGGGTCAACAGCCTCTGCTGGTACATCAGGAGGTCCAGCTGCACTAGAATCTTCACTGTAGGCCTCATTGTGTTTTTCACAGATGTTATGCAGCGTGCAGCATGTGGAGATAATTGTGGGGACCAGTGATATGTCCACATCTAGACGTTTTGCCAGGCACCTCCACCGACCTTTTAATCTTCCGAAAGCGCACTCCACCGTCATTCTAGCCCCGCTTAGTCTTTTGTTAAAATGTCGCTGGTCTTCGGTCAGATTTCCAGTCTCTGGGTACCCCTTCATTAGCCAGGACCTAAGTGGGTAAGCTGGATCCCCCAACAGCATGATGGGGACTTGTGTGCCCTGGATCTCCTCAGTGGTCTTTGGTCATGAAAAAAAACAAATTACTGCTCTTACTGAAGAGAAATTCTGTGATAATGACATTACTAAGCAAATCAAAGGTTTTCAGTTAAATAATTGCACATCAATATGTATATGTAATCACAACTTTATTAGCATGATTAATGCATATGATTGCATAAAGCTGAGATAGGTATTTATGGTATGTTAGGTATGTACATATGTGGAACTCTCTATACTATAAATATTGTATGAACACCTTGTAGGCTGAATTTAAATTTACAACAAAAAATAACTTACTTTTGGAAAGAGGACTCCTCTTACTGCCTTCTCGTAGAGGATAGAATTCCGAAGAACTCTGGAGTCGTGGACACTTCCTGGCCATCCTATGTTGATGTTTGAGAGACTGTTGGTGTGGAGGTATTATTTGTACATTATTTGAGAGAAAAACACGATACACAAGTAAAGACAGTGAAAAAACAAATGAGGCAAAATGCAAGTTAATACACACATACACACACACACACACACACACATCCATCAGTCCTTACCAGTATTTGTGGTCCACAACTGCTTGTAAGATCACTGAATGCCACCCCTTCCGATTGAAATAATCTGAGTGGTTCTCAGGTGGAGCGATGATCGGGATATGACTCCCGTCAATAGCACCGGCACACTGAGGGAAGCCCCAGCGATTCTTGAATCCAAGAAGGATGGTTTGGAGCTCCTCACTTTCTGGCAGCTTGATGTACTCGCGCATCATTTCATCTCGAACGGCATGTGAAAATTCCCGAACTATTAGGCATACTGATGCGTCACTTATGCCAAACAGATGTGCCAGTGTTCTATAACCAGCTCCTGTCGCAAGCCACCATAATCCAACTTCAACGCGCTTCTGCACTGAGATTGCCTGGCGAAAAGTGGTGTCCTCGTGAGAAAGCCTCGGCGACAACCACTCACACAACATATCAAAGGTTTCTCGTTTCATACGGAAATTGCTGACCCACTGTTCCTGGCCCCAGGTTCCAACAACTCGATCCCACCAATCTTGAGTCCTTTGCCACATCCACACATCCCTCTGAACCGATGTTGCAGCGATAATCGCAAAATTTGCCCAGGCTGCAACAACGGCTCTCCTCTTTTTTCTCCGCCTTGCGAGAGCATTCAGAGCAATGTTTTGCTGACCTTTAAGGATAGTGCGGAAAGCAAAACATTGAATAATCATTTCATCTGCATCCATTGCATCCACTGCATATCGCGCCATTTAATTCCTTTTCCGGTTCAGAACGTCTTGGGCTGTTTTGCCAGTGTGTAGTGTAAATGCAAATATCGGACACGGGTCGCTTTTAAAAAATGATGTAAGCAGGTCGTCAAAAAAATCGGATATAGTCACTAAATCGGAATTGTGCATTAAGACTTGCAGTGTAAATGCGGCCTTAGTTTGTTTCTCCGGTTTAACGGTGAACTTCATTGTTTAGATCAAACCGACTGATGATCGCGTTCACGAGATGGTCCTCACTGCAGAACACAAGATCCAAGGGGTCTATATCAAACTCCTCCCACTTTACATATCATTAAACTTACCCGTCTCTGCCCCCTGGATCTAAATCCAACTCCTCCCACTTTACATATCCATAAACCTAAAATAAAAAAATAAATAAAATAAAAAAACTTGAGCTGTAAATCCAGTAGATTAATATTCTTATAAAATACATCTGAATACATCTCTCACGACACACGACACAATCATGACTGAAAAGAAACTAATCTACAAAAACACTCATGCAGCACGAAAAGGATTCAGGATGTGGTTGAGCGAAAACATCAAGATGCGACGGCACACACACGCCAATATGCATCATGGTTTAGTATTAATGCTATTTGTATAAACATGTCTATCTGTGGACCTAATAAAATACAATAAATGTAATAATACCCATATAATGAATGAAGACAGTCAAATTTCAGACAGTATCTGTTGTAACTCCAGGGTTCAGCATATGAACTAACATTAATTTCAGATATATTTCATAAGGAAGACCACACTTTTCTTCATTAATGTATGGGCTGCTACAGACAGACAAACAGACAGATAGATTTGCAAAGTTTTAGGTGGATTTTTTGAACATAAGTCCAAAATATTGTTTACACCTGACATACTTTAGTGAGCAAAAATAGTTTCTGATGGAGTCACAGCGCCTCCTTCTGGAGACAAATAGAGACACATGAATCAAAAGTGAAAGTACAGGTCCGACATTTTGTTTGCTCGGTTCTGACATTTCTCATCTGACATCTAAGACATTTCACCTTTACTGTTTTTCTTTTGTGCTTCTCAGTACATTTCAAACAAAGAAATTTGACTGAAAATAAAGTTATTGTATATGTGTGATGTACACGTTAGACCTGTGATAGGATTTTACACAGGGTATTTTTTTCTCTGCTCTGTGTGGAGTGAAGCGGTTTTTTATTTTATTTTTTTTAATTTAATTTAATTTAATTTTATTATTATTTTTTATTTTTATTTTTATTTTTTTGACCCTAGCATCAAACAATGTAAAAACTGAAACTTTCATATTGGGTTAATTGAAGGGTGAGTGTATATTGGTGGCTTATTATTTGAGTTTTGAGAAAGAGTTTGGGTACTCAAATTTAAAGGTGTATATATACTATTTACAAAAAAAAAAAAAAAAAAAAAAAGAAAAGCTAAATGTGGTGAAATTGATATTTTTGGGGGGATTTATCTGTGAATTTGTGTAATTCCTATTGCTTATTTACATTTTTTTTTTTTTTTTTTTTTTTTTTGCTGTTGTTTGTCTGTTTTTTCAAATTTTGAAAATCCCTGAAGCTTGATTCTTGTATATTTAAGTGAATTGTTAATTTCAGTATACTTGAGTGATTTCTGTGTATTAATTTGAGTTAAAAAAGGGGGGGGGGGGTACATATATTTAGACTTTTCATTGGTAAAACCCTTATTTTAGAAACAAGAGAAACGTCTCGGGTTACTTAACTGTAACTGTAAACTGGGACATTCTCAATCTTGAGAATGCACTTGAGCTTGTGTTGTTGACAAGGATGATTTAAGGATGTGAGAGACACCCATGAGACAACATCATGTGAGAGACCGGACTGGCAAGAACATTCAAACTGTAAAATTTTATGAATGTGTGCTGAGAGGACCAGCCTGGAATTTTTTTATTCTTCCAGACTACTGGAACATCAAAAAGTGTTTATTGCACTCTATCTATTTGAGTCTGTAGATTACAATATACAGTATATCTTTAAAAGTCATTTTCTCAAATGTACCATCTGTAAAAACCATTGACTCTAGTATGTCAACAAAATGAAAGAAGAATTCTGAACCTAGAATTATTGTGGTACAAATCCACAAGATATGTTTAAACAATCTCAAAGACCACTTTTTGTCAAGTTTTAGATATTTTTGTTAGATATAGTGATTAGAAGTCTTAATTTTATATTATGATTACAGTCAAACCTGAACATTGTGTTAGAAAGAGAACAAAGGGAAGTATTTTATTTTTAAAAAATGTAATTCATTCAATCATAACGCTTTATGTAAACATTTTTCGATGAACGCGTGAAATGAACAAGCTAATATAACAGAAAGCATATAATAATGATCAAACAGTAAGTGACAAAGATAAATAATAAAATAAAATAAATATTATAAATACTATTCTAACTATATTTGTTTTATGTGGCCTACTACATAACTATATACTAACTACTATAACTATACTAACTACATACTAACTTAACTCTACATAACAATTAGCATTGTTGCAGAGGTCACAGATATCTGTGTGTGTGCGCGTCTGTGTGTGAGTATCACACTCTTGATTTTTTTAGAGTGTCATCTCTTTAATGCTGTGTACTGTTTCAGCATTGTGGCTGATTTGTATTTATGTATTTGTTCTCTGTGTTTTTGTCAATTTCCCATTTGTTTCCCATGGTCTGTCATTTTTGACAAAAGACCACAAGTGTGACTTTTTTTTTTTTTTTTTTGACCACTTAGCATGCTCGAATCATGCCCTCTTTTTTGTGTTTCACATTCCAAATGCCATAAAAGTCACCAAGTTTCATACCAGTCTGAAAATCAAACTTTTTTTCGATCAAAAGTCTGGGACAATAACTATGGGACAGGCTATGAAACTTTCCCACATTCCAAGGATGTTCTTTTAAAACAGCTCACATAACCTTGAGGATAGTTGTCATTCTTAAATGTTTAAAGCAGGGTTTCTCAATTCCAGGAGGGCCACTGTCCTGCAGAGTTTAGCTTAAGCCTGTAACTCCGAAGACCTTGATTATCTTGTTCTTGTGTGTTTTATTAGGTCAGGAACTAAACTCTACAGGACTGTGGCCCTCCAGGACCAGATTTGAGGAACCCTGGTTTACAATATGTTCCAAAAATGTTGTTCTAAGAATGTTTTCTCTCAACATTCTGAGGACATTAATAAAAAAAATTCTACAACAATGTATAATATTTTGGTGCTAACCTTTTGAGAACATTATTGAAGACCAAAAAACAGTCTATTAACATTACTGGAAGAACATTTGTTTATAACTTTGGAAGAACTTTAGCCAAAGTTCTGTTCCTACAGCACCCGAAACTGAACTTTGACTTATTCTCTGCTTATTTATGTAACAGATTTGGAAGGAACAAGGAAGCAAAGTGCAAAAAAACAACAAAAAAAACAAGACTCTCTGGAAGCACCACATTACAGACAAAACACTTTATGTTTTAATAGACAGGTTAGCAGCTGTTTGGATACTTTTATCAACAGAAAACTAATCATTATTATATCACTCAACACTGTCAGTCTTACTGTTTTAAAATATGAAAATATATACACTAACAGGACATTGTATCATTGCATTCAGACTAAATTCAATGATTGTTATACTGTTTTCTTGAACTTCCATAAACCCAGAGACTAGCACTCTGGTCTCAAGCATTCCAACACACAAAGTGAAGCATTCACATGATTGGAAACAAAGTAAAGCTTAATTTTTCATTGTTCACGTTTCTCTGTAAGAACTGATACCTCGGAAGTTTTTTTGCTTTCGTAGTTGAGAGACTGAATAGAAAGTACACCAGAAGACTTTTTACCTACATTTCTTTTATTAAAGTTAATAGTGTTTTAACATTGTTCATTTGTGTGAGTGAAAAACATGCTCTGAGATGAAGCAATTGGATAATGAAATTTTTAGGATACTGTGTCTTTGTTGTGCTATAGATCAAGATTTGGAGCAGTCTTTGGGACCATTTGCAGGGTTCATCATTGTTTCTGGATGGATTGAGGATACGAGTACTCTATTGGGTTTCAAATGCATATGGACTCCAACAAGCAATGTTTGCTAAAATTAAATAATAACTAAAACATTATTATAACATTCTTCTAACCTCTTTATGACTATCCCACTTACGTCAGTAATCATCCAGCACACCCACGACCCAGTATAGTATAAGAGGTATGGAAACTGGATCCGTATGGATACCTAAAATCAGTATTGTAAAAACTGTATCTTGTTTCTAGCTTTTGTTTTTAATAAAAAATCATCTGAGCACATCAACCATCATATATAATATTAAATTTGTCTATTAATATGTATGATTATGATATGATTATGGGGTACCCAGATTGTACATTTCTTCAGCACCAAATAACAATGACTTCAACACAATCTACAGTTTTTAAAATAAGAAATTTATTCACAGACATTAAAACAAAAAATTTACTCAATAATTTACAATTATTAACAATCATTTCACTTAAAGTAGGATATTAGTACATTCATTTCTTATTTCTTTTGATCCATAAACAAAACATTCTCAATTAACACCATGTTCTCTTCATTCAGGCATATCGAATCCCTTGGAAAGCTCTGTGTCGAAGACAGGTGCTACTCGTGCTGGTGAAGCGAGAGCACACCAGAGCCATGCAGTAAATGAAGATAAAACAAACCCACAAACTTATGATTTCTGTTAACACTCTTTGCTTATAGACTTGGCTTAATATTATAATTTAAAAGACGTTTTGATTTATCTAGATTGTAAATGCTGTATTAAATGACTTTCAGGTCTCTGTATGTCATTACACAAAAACATCTGCAACATTTTAATTGGAAAGATAGTTTACCCCTATAATGATGAAGTGAAAATATAATTTTTAGAAATGTCTGTAAATGTATTAAAAATAAAAAAACTGAGATATCACATTTACATACAGTCAAACCAAAATGTATTCAGACACCTTGGACATTTTATTAATTAACGCAGTTTATTCACTATAGTTTAAAAGATGGTATTAAAATATGACAAGATTTCAGAGTTAAACTGTGTTTTAGAAAATAATAATCATATTTATGTCAGATGAAGCAAAACATGGTCAAAGAGTCTGAATAATTTTTAGTTCCAAATTCATGAGAAATGAGAGGCACCTGAGATAAATATCAAGTGTTGTTGCAAAGGCTCTGAATACTTATTTAAATGTGATATTTCAGTTTTTTTTTTTTTTATTAATTTACAGACATTTCTAAAAATTCTGTTTTTACTTTGTCATTATGGGGTACTGTCTGTAGATTGATGAGGTAAATATAAATTTAAACAATTGTGGTATCAGGTTTCAACATGACAAATTTGAAAAAATCTGAATAATTTCCGAATTCACTGTATGTTTGCCAAATGTATTTGACCGTTATTGAAGCACACAGGGTTTCCTATGTTTTTTCTCCCAGTTGTCAAATTTCTGAGCATTTTTTGCTTTAAAATTCTTGACTTCTACAGCATACATTTCAGTCGTCTCTTTTAACCTCCTCATGGCCTCGTCCATCTTTTGTTGGCATTCTTCTATTTCCTTATAGTGTTGAAGCAGACGTTCCTTCTCCGCGTTTCTCTCATCTTCACATATTTTCGGTAAATCTTTGCTGATATGTTCACCTCTAACTGTGTGTTTATTTTGTCTTTTCTCTTTATTTGCTGTTTCTTTTGTTTTCCATGTCTTCCTTCTATTCTTTTTCTTTTTGCCTATTTCAGTACAATCTTTATCAGATTCTCTTTCTGTTTCTGTTCTCTCTATGTCCAGGTCTGTTGTTTCTGAAATCTGATTTTCCCCTTTATCCATCTTTGTTCCCTCAACTTTAGATTCACATTGATCTTGCATTTGTTCGGGATCTCCTGCGCCTCTGTTCTCTGTCATTTTTCTGATCAGTTTGTTCTCGCTTTCCAAGGGCAGACATTCTCTAACTTTTGCTTTTTTCTGCTCTAATGTCTCTTTCATGACTTTGATTTCAGACTCATATTTGGTTTTAAGTGCCTCCATCTCTCGTCTGCTCTCCTCCTCCATCTCTCTACAGATCTGCATGAGTATAAATGCTCTCTCAGCCTCATGAAACATTTTGTCATTATAGAAACTGGAGTTATTATTATTCATCATCTCATCAATCTTCTTCAACAGACTCACGACCTGAGCAAGATCTTTCTGTTTATTATTGAACACATGATATCGTCCTCCACAGTCATTTATCAGTTGTTGGACATGTGGATCTCCTTCTTTAATGTAATCTTCAATACTTTGATCTGTGAGATCGTCTCCTCGTGTGAACAGCACCATAGTGTAGGCATCTGCTTTCTGTCCGAAGGTCATCTTGATGAGCTGAAGTGTTTCTCTCTCTTCTTGTGTGACCGGGCCGACGGCGATGACCAGCAGAAACATGTGCGGTCCTGGAGTTGACAGTTCAATGCATCTCATGATCTCCTTGTGGACATCCTCATTACTGAGACTTGTGTAGAAGAGTCCTGGTGTGTCCACCACAGTCACAGGTCGTCCACAGACCTCTCCGGTCTCTCTTTGGCACATCTTGGTAACAGATTTCATGCCGGCCTTTGATTGAAACACGTCGCGTCCCAGGATGTTGTTTCCGGTTGCACTCTTTCCCACTCCAGTTTTTCCAATCAGGACGATCCTCACACACTCCAAGCTCTTCTCTGTGCTAAATGGGGCTGTCAAATCACAAACACAAATATTCTCAGTACAATCATCTAAACAAACATTTTGGTAACATAAATAATTCTGTAAAATAATTTTCCAAAACCTCAATAAGTTTCCAAAACCTCAATCATTCTAAATCTATGAAATTAGCCACACCATGACTGTAACTGTACAAAATGCCCTCAGTAAATTCAACATGTTTGGTCATTGTAGAGTAATACAACATAAGTCTAAAGTAGGCGACAGTCTAAACTAGGGCTGACCGATATATCGCATGCGATTGTCATGTGCATTTCTTCAGTAAAGCCGGTTCCCTGATTACCGCTAAATCTCCATCACCTGCTTTCAAATGGAGCGGCATTTAATAGACAGAACCGTAGTTCACTGGAAAGTTACGCAATATCGTGTTCAATATCGCAGATGAATCGCCTTCGCAGGTGATGGCGATTTAACAGTCATCAGGGAACCGGCTTTACTGACGAAATGCGCGTGACAATTGCATGCGATATATCGCCCAGCCCTAGTCTAAACCCTGATAAAGTCAGTGCTAGAACTGCATCAGCCTCAGCATGTTGCATCATAACCAAAAAAAGTCAAGTCATCATCATTTATATAGCGCTTTTCACAATACAGATTGTATCAAAGCAGCTTCACAGTGACAATAGGAAAATGAAATGACAGATGTTTTGGCTTTACAGCAGCTGTAAAGAAAATATTTTTATGGAGCTAATGATTGAAAACCTACTATCGTTTATTGTTGTAAAAACTGTTAATTATTACTTTAGGGGCTGCTTAAATGACACATTTCCTACTGAAAACCATTTTACTATTCGCACTGAGACATTTAAAATGATACCAAACATAAAAAGGAAAAAACAATAGATATACAATTTACATTATACATCTCAGAGAACTTTCAGTGACTTGAGTCAGGGGGAAGGGAAGGTGTGTTCGTGTGTGTGTGTGTGTGTGTGTGTGTGTGTGTGTGTGTGTGTGTTGGGGTATCCTTTATCCTGATGTTTTATTCAACGTGTTGTCCTATGCTATTCCTTTGAAATCTTCTCTACAGATGAGTTTTATTGCTTTATTGCAGGGCACTTGATGTCAGTTTTTGTCTAAGCAGGAAAATCAAGTCTTACAGGAAGTTTAAACACGAGATTCTGGAAACAATCTTTAGTGGGGTCGGAAAGAAAATCACTATATGTGGATAGCGGGTGAACACAGAGTGAATTTTAGGCGGGAGCGGGTGCGTGTGGAATAGAACCATTGCGGGAGCTGCACCTCTAGTGCCCAGGGTGCAATGGGGGTTAGGTGCCTTGCTCAAGGGCACCTCAATCATTGGCTGCGTTTACACTTGGCATTAACATGCGACCTGTATCTAGAGGTAGTCGAGGACGCATTGTGATCGGTTCTCAGTGTAATATAAATGCAATACAGCCATCGTATCTACATTCAGAGGGCAACGTCATTTAAATCCCCGCCCAGTCTTTCCGCGTGGCTGTCAGAAAATGGACAGACGCAGTTTTGACAAGAAATTAAAATTCCTTGAACTTTACAATAAACGTCTATCATTAAAAAAGTTTATTTAGACTTACATGAAACCGTGTGTGTCATTTTTCATTTTAACTGTGCAACATTATCTAAACGAGGCAATCGCGTATGTTTTTATTGTTTCAGTTTATTTCTAAAATTGCACGCTTAACTTAACTTTAAAACTGGATGATGTGACTTGTTTAACATAATCAACCCAGTTATTTTTCAACTCTGGAAGTATTTTTTCATTTTAAAAAAATAATTTGATCTAAGACTGGAGATTGCATCGGAAAGTAAAGTAGTGAGTAAAAGCAATAGGAGATTCATTGTTTAATTTGTATCATCTTTACTCTTACCTGGTATCGCCTTGTTTAGTTCTAATTCATGCTTTTTAATGTGATGCTCTTTTATTTCTTTATTACAAAGTGTTCGGATTCTGCCGTTACATTACACAAGCAATACAAATGCTTGCACGCTCCTTTCAATCATGAAATCCATCGAAATATTTTTTTTTCACCATACAAGATTAATGTTGGGAAACTTAAATTGGTAGATTAAGCTCTCTATTTGTGATCGATTGTACTTTTGTGGAATAAATCACAAAAATTCCATGCTGTTTGCACTGCATTGATAGAGGCTAAAGTGAAAGATTTTTATTAGGGCTGTCAAACAATTAATCGTGATTAATCACATACAAAATAAAAGTTTGAGTTTGCATAATATATGTGGGTGTACTGTGTGTAATTAATATGTATATGTAAATACACACAAATTATTGTATATATTTAAGAGAAATATGTTATTGTACAAAATATTTTTATTTATATATAATATAAATTATATAAAAATATAAATTAATACATATACTTGTAAATATTTCTCAAATATATACATGAATGTGTTTGTATTTATATATACATAATAATAATACACAGTACACCCACATATACTATGCAAAATCAAACTTTTATTTTGTATGTGATTAATCATGATTAATCGTTTGACAGCCCTAATTTTTATATGAGGCCATTTGAAGCGGCTGCCTTTCAAATGCGCCTAACTTAAATATTGTGTGGGAAACAGAAATCCAATCAGTTATCCAGGTACAGAGGCCACTTTATGTGATCAAATATAAACGTGCTGTGTCTTGATTACCTGTGTCGGTGATCGCATATTAATGCCATGTGTAAACGCAGCCATTCCTGCCGATACTGAAACTCGAACCTGCAACCTTTGGGTTACAAGCTCATCTCTCTAACCATTAGGCCATACCCTGTTTCCCTGGGTTCCTGAATTTTCTACTAAGATTGACTACATCTTGTATTACTCAGATATTTTGCCTGCCTTATTTTGTAACCCAGAACTGATTGTTGGGAAGTGATCCTTCAAGTCAGAGGTGATTTGCTACAGTGACACTGTACATGCTTTAGAGAGGGCTGTGCTGTGTGGTAATCATTAGTAAGCTGATAACCTCCATAATCCACTTAAAATGGTCAAAGTAGGAAGGATGAAGTTTTTGGCATTTGACTACCCTGAAAGAGGTATGAGCAAAGACAAGAACAGGATTCTAGAAAGCACAAAGATGGCACAAACTCAAATTCCTCATTAGTTTTCTACTGCGATGACAGATTGACTGATGACGACTGATGATTTCCTTCAAAGTCAACATCATACCACTGCCTTCCAGAATCTGGGGCACAATCCTTCCCAGTCCCCTAGAATCAAGCTGCTTCCTTCTGTTTACCTAAAGCTTGCAATCAATTTGCAGAAAATTGAGTAAAAATGACCAAAAATGCTGGTGGTGGCTGGCAAATTTATTCAAAAAAGCTGGAGGGGAAAGAGTTAAAAATACATTTGAGTTTCAGCCGGTAGAATGGGCGTCGGCCCGTTGGGCGAGAGAGAAAACTGTGATTGGCTGTTCAGTTTAGTAAACAAGTCGAAGTACAAGAATAATAGCAAAACAGTGAGCAAATGTGTCAAGGGGTACAGACAGACGTTTTAACTTTACATCATGTACATGAGTGTTCCTTGACGAATGTTTAATATTAATGTGAGCCGAATGGAATACTGAAAGTGATCATGAATGATATTCAAAACGTTGCTTTGTTTTTTGTTTGTGCTTTGGTTTGTGTATCTGCAGTTTCATAAATAGATGAATATTTATGAAAATATATCCCTCAACAAGCACCGCCTCTCCTCCATTTAAACCTACCAATTCAACAGAGAATTATTCGAAAAGCAAAGGCTATTGTTCCTACTGTAAGAATACTAATTCTTCATGACGTCAATTACAAGACAGTCAAAGATACCTCATCAGTTCCAAGCTTCACTTCTGAAACATTATACCTAGACAAACCAGGGACAGACAGCCATCTTGCCCAGACAAGCTCCTGCTGAATACTCTTCACTTTCAGCAGGTCCTTTTCACCTCAGTGTCATCCCACCAGGGAGAACTGATGAGAAATAAAAGTTATAAGAATCGGACACCCTTCCCTACCCCAACGAGAAACCATTCATCTGGAAGATCAGGAGACCCTTGAATTTCAGAATAAAAGAGTAATCAGGATTGTCATAAACGGCATCGAAAGGTTTGCTACTTCCCTGATGCGAAAATCAGGGATGGTCAGGGATTGGCTGGACAGTAGACATAGGTTGTAGCAGCAAACCCACTGTGAGATGATCATGCTGGATTTTTGACATAGTCAAATAATTATCGCAGTCTATCTTTGGTCGTAAGACTGTGACAAAGGCCATCTTTGAACTCTATCACTGTACAACATATTACCACAGTTTAGGAGCCGTGAGCATAGAAATCGCCACAATTGTTTCACAATGGCAATCTCTTGTCAAGGACAGCCCAAAATTGTGCTGTATTCACCGAGCTTAAGAGCTGAAGATTTTATTAACAGAAATACTCTAGTGAAGACCATCTCAACATCATCTTTAAAGACTTCCCATGCCTGAAACAGAGTACACCCCTGTCTTATATAGGCTGCTCAGCTTATGCCCAGAGGTGGACAAAAATAGACATCCTTCAAGTAGGAAGACTTTAATAAGCTGAGGTTCTTATAGGAGCCCCACAAATGTCAGCAACCAGATAAAGATATCCTTCCTATCTCTTCCTAACAATATGACTGAAATCACTTTCTGTAGAAAAAAATTCCAGCTGATAAATTATAAAAATATTGACAGCAAGAATCCACCCAACTTTAAAAAGCTTGAGGATTTAAGTGGCAATTTACTCTAAAGCGCTTATAATAAACAAAAGGCTATCATGCTTTGGTGTGGATGCTAATATAGTTTTCATTCTTAGTGTGAACATTTCTTAAATGTCATTGATTGCAGTATCAAGGGTGTAACTTACCACTAAACAACTGCTGGTGGCCACCATTTTCTATCACCATCATCTCGATGCTCTTCAGAAGTTTCTTCAACTGTGATTTTTGTCCTTTCCTCTGTAGATGATGGGGTGGAAGTCTGCTGGTCTGTGATAGAGACTTTACTGATTCAAAGTCAGTAAAGTCTTTACCACTCATATACTCCTGGTCTCCATGCATGAAGACAACAATCATATATTCAGATGCCCCTTCACCAAAAATGATGTTAATGTTGTGCTTAAGAGCTTCTTTCTTTAAGTCTGTATATGTTCCAGGCTTGAGGACCAGCAGTAGGGCATGAGGTCCAGAGCAAGACAGATGGAACAATCTCTTCACATTTTGTTTTTCTAGAGAGAGAGCAGGACCAAGCAGGTCAGGAGTGTTGATGACCACCAAACTTCTCTTCCAAACCATCCCTTCACGCTCCTCAAACAAATGCAGGGAGGATGGTGACTCTGAAAAGGCCTGTTGTCGCAGAATCATGTTTCCACAGGAGGCTTTTGCATCTGCGTGTGACCCCAGCAGCATTACTCTCAGCTTTTCTGACACTGAAATTACATGGACAAGTTTTGTGTTAACAGATAACCATCTTAAATGCTGACAGCCTTAATAAAAAGAAACTTTTATTCAATTCTGGGGTGGGGGAAGGAAATAAAATAAATCAGGTAATCATTATATTCCAAGACAGTAAATAAATTCCATAGAATAATTAAGTGCATGTTAAAGTCTTCACAGTTTTTTTAAAAAAGAGAAACATCAGTTCATTTAATATCTTGAAAATCTTGTTCTACACACATTTTTATTAAATATAGAACTTACTTTTTGGAGGTTGCCGAATGCTTCCTATTCTTTGCAATGGTGCTGGACTTTTTAACAGATGAAGATCTGTTGAAAGAATATAAAGCAATGTTGTTTTACAGAAACATTTTATTGAAACATATACAACGTTGTTTAATCTTTTATTTGGATTTGAATCTACATGCCTTTTATATGCACCTAAATAATGTATAAAATAATTTTAAAAATATGAACAGACTTACCAGGTTGTCTCAATGATCTTCTGCAGTTGTCCATCTTACCACAACTGTCACTTTTGTACAGATCAGCCCCTCAGACAGTAAAAAACAAACTGTTGCAGCTACATTAGCATGAGTGAGTGAGTGAGTGTGTGTGTCTGTTAAATCAAGTTGTGCACTCATCACAAATCAGAAACCTGTTGGACTTGACATTTGGGGTACATTCCATACAACTTCAGTGTTATATGATACTACATAGTGTTATCTGTCCAAAGACTGAGTGAGTCATCTTTAAACAGCATTGCAAAATGCAGTGGTGTTTAATGGACATATATTCTCTGAGTTAATTAATCTTGATCACTCTGCTGAAAGTCATTTTGTTTACACAGCTCAGGAGACACTTTGCTCATAACTCAGACAACACATGCCAGTTTGTGAATTCTCTAAATTTGCATGTGCATAAGATGTACACATGCACAGCAGTCCTCTTTACTCTCACTCTGACAGTCTGACAGAAAGTATGATGTAAGCTGACTAACATCAGCTGGAAAAGTGCTTTAGAAAAGTGATGAACAAGCTGCATCATGTTAGTAGCGAATCAAAGGTTATGTATGGGGGTAAATTGATGCCAAAACCATTGAAAATGGACAGACTAAAAGTCACAAATAGATATTAGAACTTGTAAACACAAAACACAATCTACAAATAGATTAAAAATCCGCAAACAAAGTCCTCATGATCCGCAAATGTAAAACAAGATCTAAAAATAGATACAAAGTCCTCAAACAAACTCTTTGTGATCCACAAATATAAAGCATGATCTACAAAAAGATTAAAAATCCACAAATAAACACATCCTGATTCACAAATAGAAATCAGTGACTTGTACTTGAAAACCAGAATTTGAATGAATGTAAAGTGACTTGTTTGCAGGTGAAGATCATGTTCTGTTTGTAGATTGTGTCACATTTGTTTTCATAATTCTGACACTATTGTTTCGCTGTTGTGACAAAATAATGCCATAATCATTGAAAATGAAGAGACTATGAGTCAAAAATGCATATTACAATTTGTAAACACAAAACAAGATCTACAAATAAATTTAAAATCTGCAAATGTAAAACACAATCTGTAAATAGATTCCAAATCTGCAAACAAACTCCTCATGATCCGCAAATGTAAAACAAAATCTACAAATAGATACAAAATCCACAAACAGACTCTTCATGATTCACAAATAGAAATCAGTGACTTGTACTTGACGACCAGAATTTGAATGAATGCAAAGTGATTTGTCTGCGCATGAGGGTCATTTTTTATTTGTAGATTGTGTTGCATTTGTTTTCAGCATTTTGGCACAGCTGTTTCGCTGTTTTTTCCATTAAAAAAATCTACTAATGCCCTCCTCACAATTTGCAAACAAACACGGTCTAACTTGTATTTTCAAACCACTGTAAAAAGACATTGGTACACATTCTGTGCAAAGCTCAGCATGCAAGTGTTGAATCTGTGTTTGCAGATCACTGGGCATTCACAGATCCCTCTGCACACGTCTACAGATCTTTTTGGCACTATCTTTCCGCAGAGTGTGTGACTGATCCACACGTGTAGTCAGCCAATCAGGGGTATTGCTTCAATGTGATGTCACGCCCCCTCAATAAGCCCTTTTCAAAATAAGAGCTGACACTTCTCTGATGTGTGGGCTGGGCTCACTGCCATTTGCCGTTGCCGGTGTCACAGCGCTGACAGGCGGACAGAGCCTGGACAGTGCTGCAGTAGGAGTAAAATCTTTAATACATGGAAGGGGGAGCTGCCACGGGACCTGCCACGGTTATACGCGCCTGCCTCGGGACCTGCCACGGTTATGCGCGCCTGCTTCGGGACCTGCCACGGTTAAATGCGCCTGCCTCGGATATATGACGCATATATGATATATGCCGATTGATGAATGCGTGCAAACAGTGCAATCCTGCTCTTATGCACCTATTTATCATCTTAACTTAATATTTTATTCGCTCTTATTGCCCATAATGGAGCGCGTCTCTTAGCTCCTACTAGCGTCGCGCCTGCCTCAAGATCTCTCACTGTTTACAGGTACCAGACACTCTGATTGACACATGAGAGCAAACGGATACATAAATAAGAGCAGGATTGCACAATTTGTCATCTTATATTTTATTCGCTCTTATTGCCCATAATGGAGCGCGTCTCTTAGCTCCTACTAGCGTCGCGCCTGCCACAGCTTAGCGTCGCGTCTGCCTCAAGATCTCTCACTGTTTACAGCTACCAGACACCCAGGACTGATGCAGGAGAGCACAGAACAAAACATGTCACAGCCAAGGTGAGTAAATTGAACAGGTAAAATCACATTGTGGTCTGTGAAATATTGTTTAAGGATCTTTTTAAGTAGCTACTAGTTTAGTAAGTTAATAAGATTTGTACAGTCTTTATAAAACATTTCTTTAAATGTTTGTGTCATTCAACAACACTGAAACAGCATTAGTTTTTATTTATTTATTGTAATATGGGCTCAGACACCTTAAGCAGAGAAAAAAATTGAAAAAAAGATTGTAAGAAATGGGCTACACATTGTGGCATTAAGGCAAACTCAAAAGGTTATGCTGTACAAAATAAGTAACTAGTCTGCAAAGTGACTTTTTAGACTGTATTATTCAACAAATTTGATAAAGATCACAGGGAAGGGGGCACAGAGAAAAGTCCAGACAGTAGCACAATGTGTGGTACAGTAACAGGAGGAATCCCTTTGTCATCAAAACCATTCAGGATCAGAATCTGTGGATGCTCTGTAAAATTGAGTAGAATTATTTAAGGGTTTAAGGCTAGACTGAATATTAAAATCAGGAAAAGGGAATTTAAAAATGCCATTTTAACACACTTACCCCAAATGTCCCTTTGTTTGCAAAGCCGTTTCTGCCTGGAACCTGTGGAAGCCCTCTGTCTTTTTTAGGATTAATAGGGTTACCTTTGAAAGACCAAGAGAGGACAACCATTTAATTTCATTTGATTGTTCTATATGCATCACCCATGCATTTTTAAGCAAACAAAATTATCCAGAAATTTACCTCAGGAGTAAGTACTTCCAAAATGTAGGATGTATTAATTCTGTCATGTCAATCTGTGTGACTCTTTAAATTCTATCAATGATCCCCTCTATCTGTTGGCAATAGGCATTGCATTCAACATTGTTACAGTATATTGGTTATATATTAAGTGTAGCTCAAAATGCTAGGAAATAATTGTTTATATTTGTTGTTTTTCTACAAAAGTTACATGTTTGTTTATTACAAACTCGGTTTACCTGTTGTTCATCAAAACAATTAAGTTTCCATTAAGTTTCCACTTTCCATTAAGTTTCATCTTCAGCTTTGGGGAAAATTTTGGATTTTTATGCAAAAACTGTTTGATCTAATTGTGCCATTTGTGCCAGACACGTGAACAATAGAACACAGCAGAGATTCTTCCAACCCAACGATGGAAGGATATATGCACCAACAGGTGCAAACATAACACTTGCAGCTGAAGGAAAACTAACAGTCAACCTTGAGTGGATGAAAAACTTCAGAAGTAATCCAAGACTTGCAGCAAAACCCAGAGAAATGGACGACTTCTCATGTCCACACCCTGAGACCAGCACATCAGACCAGTATTCGTTATATGATAGATTTCATCAAAAAAAGACAGAAGCACCCTGAAGTATTATGTATTAAAATATTCCATGACTTGGGTACAGTCTGCTTTACATCCATTTTTTTTTTTTTCAGAGATGCATTTAGACATCTAGACTCCCTGGAAGGGTGGACTGAGTGAAAACCACAGCAATGGCACAAAAATGATGGAAGAAACTGTGGTGTTTTTGTTTGCACAGTGAGTGGACAGAGATTTATGTTTGCTATACATTCATTAACATTTAATAAATACTATGGAGACTTTAATTAAGTAAATACAGTACATTGTACAAAGCCCTTTACATTTTTGTAGATTGCAGAGATGGAAGCAAAAGGGCTCAGCATGTCTTCCGAGTTGCTCCACACAGAACAGTTGATCCACCTTTGGATGTACCATGCCTCCTGTTTGGTTAAAAATATACAAACTAAGGTAAAGCAGTGTCAAGCTCTAAATTAAATAATGGTGGCGTTTTCTCTAATCTGGATGTATGTATGATCTGTCTAATATTTGAGTAAATATAAAATAAATATTATAAATACTATTTTGCTTAAAATGATGTACTGGTTTGCTCATCTTCTGTTCTTAGGACTTCCCATCTGAGATGACAGCTCGTGAGGCTAAAAACAGATGTTTGGCCCAGGAGATTGATGTTTGAATATTTCAACAAATCCGGACCAAGTAAGTGATAATACTGCATTTTAATATGTTATACTATATTGATTGAGCAGTTATATAAATGTACATATTTCCTCTGCAGAACCATGCATGCAGAGGTCAAGACACTGCAATGGATTCAGTGTAACATTTGTAATAAATGGCTGCACTATGACTGTGCTGGCATAAATCCAGCAATCGTCACAAAGGACATGGCATTCAGATGTGGATGTGACATTGAAAAGTCATATCCTTACGAGAAGTATGCAGTTTACATTTTCAAAAAAAATTCATTCTCTAATCACAACATTACAAATACATTGAATGCTTCTGTAACCCTCCTATTTCTTTTAACAGAACACTATCAGTGTTGAAGCAGGGATTGGTGGTGAACATAATGGCAGATCAGGACATTATGGTAAACAACATGAATACTTCATCACACCAATAACTGAATAAATGTGCCTTACCTTTTGTAAGGTTCTCATCTGCATATCCATTCTCTTGTGACATTTACATGCATATCTGTTTTTGGAAGTGAACAATTAGAAAAATATTATATATTTGTTACACTTGTTTCAAAGAAATACAGCATGATGCATTTCTTCACATTGTAGGAGCTACACAACGGCTTGACAAATGGCACAATTAGATCAAACAGGATGTTTTTGCATAAAAATCCAAAATTTTCCCCAAAGCTGAAGATGAAACTTAATGGAAGGATTTCTTTTTTTGATGAACAACAGGTAAACCGAGTTTGTAATAAACAAACATGTAACTTTTGTAGAAAAACAACAAATATAAACAATTATTTCCTAGCATTTTGAGCTACACTTAATATATAACCAATATACTGTAACAATGTTGAATGCAATGCCTATTGCCAACAGATAGAGGGGATCATTGATAGAATTTAAAGAGTCACACAGATTGACATGACAGAATTAATACATCCTACATTTTGGAAGTACTTACTCCTGAGGTAAATTTCTGGATAATTTTGTTTGCTTAAAAATGCATGGGTGATGCATATAGAACAATCAAATGAAATTAAATGGTTGTCCTCTCTTGGTCTTTCAAAGGTAACCCTATTAATCCTAAAAAAGACAGAGGGCTTCCACAGGTTCCAGGCAGAAACGGCATTGCAAACAAAGGGACATTTGGGGTAAGTGTGTTAAAATGGCATTTTTAAATTCCCTTTTCCTGATTTTAATATTCAGTCTAGCCTTAAACCCTTAAATAATTCTACTCAATTTTACAGAGCATCCACAGATTCTGATCCTGAATGGTTTTGATGACAAAGGGATTCCTCCTGTTACTGTACCACACATTGTGCTACTGTCTGGACTTTTCTCTGTGCCCCCTTCCCTGTGATCTTTATCAAATTTGTTGAATAATACAGTCTAAAAAGTCACTTTGCAGACTAGTTACTTATTTTGTACAGCATAACCTTTTGAGTTTGCCTTAATGCCACAATGTGTAGCCCATTTCTTACAATCTTTTTTTCAATTTTTTTCTCTGCTTAAGGTGTCTGAGCCCATATTACAATAAATAAATAAAAACTAATGCTGTTTCAGTGTTGTTGAATGACACAAACATTTAAAGAAATGTTTTATAAAGACTGTACAAATCTTATTAACTTACTAAACTAGTAGCTACTTAAAAAGATCCTTAAACAATATTTCACAGACCACAATGTGATTTTACCTGTTCAATTTACTCACCTTGGCTGTGACATGTTTTGTTCTGTGCTCTCCTGCATCAGTCCTGGGTGTCTGGTAGCTGTAAACAGTGAGAGATCTTGAGGCAGACGCGACGCTAAGCTGTGGCAGGCGCGACGCTAGTAGGAGCTAAGAGACGCGCTCCATTATGGGCAATAAGAGCGAATAAAATATAAGATGACAAATTGTGCAATCCTGCTCTTATTTATGTATCCGTTTGCTCTCATGTGTCAATCAGAGTGTCTGGTACCTGTAAACAGTGAGAGATCTTGAGGCAGGCGCGACGCTAGTAGGAGCTAAGAGACGCGCTCCATTATGGGCAATAAGAGCGAATAAAATATTAAGTTAAGATGATAAATAGGTGCATAAGAGCAGGATTGCACTGTTTGCACGCATTCATCAATCGGCATATATCATATATGCGTCATATATCCGAGGCAGGCGCATTTAACCGTGGCAGGTCCCGAAGCAGGCGCGCATAACCGTGGCAGGTCCCGAGGCAGGCGCGTATAACCGTGGCAGGTCCCGTGGCAGCTCCCCCTTCCATGTATTAAAGATTTTACTCCTACTGCAGCACTGTCCAGGCTCTGTCCGCCTGTCAGCGCTGTGACACCGGCAACGGCAAATGGCAGTGAGCCCAGCCCACACATCAGAGAAGTGTCAGCTCTTATTTTGAAAAGGGCTTATTGAGGGGCGTGACATCACATTGAAGCAATACCCCTGATTGGCTGACTACACGTGTGGATCAGTCACACACTCTGCGGAAAGATAGTGCCAAAAAGATCTGTAGACGTGTGCAGAGGGATCTGTGAATGCCCAGTGATCTGCAAACACAGATTCAACACTTGCATGCTGAGCTTTGCACAGAATGTGTACCAATGTCTTTTTACAGTGGTTTGAAAATACAAGTTAGACCGTGTTTGTTTGCAAATTGTGAGGAGGGCATTAGTAGATTTTTTTAATGGAAAAAACAGCGAAACAGCTGTGCCAAAATGCTGAAAACAAATGCAACACAATCTACAAATAAAAAATGACCCTCATGCGCAGACAAATCACTTTGCATTCATTCAAATTCTGGTCGTCAAGTACAAGTCACTGATTTCTATTTGTGAATCATGAAGAGTCTGTTTGTGGATTTTGTATCTATTTGTAGATTTTGTTTTACATTTGCGGATCATGAGGAGTTTGTTTGCAGATTTGGAATCTATTTACAGATTGTGTTTTACATTTGCAGATTTTAAATTTATTTGTAGATCTTGTTTTGTGTTTACAAATTGTAATATGCATTTTTGACTCATAGTCTCTTCATTTTCAATGATTATGGCATTATTTTGTCACAACAGCGAAACAATAGTGTCAGAATTATGAAAACAAATGTGACACAATCTACAAACAGAACATGATCTTCACCTGCAAACAAGTCACTTTACATTCATTCAAATTCTGGTTTTCAAGTACAAGTCACTGATTTCTATTTGTGAATCAGGATGTGTTTATTTGTGGATTTTTAATCTTTTTGTAGATCATGCTTTATATTTGTGGATCACAAAGAGTTTGTTTGAGGACTTTGTATCTATTTTTAGATCTTGTTTTACATTTGCGGATCATGAGGACTTTGTTTGCGGATTTTTAATCTATTTGTAGATTGTGTTTTGTGTTTACAAGTTCTAATATCTATTTGTGACTTTTAGTCTGTCCATTTTCAATGGTTTTGGCATCAATTTACCCCCATAGTTATGAGCACAATGCTAACAGATTCATGCAATCAGTTAAGCGAATCAGTCAGGATTTGGACAAGCTAATACTCCAAGACATCATTTTAATAGTGTTTCTCACGGGGGGTGCACACATGCACTTATGTGAACAGAGATATGACACATGTGCCATCAAAGCTACAGTCTCAAATTGTAACATAAGTCCACTGGAGGTGAGCGTAGTGAGAACCCTGGTGCAATTTATTATAACATAAACAAAACAAAGACTTGGCTTGGTGTGACAAACAAGGCATGAAATAAACAAGAAATACCAACAATGGTTACAGGGAACAAAGCTGGTCAAGAGAACAATGAAACATGAGGGCTATTTAGACAAACAAGGGACACCTGTGAACAATCAAGACAATGACCCAATCAGAAAACAGAACAAAGAAATGGCATGAATAAAACAACCATTAGTGTGTTCGACATCAGCTGCGGCTGGATGCAGCGGATCGGTGAGTGTAGCAGTGTGCAGGCAGGGAGGAGCTGAAAACGGAGACATGAAGTCGGACACTTTCTGCTTCCTGTAGTGACGCTCGCGCTGCGTTTGCATACTTTATCACAGCTGAAGTGAAATAAATGCAATATTTGACTAAAGCCCTGGATACACTACACGATTTTAACAATCCTATAAGATCATTACTTTATCACACTGTGCAACATGGATCTATTAAACTTGGGTACGACATGCATGTAGACTGTACGATGATGAAACCTATTGACTTGTGAGCTAAGATGCAGGTTTCTATAGAAGAATAAAACGTCATTGGCTAGTTAAGAAAAAACACCATGTTGAATCACACTTTGGCAGTTGTAGTTTTTATGTGTGCCACGGCGAAAGGAGAAGAGAAAAGAGCTTGAGGTAAGCCGTTTTAGGTTTTAGCGCCATGTTGCGTTGATTTCATGTCACATTTTCATTGGCTGGTCAGTAGACGTAGGTCGTAGCAGCAAACATGATGTGTTGATCATGCTGAATTTCTGACATGATCATAGGCTATCTTTGGTCTCAGGACCAGGAAAATGGCCGTCTTTGAACCTCTCTCACTGTACAACATAGGAACATGGATTAAGAGCCACGATCACAGAAATCGCCACGATTGTTTCACAATGACAATCTTTCGTCTGGGACAGCCAAAAATCGTGCAGTGTAGCACAAACATTGTCATGTGGGGAATCCGGATAATCGTGGAACAACTGTGTTGTCATCAGAGCTTGTGCACAGAGATTGTATATTATGGGGAGATAAGAGGGTCTGCATCTCTTACCATTGGAGAAAGCATAACGGCTAAACTTAATCATCATATAATGGCAGTTAGGTCAGTCGCAACATTCCCTAGTCTGACTTCTCTTGAAAAAAATACATTTTTATCAAGCTAAAATCTATATATAGTTCCCAACAAAAGTATAGTTTAGTGTAAAACATGCTGAAAAAGTAAATATGGATGAAATAGTAAAATGTCACTGTATTTGATTCTGAGCAAAAATAAATAAATAAATAAAATAAATGTAACAGATATTGTTTTATGTAACCATTTAGTCATACTCCGTCTAAGTGCATATTAACATGTTAACCAAGGTGATCTGTTTCTGCATAAACAACACTCAAAACCGAACATTGACTCATTGTCTGCTGACAGACAGATTGGCCTTCAGGGGAAACTAAAATGACATTGTAATGATCTTCTATTCTGACTATACAAGAAAAAAGGGTCCCACTTTATATTAAGTGGCCTTAAAAAAAAAGTACAATGTACTTATTGGGTTCATATTGAATTGCAAAACACTTTTGCTGCTATTGAGGTGGATACGGGTAAGGTTAGGGAAAGCTTTGGTGGTATAGGTAGGTTTAAGGGTAGGGGTAAGGGTTAAGGGATGGGTCAACAGTGTAATTATAAATGTAATAACAGAAATTAATTACAGATGTAAGTACATGCAGGTGTTTTTAAAATATAAGTACAATGTAAAAACATGTATGTACACAATAAGTGCATTGTATCAAATGATTAATTTAAATGTAAGTACATAGTAGTTAAGGCCACTTAATATAAAGTGGGACCAAAAAAAGTTATTAATTCATATTAATTCAAGTCTTTATATGGATTCAAAGCGGGAAAATGATCTTGCATTATCGCAAATTAAATAAAAAACACCCAGCTTTGCCATGTTAATATAATTATGGGTGTAAGAAAATAAAACTATCTTTGAGGAGGGAACGAGGAAGCAAAGTGCAAAAGGAAAACAAGACTTACTGGAAGCACCACATTACACATCCAAACATGTTGTGGCTAAGCAGCTGGATGACTTTGTTTTTGAGTGACGCCTCTCAAATCCTTTTAGCTTTAAAACTGATTGATTCCCTCTCTAAAGCTTCTGGTCTCTATTTAAATAATAATAGGTATGAGTTAATCTCTGTTTAAAGCTGTATGGTTCCCTATATATGTAACAATCATGTGAAAGATCAAGTTACTTATTTAGGAATCATAAGTAATAACGACCAAATATCAAGATGTAAAATAAATTTTGATCCTTTAATAATGAAACCTCAAAAAAAAACTCAATTCTTGCTGCAGAGAGACTTATCAATAAGAGGAAGAATTTTACTGTCTAAAGATGAAGGCTTCTCTCTTAGAGAAGGCAGCTCTTTCCTTGGAGGTTGATCAAGGACTATTAAAAAATGTTGACAGCATGTTAAATAATTTTGTTTGGGGAAAAAAAAAAAAAAAAGTTTATTAGAAAATCAGTACTGATAAATCCAATAAAACAGAGGGGATTGGACTTTTTAGAATTTAGTGCCTTAACACATTTAAAATCAACTGGCTTAATGGTCCCTCTTCACTTTGGAATATTATCCCCAATTACATTATATAAAAAGACAACTTTCCTCCACACAGACATTACTTTTGGAACAAGACGACTCCATTTCAAGGGAACTCGCACTGCGCTGGTAACGGCACTTGGGGAGCGACCCTCAGTGTAACGCATTTGAAGCATGAATCAAACTATTCCAACAGCCGCATTGCCATACCATGTCTATTTTGCAAGCATACAAGGCTGATCTTCTTAAAGATCTTGATGAAGGCAACAGGCCAACGGCAGAAGATATTGCTGAGCTGCGTGTTCATCCTTCAGACATTCATGATGCAAGACCTATAAGGATTTAAATAGATTCATTCATGCTTCAGATGCACTGCCTCTTAAAATAGACCTAAATAGCCTATAATTTTTTTTTTCTTTGTTCATGGTCTACTTTAGATAAATGTGTATCTCTCAGAGCCCCCAATTCCTAGATCCAAGAGCCCCTTGAAATACTGGAGAAGCAACAAATCCAGGTTCCCAGACCTTGCCTCACTTGCAAGGAAATACCATACTCTTACACCAGTGAACATTTATTTTCTAAAAAAAGAAACAGAAGCATCTCTGCCTTCTCACACCCAATTCTGTTTATCAAGAAGAATCTCCCACTAATGCCCTCACATAACAAATAGAAAATACAATAGAAATGAAAGTGAAAAGATAAGTACTTTTGAGGAGGGTAAGACATGTGAAATGGAAATAGCAAATTGGAAATCATTTTAAGTTTTTTATTTTATGTTAAACTATATAATTTCAGAGAAACCTCAACTATGATCTATGCACTTTTAAGGATGCACTTTTTTTTTTCTTTTTTTTTTCTTTTTTTGAGGTTGATAAATGTCAATGCATTTTATTTATGTATTTGAAAAAAACATGTGACAAAGTCAATATACCTTTCTCATCCCTCATATTTATTTTATGTTTAAATACAGTGCCCTCCACAATTATTGGCACCCTTAGTAAATATAAGCAAAGGCGGCTGTGAAAATAAATCTGCATTGTTTGTCCTTTGATCTTTCATTAAAAAAAATCACAAAATTATAACCTTTCATCAAAGTAAAACAATTGAAGGTGGGGGGAAACTCACATTATGAAATAAATGTTTTTCTCCAATACATGTTGGCCACAATTATTGGCACCCCTAGAAATTCTTATGAGTAAAATATCTCTGAAGTATATTCCCATTCATATTTACATTTAGCACACCAGGATGACTATGAAAATTAAATTGTCCAGTCATGACTTCCTGTTCCACAGGATATAAACATGAGGAAACACAAAGGCCAAATTCCCTTAATCATTCATCACAATGAGAAAAACCAAAGAATATAGTTCTGATGTGCGGCAAAAGATTGTTGAGCTTCACAAAATAGAAAATGGCTATAAGAAAAAAGCTAATGCATTGAAAATACCCATTTCCACCATCAGGGCAATAATTAAGAAGTTCCAATCAAATAAATATGTTACAAATCTGCCTAGAAGAGGACATGTGTCTAAATCGTCCTAACAGCAGTGAGGAGGAAAGTTTGAGTGGACAAAGACTCTCCAAGGATCACATCTGGAGAATTGCAGAGATTAGTTGAGTCTTGAGTTTCAGAAAGCCTAAAAAAATTATCTTGTGGCGACCTATATCACCACAAGTTGTTCAGGAGGGTTTCAAGAAAAATCCTCTGCTCTCACCCAGAAACAATCTCCAGCATATTCAGTTGTCAGACAAGACTGGAACTTCAAACGGGACGAGCTTCTGTGGTCAGATGAAACTAAAAAAAGCGTTTTTGGCAACAAACTCACCAGATGGGTTTGGTGCACACATGGATAAAAAGTACCCCATGCCCACGGTTAAATATACTGCTGGATCTTTAATGTTGTGTGCCTATTTTTCTGTTCGAGGTCCTAGACATCTTGTTCAGATACATGGCATCATTGATTCTAGCAAATACCAACAGATAAAAAAATCAAAACCTGACCGCTTCTGCTAGAAATCCAATAATGGGCCATGGTTAGATCTTCCATCAGGACAATGATCCAAAACAAACATCAAAACCAACACAAAAATGTGTTTCTGAGCACAAAATGAAGCTTCTGCCATGGCCATCCCAGTTCCCTGACCTGAACCCTAAAGAAAATGAGTGGCGTGAACTGAAGAGAAGAAGACCAACATGGAGCTGGGAATATGAAGAATCTGGAGAGATTCTGTATGGAGGAATGGTCTCTGATCTGTTGTCAGGTGTTCTCCAAACTCATCATGCATTACACGTGAAGACTCAGAACTGTTTTCTTGGCAAAAGGAGGTTGCAAAAAGTTTTGAATAAAAGGGTGCCAATAATCGTGGCCAACGTGTTTTGGAGAAAAAAAAAAAAAAATTTCATAATGTGAGTTTCCCCCTACTTTCAATTATTTTCCTTCAATGAAAGGTTATAATTTTGTGAATTTTTTGAAAGAAAGATCAAAAGGATAAACAATGCAGATTTATTTTCACAGCTGCCTTTGCTCATAATTACTAAGGGTGCCAATAATTGTGGAGGGCACTGTATATAATTTCAGAGAAATGTAAACTATGTCCTATGTAAACTAGGTCCACTTTTGTTGAGGACCTTTTTTTGTTTTTCATTTTGTTTCAAGGTTGACAAATGGCAATACAATTTATTATGTTTTTGAAAATCATGTGACAAAGTCTATATAGCTATATATTGTGAACCTCCTCATGCAGTAAAGATTGAATAGATGCATTTCTTTGTTATAAATGAAACGCTTGTATATCAGCACGGCTGATATACAGCCATATCACACAACTACGAGTGTGATATTGTGCTTATACAACAGTTTGATGGCACGAGTGTCTAAACAAATAAAAACAACAACGTGTCTTTAAAACCCTCTTTTGTGCAGCACTACTTCCTTCCGCCACGGATTCAAATCTCAAGTTGACAGTTGGACCAAGCCTCCGTTACTAATTCTAAAACATCACTTCAGAACTAGTAACGAAGGAACGTTGAAACTCATTGAATTTTGTACAGTATTAGAGAGAGATGGGGGGGGGGGGTGTAGAGATCGTCTGAGAGAGTAGGCTATTACCTGTGTCTGATATATTGCAAAACATTCAATCTTCAAGTCGAAATCTTTAAGTCGTTTGAATGTCTGCTGAGGAAAGCGATCTTGTATTTGTCCAGCTAATATATATATTAAATATTTCTGTTCTTTTGTGCTACAGTCAATTATATCAGTGTCATATGTGTGTGACAAGTGAGAGAGCATTAATGTCACCTGAGAGAGACACAAGAAGTCAAAAAAACTTAACATTTAAAAAGTTCTTAGAACAAAAAAGTGTTAGCTGGGATATTGCAACAAAATGAAACAATCAACATGGGAATTCAAAGCTAAGCACTTTTACTTTGACAGCGTCCTATATAGGAAAAATCCCATTTTTTTGTCTGTTACTGGAGGACACAAATTTTTCTTTTTGCTTTTTCTTTCTCTAGTTTCTCCTTCATTTCTTTGATTTCAGACTCATATTTGGCTTTAATGTCCTCCATCTCTTGTCTGACCTCCTCCTCTCTCTTTTTATAGATCGGATAGAGTAATGCTCTCTCAGCCTCCAGAAACATTTTGTCATTATAGAAACTGCCATTATTTTCCCACATCATCTTATCAATCTTCTTCAACAGACTCACGACCTGAGCAGGATCTTTCTGTTTATTATTGAACACATGATATCGTCCTCCACAGTCATCTATCAGTTGTTGCACATGTGGATCTCCATCTTTAATGTAATCTTCAATACTTTGATCTGTGAGATCGTCTCCTCGTGTGAACAACACCATAGTGTAGGCATCTGCTTTCTGTCCGAAGGTCATCTTGATGAGCTGAAGTGTTTCTCTCTCTTCTGATGTCATCCGGCCAGCAGCGATGACCAGCAGAAACACGTGTGGTCCTGGAAGCAACAGTTCAATGCATCTCATGATCTCCTTGCGGACGTCTTCATTGCTGAGGCATGTGTCAAAGAGTCCTGGTGTGTCCACAACAGTCACAGGCCGTCCACAGACCTCTCCGGTCTCTCTTTGGCAGGTCTTGGTAACAGAATTCATGCAGATCTTTGATTTAAACACATCACTTCCCAGGATTGTGTTTCCAGCTGCACTCTTTCCCACTCCAGTTTTTCCAGTCAGGACGATCCTCACGCACCACAAGCCCTTCTCATTGCTGCCAATGGCGGTGGCTGTGAATCACAAACACAAATATTCTCTATACAATTATCATAGCAAATATTTTGGTAACATTTTCTCAAACACTCCCTTATCTGTCATTGGTCAGTGAAACAGATAGTCCTGCTCTAAATGTCACTGGCTGAGTCACGAGTTGATTCTTAAACAGACAATGTTGTGAAAGTGTCACAGTGTTATCGAGCTAGATTTCAGTCAAAACTAAACAAAGCCAGCATTTTGCGAACAAGCACAATCTGCTTTGCAAATTAAATATTGACACTCAAGCAAACTGAATGCAAAGCTTAAACACATAACACAACTTGAGAGAAAATGCAGCAGTGTAAAAAATAAATGAAGAGTTTGGTTCCAAAACGCAATAACTCCATTTTGATTAATTTGAGAAAAAAAGGTGTGGCAAGATGAAAACCACTATTTTCTGTTTAATTTTCTGCATCTTTTGGTTATAAAAATTAATTGATTTCCAAAGGTTTATTTTAAAAATGGATTATTTTTTCCCCAAAATGCAATAAATCCATGACATATATATATATATATATATATATATATATATATATATTTTTTTTTTTTTTTTTTTTTTCAAAATGCAATTAAACAATCAGGATAAAACTTATTTTTCATATTGAAAATACATAACAAAGTAGGTTGATCCACATTATGACAGCCTCTTTGTCAGTACTAATCTTGTATACAGGCACTGGACTAAAAATACATTCAGCCGGTCACTCCCAAAATTAATTCAACGAGTCATCTTGTTAATGTTATAAATTACTCGAGTGCCTCATCTTCTTAATCTCCTCACGTAAATGATTACATTTCGATGACTTGCGTTTCTTCCCCACCGCAGAAACCACCACAGGTTCATCAATGCCGTCAAAATTATTAATTTTTCTCTTTTTGTTGATTACAAAGTAGATAAGGAAAACTAGGATGTCGGGTGTATTGAGAGCACCGCCATTACTGTTTACAGTGGGTGGAATGGAGCACTGTGATTTGAGCGGATATATCGCGTTCTGCGGAGAAGAGAGACTGGCGTTTGACAGAATAACATTTCTGACATGACAGAATAAAACGACGGATATCGCATTTTGCAAAATTAATGAAATGACTTTTCAATACCGACCAGATACAATACCGATTTTGGTGGAAACTCAAATTTTTATGTTTTTTTTTAAATGCCGTTTATCGCGTTTTGGAACAAAACTCTTCAAATATACAGTTTTACAAATATAAACATATTTCATAAATAACTTCCTCTTCCAAAACAGTAGATGGCATTTGCTGGCTGCTCATTTTCATCAGCTGTATGCACGGTCATGACAAGGTCACTTTAGTTTTGTTCTCAGGGAATGCATTTGCATCTGGTCCTTTCAAGAGCTTCCCGATTGTTGATGATGTCTGATACATTGTGAGGCTGTCAGCTATCACACCATCCAGTAAAATGATGAAGGGCTTTAAACTATTCAAGTTACATCTAGATCAGGCATCCTCAAATCTGTTCCTCATGACCCCCCACTTTACACATTTTGTATGTATCTCGTATCACTTCAGACGTTTGTTCTATTTGACACTAAGTGGACTCCACAGGATATTCCGCCATGATTCCAGACCGAGAGAACGTATATGTTGCATTCAAAGGGCAATAAAGTGGGAGAGACTTATGTTGGATATCAGATGTTAAATTTATCCAAAGTTTGTTGGAGTTATAGAAACTTGGTGGCATGTCTAATAAAAACACAGGAAAAAAACATCATTCCTTTGCTGGTGTTTTATTTCATTGAGTTCAATGAAAATTTATCTCAATAAAATAAAACACCAACAATTTCATTGCTGTTCAGAAAGCTTACATCTTGAGCCATGAAATTACCCGGTGTTAAATCAACACCTCTCTGCGTTAATATGGTAACCACTAGCAGGGTGTTAAAAGTAACACTGAAGCAGTTATATGCAAAAATAGCCATTTTTTTAATCTCCTGACCAGTAGGTGGTGCTGCATCAAAACACAGCATATAACCTCAGGTCATGCTTATAATGACAAGTTTGGTCTTAATATGATAAAGCGTTGAGGAGATACAGCATTAATGTCTATTTTCACAGGCACTACATAAAATTCGTTTGCACATGTTTTCGAAAACAGTTTGACAAATCAACTTGAATTCCATAACTTTTTTGTTTTTTAACCAAATTTCATAATTTTCCTGCAAGCGTTTCTATGGGCTGCCATAGACTCAAGAGCAGAAGAAGAAGAAGAAAAATAAGACTGGCAACAGATAAAATAGGTGCCTACACACCTTCTGTGCTTGGCCCCTAATAATAGTGCAAATATAGTGTCAGAATGTGTTATTGTGTGAAATAAGAGGCTTTCCTGTAACTCAAACAGTATCATGGTGCTCCCAACGCCAAGGTCATTGGTTCGATTCATGAACTGATTATATGTGAACTTTGAATTGTGTGTAAGCCACTTTGAATAAAGCATCTGCGAAATGCAAATGTTTAATACTTACATTTCGGTCGCGTTACAGTCTTTTGTTGAAATGAATTCATCACAGGATCTAAGAAGGAAGAAGATTATTAATCAATTATTACTGAGCAGTTTCCAAACTGACTTTTTGTGTGTCTGATAGTGTCTGATTTTGCTACTGACAGAATCCAACAGGTCATGAGGAATAAAGGGCTGTTAACAAAAAGGACAATCTTTCCTTTGTGAGTCCTGAATGGTTTTTAATGAGTGCATCAATAGCAAACACACCTGTTTAACAAGAGTTTAATGACTTAAAGGTGCCCTAGAATTAAAAATTGAATTTATCTTGGCATAGTTAAATAACAAGAGTTCAGTACATGGAAAAGACATACAGTGAGTTTCAAACTCCATTGTTTCCTCCTTCTTATATAAATCTCATTTGTTTAAAAGACCTCCGAAAAACAGGTGAATCTCAACATAACACCAACTGTTACGTAACAGTCGGGGTGTATGCCCCAATATTTGCATATGCCAGCCCATGATTGAGGCATTACACAAGGGCAGAACGTCTGGATGTGCACAGCTGAATCATCAGACTAGGTAAGCAAGCAAGGACAATAGCGAAAAATGGCAGATGGAGCAATAATAACTGACATGATTCATGATAACATGATATTTTTAGTGATATTTGTAAACTGTCTCTCTAAATGTTTCGTTAGCATGTTGCTAATGTACTGTTAAATGTGGTTAAAGTTACCATTGTTTCTTACTGTATTCACGGAGACAAGAGCCATCGCTATTTTCATTTTTAAACACTTGCAGTCTGTATAATTCATAAACACAACATCATTCGTTATAAATCTCTCCAACAGTGTGTAATGTTAGCCGTTAGCCACAGACCATAGCCTCAAACTAATTCAATATAAAATGTAAACACCCAAATAAATACTATACTCACATGATCCGATGTATGCATGCAGCATGCATGACGAACACTTTGTAAAGATTCATTTTGAGGGTTATAGTAGCTGTGTAAACTTTGTTTATGCTGTGATAGAGTCGAGAGCTCGGGAGGGGGCAGAGAGCGTGAGCAATTAAAGGGGCCGCAGCCTGAATCGGCGCATTTCTAATTATACCCCAAAATAGGCAGTTAAAAAAAATTAATTTAAAAAAATCTATGGGGTATTTTGAGCTGAAACTTCACAGACACATTCAGGGGACACCTTAGACTTATATTACATCTTTTAAAAAAAAGTTCTAGGGCACCTTTAAGAATAATGTTACATAAAGTAAAATACATGTACCCTATTCTCTGAGGTGAATATATCAATGTTCATGTTTCGGTCACGTCGGTCATTCTGACTGGCTCTCATCTGACAATCAGAGTTCTGGTATGGAGATATTTAACTCAGTGCAGAAAGCACACTAACAACATGTCTAAATCAGATGTGAGCGGCACAACACAACAAATTCCCGACAGTAAATGGATTGCCTGTTCTATTTTTGATGTAGTCCAAATGCTTTGCAACGGTTGGTTTGTCGCGTCTGGTGTAGACATGGTGTGACATTTTTTGAGGAATTCTTGGCTATTTCATGTTGCGTATTTAAGGATTATGCACTTAATGAATAAATGAAATAATGATCACTTGGGCAGATTGCAATGGAGGAAGAGAATGTTAGTGATCAACTACATGAACTTCATTTGTTGAGTACGCTACGCCACAAATCGCAGGACTACTTGCATTACAAATTTGAGCCTTTTTTGGGCTACTGAAATCCTTGGGACCAGATGGGGTTGATAAAGTAGTAATACATTATATGGTGAGAAGCAATGCCAGGGCAATACTTGCCATTTCCTACACTGTTTATTAACAGCATTCAGAGTCTGAGAAAAGAGACGTCATTACTATTACAAGAAAAAGAGAGAGGGGAGAGATTAAAACTCAGCTCCTTACTCTGAAGCACATCAAAATCCCTGGTGTTAAAGGTGCCCTAGAACCCCTTTTCACAAAATGTAATATAAGTCTAAGGTGTCCACCAAATGTGTCTGTGAAGTTTCAGCTCAAAATACCCCACAGATTTTTTATTATACCATGTTTTAACTGCCTATTTTGGTGCATAATTAAAAATGTGCAGATTCTATGTGTGTCCCCTTTAACCCTTTGAGCGGTACGGTCCCACATATGGGATTTTTATTTCTGTGCCCCTGGGCGTACGGTCCCACATATGGGATTTCGAACGTTCAGTGACGTCACATAACTGCCAGATTCAAACTGTGTTTTCGCGCTCTGGCTGCGAGACGGACGCGCGCAGCTCTTGTCATATATCACAACTATGCAGTGTTTTCAGCCACATAATGTTTCTTTTAAGATTTCAATACGCATAAGCACCATTAAAACAATATATTTAGAGTTTATAAAATACACACTGATGTCAGACATCAGTGGAAGGAGCAATAACAATCCATTCAAATACAATTTGCCGACATTTATTCATATCAGACACACATAAGTACCTACAAAGTTTACTCTATTATTCTTCCAGTTCACCAGCCACTTACTTGCATATATTTCGGGAGAAACTGATGAATTCACCTGCTGTAAATCCGACTGACAGGGCTCTGTGAACTGCAGCGCAAACTAAGATGGCGGCGCCCATCTCGCGTTATAGATCAAGATAAAGATCATTTATAAAGGTTTTTAAACGACAAAACGCACTCACTTACACATATTTGAGGATCGGAATATCAGATAGTTGATGACATGGTAAGCAAGTTTGTGAATATTTTAAATAAACAAGGAAAAACAAAATAATAGCGATCCATCTGTCATACAGTGTTATTGTGGCTGCGTTCAGTGCTCGTGACACGCATGACGCGTCGCTATGGAAACATTAAAGGCAAACGTTCTAAAATAACGGTCGCCTTAAAAAAACTCACTCTGGGGGGACAGTTAGAATATTTTAAACTCACGCTCGAAAGGGTTAAATGCTCACGCTCCCTGCCCCCAAGCTCGCAAGTCTATAATACATTGCGTAAACAAAGTTCACACAGCTAATATAACCATCAAAATGGATCTTTACAAAGAGTTTGTTATGCAGCATATCAGATCATACAAATATAGTATTTATTTGGATGTTTAAATTTGATTCTGAATGAGTCTGATAATGCTGCATGGCTAAAGCTAACATTACACACTGTTGGAGAGATTTATAAAGAATGAAGTTGTGTTTATGAATTATACAGACTGCAAGTGTTTAAAAATGAAAATAGCGACGGCTCTTGTCTCCGTGAATACAGTAAGAAACTATAGTAACTTTAACCACATTTAACAGTACATTAGCAACATGCTAACGAAACATTTAGAAAGACAATTTACAAATATCACTAAAAATATCATGTTATCATGGATCATGTCAGTTGTTATTGCTCCATCTGCCATTTTTCGCTATTGTTCTTGCTTGCTTACCTAGTCTGATGATTCAGCTGTGCACAGATCCAGACGTTAATACTGGCTTGTCTAATGCATTGAACATGGGCTGGCATATGCAAATATTGGGGTCGTACATATTAATGATCCCGACTGTTGCGTCACAGTCGGTGTTATGTTGAGATTCGCCTGTTCTTCGGAGGTCTTTTGCACAAATCAAATTTACATAAGAAGGAGGAAACAATGGTGTTTGAGACTCACTGTATGTCATTTCCATGTACTGAACTCTTGTTATTTAACTATGCTGAGGTAAATTCAATTTTACAGTCTATGGCACCTTTAAATTAACACTGCTCTGTGTCTATAGCAGTTGTAGAGTTTACAGAGTTTTAAAGTGTCACTCTATATACTAACTACAGAACAAATTTTAGATCAGCAAATCTAGCTACTTATTGGTGATGACAGAATCAACTGTAGTGATTTTACTTTCACCCATCCAAGGATGCTAAGTAAAATAGGGATTGAATTAATGTGTTTTTCAAATCCCCTATTATAGAAACCAGAGAAAAGAAAGAGGGGAACAGGATCGGCAATGGACATCAAGATGGGGTAACACTTTAGAATACTGATCCTTCTGTGAGGAAGGCGGTTTGATCTGCCTTGTGTTTCTACCTCTGTTTGTCCGAAGCGCATGGCTGTCTCGTTTGTCCACTCACGCACTCCGGCGCGTGGTGTATTTGTTCGTTCGCCATGTGCTTTGGCACGTGTTGTTGTGTTGTTTGTGCCATGCGTTCAACTGTCTATTGTTGCCTCGACCTCTTGTTACCCTGTTAAAGACCCCCTGCGGTGAAAATCAAGTTTTTTATGTTGTTTATATGCCTATGTAGTGTTTAAATATGCTTTAAGACAAACCATGTGCAAATTCATAAGTCAGCACCATTGCTGAGTATTTTATGTTTGAAACTGCAGTAAACCAAAAACCCGCGGTTTGAAATCGGTGGTGTTTGTGACGTCACAGACTACCTTGTAACCAATCACAACAACGTGCCGGCAGGCTTTAGCATATCATTAACTATGACTGCTCTGAAGCAGGAAAGTCTCGAGAGAAGCCAGGTTATCCCAATATATTTTTTGTTGATATGAAAAATTGTGTAGATTTAGCAATATAGCGAGTCTATTACAATGTTATGATGAACTATAAGCCTTTCTCCACTGACGTTCTGAGTTGTTCAAAGCGTTTGTAAGGATACTGATTGTTAGAAGGCAGCTGTCTGAATCTGAGATAAAGAACAGGAACATGGTTTGTGTAACATTAGCAACACATTATTAGCTGTTTGATAACATAGTCAAGCAAAAGGCTAATCATATTAATTCATATAAATTAATGACAGAACCGTCGCAAGGGCTGTGCCTAGTGTGCGAGCTCATAGCGGCTCACGCCAAAGTAAAGTGACAGCTGACTTGAAGTAAAGCCAATAAAGTTCATGTTTTTGTGCTTTGAAATATTTCAATACTATAAAACACAGCTAAAACAATATCTGAGTGTGTGCGTGTGAGCGTGATTCATGTGCATATGTCAGTCAGTGTGGCCTCACATGTCAAGTTCTGAGAGAGCTATTCAGTCGATTATAAATTCTGATTTTGGCCGCCTCTGGAATGGATTAAACCATAGATATTAGCCGACCTGATAAGTTCAAGTAAATACGCTGGAAGTTCGCACTCGTTCAAGGATGTGCATTTATTTCATGTACGGAGAAGGCACGGGCGCCTGCAGGATTTCATCTGAATGTTTTTTAAATCTGAAAACTCCAAAAAGCAACGAAATTGTCAAACATTCATTTGGCGGAAGTTCACAGAGGAAAACGGCTGCTTGTTCTCTCGATACTGTCTGATTTACTGTGAAATCGCTTCATATGATTCAGTGAGAGAGCAGTCCAACGAATACAAAAGGATTCAGACCGTTTTGCAAAGGCGTTTTACCAATTCATAATTAAAAACACAATTTAAGCATCAGAAAATCTGCGTAGTTCAGTTGCACAGCTGTTAAACTGAATATACAAAGCGAAGCAAGCTTTTTTTCTTAAATATCCACAAAACAAACAACAAATTGCTCATCACTACAGCAACATTAGACTCTCCGAGCTGGCGTGAGTGAGTGGAGGCATGGTTAATTTGCATAATTATTGATCCGTGTATATTAAAGGGATAGTTCACCCAAAAGTGAATATTTGATGTTTATCTGCTTACCCCCAGCGCATTCAAGATGTAGGTGACTTATTTCTTCAGTAGAAAACAAATGATGATTTTTAACTGCAACCATTGCTGTCTGTCAGTCAAATAATGCGAGTGAATGGGAACTCTATCAATAAGAGTTGAAAAAACTTGCATAGACAAATCCAAATTAAACCCTGCGGCTCGTGACGGCACATTGATGTCCTAAGACACTAAACGATTGGTTTGTGTGAGAAACCGAACAGTATTTATATAATTTTTTACCTCTAAAACACCACTATGTCCAACTGCATTCAGCATTCGCTTAGTGAGGTCCGATCACACTCTGACTACAGCAGTGATGTCTCGTGCATATACTTCAATGTGTGCTAGACATCACTGCTGTTGTCAGAGCATGATCAGACTCAAACAGTATCATGGTGCTCACAACGCCAAGGTCATTGGTTCGATTCATGAACTGATTATATGTGAACTTTGAATGCTGTATAAGCCACTTTGAATAAAGCATCTGCGAAACGAAAATGTTTAATACTCACATTTTTGTCGCATCAAATGGGTTACAGATTTTTCTCTCTTTTGTTGAAATGAATTCATCATGGGATCTAAGAAGGAAGAAGATTATTAATCAATTATTACTGAGCAGTTTCCAAACTGACTTTTTGTTTTTAATAGTGTCTGATTTTGCTACTGACAGAATCCAACAGGTCATGAGGAATAAAGGGCTGTTAACAAAAAGGACAATCTTTCCTTTGTGAGTCCTGAATGGTTTTCAATGAGTGCATCAATAACAAACACACCTGTTTAACAAGAGTTTAAGAACTTAAGAATAATGTTACATACACAAATGTGCCAACAGGTGGCAGTATATTACCAAATATAACTGATGGGTTGCGGTAAATATTCACGTTACTGTATTAGTTCATATTGGCCCAGATTGTACGAGTCTCGGTCAGAGAGAGTCTTCGTGATTGGTTTATTTTGTGCAGTACTGTGTGCGTTAAGTGATTAACTTAACTGTTAAATGATTGAATATAATTATTTTGTTGAAAGTGTATCTGTTGTTGCATGACTCCCTCACCACAGTTTCATGACCGCAATTGTTCAGTGTGATACTAAACTTATTGATTATTAAAACTAATTTTGATGTCACTGTGTTTAGTATTCTGTTTGCACCTTATTGTGTATCTTTAAGACGCTATTTTAATCATCGCAGTTTCAGTGTTCGTTTACCTCACTATGTCACTCAATATTGATAAGAAATATGATTTATAGCCTATGTCATTTAATTCAGTGATAGTGTGTAACCTATTGTATTTTCTAGGAAACAACACACATACATATAAACACTCTTCTAAAACAGCATCCCAAGATTGTTTTAGCCTATATCAACTGGATTAAAGTTTTATTTTTGGAAATCTGGTATTGCACCTCATTTTAATGGAAGAGCTAGGAGGAGGAAGACATGATATCACAGCCTCTCCTACATGACGAATAAAAATAACAAAAAAATTATGTAGCCTAATATAATTTTATTTCAGACAAATGAGTAAAATAAATATAATCTAAAAGTTTTTAGTATTATAGAATAATCTGGCATCTTTCTGAAGGCACTCTGCCTGCGCTTGAGATGTTGAATGCTCTGTTGATTATTAAACATGTTAATTACACAAATAAAATGTTTAGCGTACATTTATTGAACAGTGATTGATCAGCCTACATGTATTTATTTATTGTAAACTTTATTATTAAGTGAAGTAAACATTTTGCTGAAATGTGTTCGTTGCTATAGCAACAGTAGACTCCGGGTACAGTGTGTTTCAGAATCAGTCATTGTAAAAATATGCTGCTGCTTCTTTCCACACCCAGCCAGAGGTCTCCGTTTCAACATTAAGACTTTTTCATTGCACACATGTAGTCACTTCATTCTGGACTACATTTCCCACAATCCCTCAGCTAGCACTGATCACACTCACACCTGTTTCCCATCAGGTTCCCTTTATAAGCTGCACTCCTTCACACACACTTTGTTGAGTATTGTTTAGCCTTATTTTCAACCTTGTCTCTGTATTCTGTGTGCCTTGCCTTGCCTTGCCTTGCCTTGCCTTGCCTTGCCTTGCCTTGCCTTGCCTTGCCTGTGTTTTTGACCCTGGAAAGTTTCTTTGTTTGATGATCATTTGCTGCCTGCCTTGACCATAGCCTGTGTTTGGATTACTCTTTTGCCTTGCCTTCCTGGATCTGTTTGCTGGTGTATGACCTACTGCCTGTACGACTACGCTTTTATTAATAAAGCCTGCACGTGGATTTCCAACTCTGTTGTCCCGTCCCATCCGTTTCAGAATACTCCACCATACCAAGATCCAGCTGCTTTTATGAGCGTTTCCAGCCACAACATGGATCCAGCAGTACGTCTTGTCCGCCTACGTCAAGGTAATTGTACCCTTGAGGTCCACATCCAAAAGTTTCTGGACATTGCACATTTATCTGACTTGCCTGACTTTGCTCTCATTGACTTCTTCTGTCATGGATTAAATAAACCACTGCAAGATTATTTAATCAGTTATGGTCCTCGAGGGTAACTCTTTGAATTTTTGGATTTTGCTCTACTGTTAACTGGCTCTCTTTTCACTGCGGAGGTCATGGAGGAATGCAACATTACTCCAGTGCCTTTAATGATGGCTGCGCTAGAACCCACTCACAAAATGGTGGCCACCACAATGCCAAGTCAAGTCACAGTTGATTTTCGTGAGCCCAGTCAAGTCACAGTTGATCTTCGTGATCCACGTCACATCTCAGCAGATCGTCCAGAGTCGAGTCACATCACATCTCCGCTGATCTTTTAGAACCTTGCAACATTATGTCTGACACCCCAGAGTCACGTCTTGTTGTGGTTGTCATACCACAACCCTCCTCTGTTCTGTTGGGGGAACCCGTCATCGGACGTCAGAGGTTGGCATCCAGCGTGGAGGATCCACCGCTGGTGTCAATTTGAACAACTGGTTTCTCCAAACCAACTAATTTTAGTCCTCCTGCTCCTTAACTGATTCCCCTGTCTGCAGCACTCCCCATAATGGGGGTCGCCTTATGGTGTACCTGGGCCGTGTACATTACTGCTGAATCTCCAGAGGTGGCGGCATACGCTGCAGAACCTCACGAAGTGGTGGTGCTTGCTTCAGCTACATGCACGGTGGTGGCGTCCAGCGACACACTCTCATCCTATCCTGAATCAGCCACAGAGTCCATTGATGAACTCTTGTCCTGTCTCGACCCAGTATGTCTTTTTTTTTTTTTTGATTCCTCCCTGTTTATGGATAGTATCACTGTAGAACCTCCAGAGGTGGCGGCATCCGCTGCAGACCCTCAAGAGGTGTCAGTGGTACCCAGCTATGAACTTTCGCCCCATCCTGTTACGGATAAGGAGGCCGTCTATGAACTTTTGCCCTGTCCTGTCATGGCTATGGAGGCTGTCTATGAACTTTTGCCCTGTCCTGTCATGGCTAAGGAGGCTGTCTATGAACTTTTGCCCTGTCCTGTCACAGCTAAGTAAGCAGTCTATGAACTTTCGCCTTGTCCTGTCACAGCTAAGGTGGCTATCTGTGAGACCTCAGCCAAGATGGTTGCCACACCTGAGCCATCAGAGATTGCAGTGTTGGCCATTATAGCCACAACCATTTGGTGCATGTGGGCTACACACACATCATCCCTGAGTTTCCCGTCTGCCTTGACATGATCATAGAGGTCGTACCAGAGCTGTCCGTTTGTTCCAAAGCAACCGCAGAGGTTGTTCCTGAACTGTCTGCTCCCCTCTACATGACCAGGGGACCTTCCAGTCAGAGTCCTGGAGGGCTTTTCTGAGCTCCCTGCCTGTACTGTCATGGCCCTAGTGGCCTATATTAACCTCTCTGTGCTTCATGTTTAAGTTTCTCCTGTTCAGCCATGTTGTTGGTCGTCTGCTCTGCCGAGGGAGTCTTCAAGCCCAGCTGATCTACTGTGGTGGTCATCTGCTCCATCATGGGGGTCTTCAAGACCATCTGATCTACTGTGGTGGTCGTCTGCTCTATTGTGGGGGTCTTCAAGCTTATCTGAACTGCTTTGGTGGTTGTCTGCTCCACCGTGGGGGTCTTCAAGTTTGTTGCCCTGGTCATCTGTCCAGCCTTTGTTGCCCTATTTCAGTTTTCAGGATGTCTTCCTTTCCATGGACCTGGCCCTCCATTCCACCCCTGTTCTGCCCCCGCTCCACCTCCCTCCAAGATTTAGAAGTGTCTGGAAGCCACTCCTTTGGGGGGTTCTGTAACGTTTCTGCCCACTGCTGCTTCCTTCCACTCCCCATCAGAGGTCTCAGTTTCATCATTAAGACTTTTTCATTGCACACACACAGTCACTTCAATCTGGACTACATTTCCCACAATCCCTCAGCTAGGCACTGATCACACTCACACCTGTTTCCCATCAGGTTCTCTTTAAGCTGCACTCCTTCACGCACACTTTGCTGAGTATTGTTTAACCTTTGTTCTACCTTGTCCCTGTGTTCCTTGTCTTTGCCTAGCCTTGCCTGTGTTTTGACCCTGGACTGTTTCCTTGTTTGATGATTGTTTGCTGCCTGCCTTGACCATAGCCTGTGTTTGGATTACTCTTTTGCCTTGCCTTTTTGGATCTGTTTGCTGGTGTATGACCCACTGCCTGTACAGCTACGCTCTTATGAATAAAGCCTGCACGTGGATCTTCAACTCCATTGTCCCGCTCTCCTATGTTACAGCCACAGTGTATAGTTGTCATTTTCATGCTACTAATATTTTTTTGTTTTATATATGTCATGAAGGTCTCTATAATCATCCAAACAAGACGAATCTTGTTTTTATTTTGTTTTGTTTTTTTGTATACTTAGTCAAAAATCTAAGCGGCAACTATAGTTAACTTGTAATAATGACTTTTAAGTACATATCCTGGGAAATGGGGTATACTTTGGTTAATGGGTTAATAAATCAAGGTTATTGGTCTTTTTGCTTTCATAATATTGTTATATTGTTATATATTATATATTGTATATTGTTGTATATTACGTGACTCTGAAAGATCAGCTGAGACATGACGAGGCTCTGGAAGATCTGCTGAGACGTGACGAGGCTCTGGAAGATCTGCTGAGACGTGATGAGGCTCTAGGAGATCTGCTGAAACGTGACGAGGCTGTGGAAGATCTGTTGAGATGTGACGAGGCTCTTGAAGATCTGATGAGACGTGACGAGGCTCTGGAAGATCTGCTGAGACGTGACGAGGCTCTGGAAGATCTCCTGAAACATGAGGCTCTGGAGAGTAAGATGAGATTTGGCTTATTTTATTAAGCAAATAATTATTTTATTTAAATTGTTGTTTCATGTCAATTGTAAATATTGTTTTATTTCAAATGTTTCAGCCAGTTTCAGTTGAGAACTTTATTCTTATTTAAATTAATTTCAGCTGCAAATAATAATTCTTCTGATTTCAGCCACTGAAACATCAACTGCAAACAATTAAATTAAATCTCTCAAGATCTTAGCAGAGGATCATTAAACAACTCCAAATACAGCTTTACCATCTTCACTTATTACAGACCAATTTGCCTTTATTTCATTTATAAGTTGTTTCTGAGAATTAACAGAGATTTAGCTCTAATTAAACATATTTTTATTAAAAAAAAAGAAAAAGTTTAGTCATCATTATTGTAACGGAATGCACAGGGACACCAAAGTGGAGAATCTAACTGCAGGGTTTATTTAAAGGGTAATGCAAACTTGAGGTCAAAGAGAGGCAAAGGGTCATAATCCAGGCAGGCAGTCCAAACAAACAACAGGACAAGAACACACAGGCAAGAACAGGGAAATCAACAGGCAAAGATCAAAACTAGGACCACAGGAACAAAGGAAAGAACTCTCAGAATAGCAGACATTACAAACAACAATCAGATGTTCAATGTTCGAAAAGCAGTCGAACATCGGATCCAGGAGGAACAATGTGGTTTTCGTCCCAGTCGTGGAACACTGGACCAGCTCTATACCCTCTTCAGGGTGCTAGAGGGTTCATGGGAGTTTGCCCAACCAGTCCACATGTGCTTTGTGGATTTGGAGAAAGCATTCGACCGTGTCCCTCGTGGCGCCCTGTGGGGGGTGGCTCTGGGAGTATGGGGTCCGGGGCCCTCTGCTAATGGCTGTCCGGTCCCTGTACGACCAGAGCAGGAGCTTGGTTCGCATTGCCGGCAGTAAGTCAGACCTGTTCCCGGTGCGTTTTGAACTCCGGCAGGGCTGCCCTTTGTCACCGGTCCTGTTCATTATCGTTATGGACAGGATTTCTAGGCGCAGCCAGGGGCTGGAGGGAGTCCGGTTCGGGGACTATAGGATTTTGTCGCTGCTTTTTGCAGATGATGTTGTCCTGTTGGCTCCATCAAACCAGGACCTTCAGTGTGCACTGGGATGGTTTGCAGCCGAGTGTGAAGCGGCTGGGATGAGAATCAGCACCTCCAAGTCCGAGGCCATGGTTCTCAGCCGGAAAAGGGTGGCTTGCCCCCTTCAGGTTGGTGGAGTAGTCCTGCCTCAAGTGGAGGAGTTTAAGTATCTTGGGGTCTTGTTCAGGAGTGAGGGAAGGACGGAGCGGGAGATTGACAGGCGGATCGGTGCAGCTTCTGCAGTAATGCAGTCGATGTACCAGTCCGTCGTGGTGAAGAAGGAGTTGAGCCGTGAGGTGAAGCTTTCGATTTACTGGTCAATCTACATTCCAACTCTCACCTATGGTCATGAGCTTTGGGTCATGACCGAAAGAATGAGATCCCGGATACAGGCGGTCGAAATGAGTTTCCTCCGTAGAGTGGCTGGGCGCTCCCTTAGAGATAGGGTGAGGAGCTCGGTCACTCGAGAGGAGCTCAGAGTAGAGCCGCTGCTCCTCCACATCGAGAGGGGCCAGCTGAGGTGGCTCGGGCATCTGTTCCGGATGCCCCCTGGACGCCTCCCTGGGGAGGTGTTCTGGGCATGTCCCACCGGGAGGAGGCCCCGGGGAAGACCTAGGACACGCTGGAGGGACTATGTCTCTCGTCTGGCCTGGGAACACCTCGGAATTCCCCCGGAAGAGCTGGAGGAAGTGTCTGGGGAGAGGGAAGTCTGGGCATCTCTGCTTAGACTGCTGACCGCGCGACCTGGCGACCCGGCCCTGGATAAGCGGAAGAAAATGGATGACACGCAGAATTCAACATCTTCAGTGGTGCAGCAAATTCGGGTTCAAATTTGCCTTTTGTGAAGCTCACTCTTCTCTGTTTTCCCATCAAGGCATTGATTTTCAATAAAAATGAAAATAATGTTCTAAAATAGGAAATAAACTGTCTAACCAGTGTTTAATAATAGTAAAAGTATTTATTGGGTAGGAGTTATACTCCTAATAAGGCAACATCCATTTAATAATTTTAACAAATATAATAATTTACACTCTATATTATTGCATCCTGTTAATGTACAAAAATACTAACATGCATATAGTATCTGCCAATATAAATTATAGATAGCATATTACTATTTACTCTTATTGCAAAGAACTGATACTTTGACATGGTGTAAATAAAATTTATCGCTATTTTCACCTGGTGTAAATAACATATTGCTAAGACAATGCTGCTTAGTGTAAATAGCATCTACTGCTATCAATAAGCAAATACAGCAATAGTAAGATTGAGGCACTACTGAACTAATCAAATATTTTCTTTTTACTAAACATATATAGCTGAATAGAAAGAGCACTAATGTATTAACGCTGACACAAACTGAGAATGTCCAAAATATCTTATGTGCAACAATTTTAAACTGGACATTTGGGCACTTTGACATCAACACTCATCACACAAACCTCAACAATGGTGACAAAACAATTACTAAAATTCATGCTGCAATGCATTCTGGAAACAGTGGATGAGTTTTGATTGGTGCACCCAGAATGAACTGCAGCATGAAGCTTTTTGTTGATTTGATCTTTTTTTTAATTCTTCAAATTATCAGATTGTCATGACAAAGCTTGAGCAAATGCTGCAGTATCAGAAGATCAGTAGAAAGTTTAGAGGCACTAATGACACTAAACACTTATCAGTGATGAGGTTAGATATTATCAGTGAACCAAACCACTTTATGTTCAAATAACTACATTTGTCAAGTTGAAAATATAAAAATTCTAAATAAATACAACTTAACTGAGTCAATGTAAAAAGATAACTCAAAAAGTGAAAAACTACATTTTTACAGTGTACATGTAAATTGTTTATCATGACAGTCTTTATAGTTTTAAAGTAGTAAACATCAGTTAATTTAACATCAGATCTGTTAACATAATATTCACCATGACAATATCTTTTTCTATTCGATTTTCTTTCAATATAAAACCCTTCTGTGCACCTTGTGTATAAACTTTCAAAGAACTGCAGTATTTCAAAAACTTATAAACTGACTCACCATGTTGTCTGGACTGTCTGTCCCAGTAGGCCATCTTCACACAATTGTCACTTTTGTACCGATCAGCACTTCGCACAGTAAGAAACAAACTAGTACTGCTGCGTTAACTTAAGTATGTGTGTGTGTATTAAATCAAGTTGTGCACTCATCACAACTCACAAACTGGTTGGACGCGATACTTGGGGTACATTCCATACAACATCAGGTTATATGACATTACCACACATATATATCACTGTCAAAAGACTGCCTGTGCCATCTTTGAACAGCATAGTAAAATTCAGGGGCCTTTTTTCTCTAGCTAAATTCAATTTGATCACTCGTGTGATGAGGAATGTCACTGTTACACCTCAAAAACGCTATTCACATATAATTCTGACAAAAACTATTTTGCAATAAATGGAAATGAGTGATATAAAGCTGCATTTGTCCTCATCTCCTGAATCAACCTCCACTGCCCAACATCTCAGAAAGAAAGGTTATTATATATAAAAATATTATATATACAAACTTTCACAACAAGGAAAGACAATTTGTACAAGCTGTGAGTTGTTTAGGCATTCTCTAAGAGATTTTAATACAGTGGTTATCACACTAGGGGGCGCAAACAAGCTCCAAACTTAGATACATGTCACTGTAAAAAAAAAGTTTCCTGGTTGCCTTAAAATTTTGAGTTCATTGAAATTCAAAATTTGAGTTCATACAATAAAAGCGATTGGTTTAATCAACAGAGACTCAAAAAATTGTTATCTGAACGACATGAATTATTTAAAGGGGTGGTTGTTTATGATTTTACTTTTTTAACTTTAGTTAGTGTGCAGTTTCTGTTAGAGCATAAACAACATCTGCAAAATTATGATGCTCAAAGTTCATGCAAATAGAGATATATTCTTGTAATGTCCTCATCACAGATATGAGCTCCTCATTCACCGATGGACTTTCAGTGCGATCATTCACAAACACAGACCCGAGATACTAGATGAGTCATTGAGTCATGAGTTTTGAAAAATTTATAGGCTACATGATCATCTTAAAGAAGATATGGGACACAACTAAAGAGAAACTATTAAATAAATTATCAAATCTTTCAGTATGTGATGTTTCTTGTACCATGGCATCAACTTTTTTAGGAACAACAGATGCAGCGGCTTATTATATATTAATTAGTATTTTAATTATTAATTTAGTATTTTCCGGAACAGTTTTAAACATTGCAGAATTATATCGTAAAGACAGTCAGTTACTGTAATCAATATTTAGTTAATTGACGGTTTCCTTGGTACTTTAATAGTTTTTGCCCTCTATTAATATTATTCAGAAACGTAACAGAAATAATTCTGCATGTTTTACAAACTTAAGTACAACGTTATTTTGAGGCAATCAACAGCTCTAGATTGTAGATGCTGTATATCGAGTTTAAATTGTATTTAATCAGTGTGAATCTACTGACACTCGCAGTATTTTCACAACAACAAAGAGAAAAACACAAGGTATCATTTACAAAAAGGTTTAATTACGCATGAATAAAACAGACAAATAAACATACGAGATTCAGAGAGAAGTCTTCTCCTCTTATGGTGTGTTTGTGCTGCCCTCGTGTGGACAAACACCAGAACTGCAGAGTGAAACGAAACCTCCGCACTCTAAAGGCCCCGTTTCAGAGATACATGTGTGCTCATAATTCAGATAGCCAACAATGATAATGGCCCTCTCTCAAATGGCACCCTAAACACTTGCGAATGTTCGCACCCGGTATGAAAAAAGGCTCTATAGCAGGCACGTGCACAGTTAGGGCTCAACCTGTGCAGAGCACATGCCCTTTTTGTCCTTACACTCCGAAGTGCCCTTTTTTTTGGGGAGGTGTTTTATTTAATTTATTTATTTTCTTGAATAAATCAATGGTATTGGTCACCCTTTACGTCTGTCTGTCTGATTTACAAATATATTTAGCCTAATAAAAGGTATTAAAAAGAGCTTGTGACAAAATCTTTTTGGATCCGGTCAAACTGTCAGTCAAACCTCTTAACTCCGCCCCCTGAGTGCCGCGAACTGAAGTTCCACAGCAGAGCAGCTGAACATCTTGCAACGGTAAATAAATATCATCTTGTTGTTTGAATTAGTAGGCTACAACGTTGTTTTTACGAAAGAAGCATTGGTATGTCTATAAAGTTTCATATTTTATGCATTTGAGGCCTGAGACCGGCGGCGGAGAGAGAGGGAGGGGGCTAACGTTAGCATTTGCCTTCTAAGTTAGTCATAGCGAATAGCCTACAAATAGCCTTAAATAGCCTGTGCATACAGTACAGTAGTATTACATCTTTTATAAATTGAGATTTTGGCCAAAAACTGAGCGCTCATAACCTATAGAGATCGCTAAGACATGTGACCAACTGGGTGGCAACGTCATCAGAACGCAAAGAATTATGGGTATGTTTGGCCAGTTTACATGGGCTGGCATTGCAGGCTAGTGTTCTGGCATGAAAATAATTAAAAATTAACGTGATAAACAGAATATAATCCTACAAAATGCAGCGGGCTAAAGAAAACATTGTCGGACCATACCGCCTAAAACTAAATCCTAATGCAAAGACGAGATATGACGAGAAAATAAAGGGAATCAAAGGACTGGATCCTTAAGAGCAGAGCGACTGGTCAAGGGACGTCAAACTGTTGCCCAACTTCCAGCACCCATATATATATATATATATATATATATATATATATATATATATATATATATATATATATATATATATTAGAGAGAGAGAGACAGAGAGAGAGAGAGATTTTAAGCCCCCTCATAAACACTCATTTGTCCTCCTTTTGGAGTTGCGCTGAATCAGCCTAAAAAACCCGCTCTAGAATCTTTATTAGGACGCTGCAGCATAGCGTTTAATGCCGTAAGATCTGGTCAAACAAACGATTGTCTGAAAGCGGTGTCAAATAAATAAATATCATTGGTTAAAAACGTAAACAAGCCGGCTGGCTACGTCATATCATCACGTTTTGTATATGTATTTCTGTTATTTCCAGAAGTCCAGAAATTGTATGATTTCAGGCACTGTGCACTTTGCAAGACTTTTTTGAAACAGACATCACAATGTCTTGAATAAATACAAATACTGTGAACAAACACTTTTTGCCTCTTCTGTTACACATAGGTCTACATCAAATTGTCTGGCAATGAATTTTTTTTCAGAATCACTGTATCATGATACCATCGATATAATGGACAAAATTGTATTACGAGTACATCAGAGTCCTATGCAATTATTCTTGCCTCACTAAATGCCGCAAAGTGTCCTCCTTTTTGGTGTTATGGAAATGGCCACCATATATATATATATATATATATATATATATATATATATATATATATATATATATATATATATATATATATATACAGGGCTTGACATTAACTTTTTTGCTCACCAGCCACTGTGGCTAGTGGTTTTCCAAAGTTACTAGCCACTCAGCATTTTCACTGGCCACAATTTTGCTGTTGGGAAATTACATTTTATATGATTAAAGTTGCCTCTGGCATGCTTAAATTACTTGATTTTGAGTCATTTTACTTGATTTACAAGATTTAAAACCCTTTCAAACTTACAAATGCAGATTGACCACCCAAATCAAGACTATACATTGTATATATCAGGTAGGCCTATGTATAGTTATTTTTGTTAGGCTATATAAAAAGAACAAAGAAGCAAATTACAAATAGTAATTTAAAAAATATATTTTTTTTGTCAGATACATATGTTTATTTAGCATACATGTATACATTTATTTAACATTTTTTGATGTTTGATTAACATTAATGACAGACCGGTATTTATTTGGGGGCTGCTGAATGCATGGACATCATATACTGACACATATCCAGTTTTTACCCACTTAGCCGTAAGCCATAGCCGACTGTATTCACGCGAGATACTCCACACGATGCATTTTGACATCTGTGTGTGCGTGTATTCAGGCGCAAGGAGAACTGATCGCGCGCGACAGAGAGAGAGCGCACGCTAGCGCTTCTGTTGTGTCATTCAGCGCGATTCCGCCTATCCCGCCTTCACTAACCGCAAGTTAATCGATAAAGAATTGTGACTGAATTGTAATTTTGTGATACGACGAGCTTGGCTACTTTTCATTTGGCTGTAGGCTGAAATTATATTCAACCCGCCAAAGTGGCTAGTGGGAGTGGCTGTCTTACCCGCCACAGCTGAAATCTACCCGCATTTGGCGGGTTGGCGGGTGTTAATGTCAAGCCCTATATATATATATATATATATATATATATATATATATATATATATATATATATAATTTTACACACAAATATATATTTACACACAACTACATGATATTAAGTGTTAGTGCATACACACACGAAGTTTTCAGTAACTTCAAGTCTCTGCAACAGGCCCAGGTTTACAGATGGATGGGTCCAGAACCTGGAGATTGTAAAAGTGGGGCAGAAAACTGTCTTCCGTTCAAAGGTATGCTAATGTTTTTAGCACACACTCCTCGCTCTCTCTCATCTATCTGCGTGCAGTCAGAATTCAACAAACCAGCGTGTGTGTGTGTGTGTGAGAGAGAGAGAGGCGCGGGCGCGATCGAACAGTGCAACATAAAAACATACTCCGTCATTTTGTTCATACAGGACATCTTTCAAACTGCAAAGTGTTTACTTATATTTGTGTACACACAATAAAACACAACATTATGCTTTTGTCAAAATGTAAACTTGTCAAACTGTAACCTACAACTGTCACCCAACCAAAATCTCTCACACACACGCTGGTTTGTTGAATTCTGACTGCACGCAGATCGATGAGAGAGTGAGGAGTGTGGTGCTTAAAACATTAGCATACATTTGAACGGACGACAGTTTTCTGCCCCACTTTTACAATCTCCAGGTCCTGCATCCATCTGTAAAAAAGACCTGTGCCTGCTGCAGCGACTTGAAGTTACTGTATAAAACAGCAGGTAGACGGCATCTTGAACACTGCGTTCTTCCCTCCATGCAAAGAAGTCTGGCGCCTTGTGTTTGTGCCGCGGATTCCCAAAATGCTTTGCGTTCACCACCGGGAATACGTCATGATGACGACACATTAGCAATCTCTATTGATGATGACGTAGCACGTAGCCTAATGTGATGCCATCGTTTTAACGTTTTTATTTTGCACATATTCGCTGGTCAAAAACCCGGCGTAACTGCATTTGAGTTTGACAAAAAAGCGACTGAGTGATCCCCGTCGTCAGCTAGTTAAAATATATTTCTAAGGAATTTCTTATTTGATTTATGATGGCTATCTGCTGATACACTTAATTCATTAACATTTAATATGGTCACACAGTATGGTTAATGTTTACGATGTTAATATGTATTTGCTCGCTAGATAATTTTTTTAATCTAGTATTGTATACTCCCCGCTCGTCTTTACATGTAACATAGTAAAACATGGTTTTACTACAGTAATGTTGTAGTAACTAAAAAACATTACAGAATCGTCAGGTCACTGTGCTTCTTTATATTTTATCATGCAGAATGTAATGTGTGTGTATTAATGCCCTTTTTCAGTTTCAGCACATGCCCCTCAAAAGGTCTGTGCACGGCCCTGCTCTATAGGGATCTATTGTTTCGATTCAAGAGTGTCACTGTGGCGAACATTCGAGCCGAATTTCACATTCATTGTGAAAGAGCCTTAAACCAGAGCAGAGCAGATGAGACCTGCTGTGAACACTGCTGTAACACACAGATCTGACGTCTGACAGCGATGATCACGTGATCAGAGCGAGTGTGTGGACGTCAGTCAGTGATGATGAGCTCGTCACAGCCCCAGTCCTCATAACTGCCGTCAGGAAGATACCGGCGGATGATGATGGGGATCTTCCTGCTCTGAGGAACACACAGACATTAAAACACAAACATCAACACCATATTTTTCTGAGAAATGTTTGCATGTGTTTTTGTCAATACAGTGAAAGTCAATGGGGTCCAATGTTGTTTGAGATGCTTTTGTGTGTGTATATTATATAACGCAGTAGCTCTCAATCACAATTTATCAGAATCAGAATCAGAAAGAGCTTTATTGCCAGGTATGTTTACACATACTAGGAATTTGTTTTAGTGACAGAAGCTCCACAGTGCAACAGAGTGACAGTGACAAGACAAGACACATAATAAAAATAATAAAATAATATACAAATTTACAAGATGGACAAAGTGCAAAAAAGGCAAAAAACAATATATAATATAGACAATTTGTATGTACAGTTATGATGTGTGCAAATTTGAAATATAAATAAGTGTTTTAAGTAAATAATGTATAATAGTGTTGTGTGTTCCGTGTTTGTCAAGTGTTCATGAGATGGATTGATTGAGGGAAGAAACTGTTCTTGTGTCTGGTCGTTCTGGTGCTCAGGGCTCTGTAGCGTCGACCGGATGGCAACAGTTCAAAGAGGGAGTGTGCTGGATGTGAGGGGTCCAGAGTGATCTTCTTTGCTCTTTTTCTCACTCTGGATAATTACGGTTCTTGGAGAGTGGGGAGGGTTGTACCAATGATTCGCTCAGCAGACCGGACTACCCTCTGTAGTCTTCTGAGGTCAGATTTGGTAGCTGAGCTGAACCAGACAGTATTTGAAGTGCAAAGGATGGATTCGATGATGGCAGAGTAGAATTGTTTCAGCAGATCCTGTGGTAGGTTGAACTTCCTCAGCTGGCGAAGGAAGTACAGCCTCTGCTAGGACTTTTTCACAATGGACTCAATGTGGTTGTCCCACTTCAGGTCCTGAGAGATGGTGGTGCCCAGGAACCTGAATGACTCCACTGCTGCCACAGTGCTGTTCATGATGGTGAGTGGGGGGAGAGCAGGGGGGTTTCTCCTGAAGTCCACGATCATCTCCACTGTCTTGAGCGTGTTGAGCTCCAGGTTGTTAAGACTGCACCAGACAGCCAGCAGTTCAACCTCCAGTCTGTAAGCAGACTCGTCACCGTCCCGGATGAGGCCGATCAGTGTGGTGTCATCTGCAAACTTCAGGAGCTTGACAGAGGGGTCTTTAGAGGTGCTGTCATTGGTGTAGAGGGAGAAGAGCAGTGGGTAGAGGACACAGCCCTGAGGGGCGCCGGTGCTGATGGTGAGGGTGCTGGATGAGAGTTTTCCCAGCCTCACTAGCTGCTGCCTGTCTGTCAGGAAGCTGGTGATCCACTGACAGACAGAGGTGGGCACGGAGAGCTGAGTAAGTTTGGGTTGGAGGAGTGATGGGATGATGGTGTTAAAAGCAGAGCTGAAGTCCACAAACAGGATCCTCACATAAGTCCCTGATCTGTCCAGATGCTGGAGAACATAATGCAGTCCCATATTGACTGCATCATCCACAGACCTGTTTGCTCGGTAAGCAAACTGCAGGGGTGTCCAGTAAGGGTCCAGTGTCCTTCAGATAAGCCAGAACCAGTCTTTCAAATGACTTCATGGCCACAGATGTTAGAGCCACAGGTCTGTAGTCATTTAGTCCAGTAATTTTGGGTTTCTTTGGGACGGGGATGATGGTGGAGCGTTTGAAGCATGAGGGGACTTCGCACAGCTCCAGTGATCTGTTGAAGATCTGTGTGAAGATGGGGGCCAGCTGGTCAGCGCAGGTTTTCAGACAGGCTGGTGAAACACTGTATATAGGCCTGGTGCCTTTCTTCTCTTGTTCTTTCAGAAGACCTGCCGCACGTCATCTTCACTGAACTGAATTGCAGGTGTGGGGGAGACGGGGGTTGTTGGAGGTGTTAATGGTGATTTTTCAAACCTGCAATAAAACCCATTCAGATCGTCTGCCAGTTGTTGATTCTCCACAGAGCTGGGGGATGGTGTCTTGTAGTTGGTGATAACTTTCAGACCTTTCCACACTGAAGCAATGTCATTAGAAGAGAACTGACTCTGAAGCTTTGCGAGCATCTTCTTTGGCCTGACCGAGCTGTCTGAGTTTTGCAGTGAACCAGGGTTTGTCGTTGTTGGAAGTTAGATGAGTCCTGGTAGGAATGCACAAATCCTCACAGAAACTGATATATGAAGTAACAGTCTCTGTGAGCTCGTCCAGATTGAGACCATTTTACCAATCGCACTGAGACATTTAAAATAATACCAAACATATAAAGGGAAAAACAATAAATACACAAGTTACATTATACATTTTGAATAAGTTTCAGTGACTTGAGTCAGGGGGAAAGGAAGGTGTGTGTGTGTGTGTGTGTGTGTGTGTGTGTGTGGTGGGGGAGGCGTTGTCCTTTGCTACTTCTTTGAGATCTTTTTTCCAGATAAGTTTTATTACTTTATTGCAGGATGCTTGATCTCAGTTTTTGTCTAGCAGGAAAATCAAGCCTTACATAGTGATGACCGATTTCAATACACTGCTTCAGAAAGCTTCAGAGCATAAATGAATTAGTGTATCTGATACTGAAAACTGATAGTTTTATGCTAAATTATGTGTCACAAAGCAGTCTAAACATATACATGAACATGCATTAGCATACGTACAAATGTAAAACGTAAACAATTTGTTTTATTGGAACTTCATCAAAATCTACAGAGAAGGATCATGAAAAGATGTTATGCTTACCTCTGCTGATAAAGCTAAAAGTGTTAATATTATAAATAAATAAATAAATAAATAAATGTCATCATTATTATTATTATTATTATTATTAATAATGATAGCTGAAAAAAGGAGAAGGTGACATGATTTTACTTAGAATCATTTGAAAGTGAGTGTATGTGTAGAGAAGGCAAATCTTGTAATATTCAGAAATGTAAGACATTTCTAAATCAATCTCATTGACATTGTATCCACCGTACTTTGTCAAGTGGAAGGAAGTTACAAACAGAGCCTATGCCAACCAATGAGAACATGCCAGAACTTAATAGGAACTACAGCTAATAGAAACAGAATAATCCATTAAAGTTAAACACACACACACACACACACACACACACACACACACACACACACACACACACACACACACACACACACAAAGAAACGCACACACTCACGTTCCCTGATCTTTGCAGTACATTGCCATAAATACACATACTCTACAGAATGTAGAATGGTTTACAAAACCCCAAAAAACACAAACAGATTTCACATTTTTTGTATGCAGATAGAACTGAAACATAAACAATCATAGCACAGTGACTGTAAAAATACTTATACAAATTAGAAAAATTGCATTATTTGTCATTACTGTTGGACAAAAAACATAGTGTTTCGACAGAACTTTTTTTTTTTTTTTTTGCATTTTGAAACACAGAGTTGGTATTTAATGAACAAAATGTCGATACAGTTGTGTTGCTGAGCATAACTAGGTATAGTTTTAGCTTTGGTATCGAAATGGGAATCAACACCAATAATTTTGGTGTCTGACCTTATTTGTTACAATACAAGTTTACATGGATCAAAAACAACAAAAATAATAACTTTTTTGTGGATTAATAATAGAAGAAAATAATAATTGAAAACAAATATATTACTATATTATATAGTATTTTAAATACTCATGTCTCTGGCCTAATTTTGAGGGAACCAAACCTGTGTGCTTTATTCCCCAATTTGGGTGGTTTGAGTATTTTCCCTGGGGTTAATCCTTAGGGTGGCCTAGTCAGACTTTATTATTAGTGAACAAAAACTTGGGCTTGTGTCCCAAAATTACACCGCCCCGCCACACTCACAAACTCCAAATTGATTTCTCTTTCACACCCTCAATGTACTTGGATGGACACATACACGCATTATGTCAAAATACCCCTCTCAGCAAGTATTCTCGTAAACACATTAGGTTATGTCTTAATTGAACTAGTGACAGCAACCTCTGTCTTGTAAATCAAACAACAAAACACAGCTTTAACAAATTAATCTGTTCACTTTATAAATTTAATATAGTGTTATTTTACATTTAATTATTAATTTCTGTACACTGAAATAATACAGTTAGACATTATACTTTATTTGTAACTTTATGCTTGTAATTGGTGTACAGTATTCTTTTTACAGTCTGTTCACTTGCGTTTAATAACGTATTAGTTAGGTTAGTAGTTTCTGGAGTAGTTAAAGTGGGCTAAGTAATAAATGCAAAGTTACCCCACACCCTTTTTTTTTTTTTTTTTTTTTTTTTTTTTGCTGCTAATCTGAAAAATTATCCGATCCGTGAACTAGTAACCATGATATGATCCGAACCATGTGTTTTGTGATCCATTGAACCACTAGCTGTGATGTGACGTGATTCTGGATGATCAGATGTGACAAGGCTCTGGAAGAACTGCCGAGACGTGACAGGGCTCTGGACGATCAGCGGTGACTTGACAGGACTCACGAAGATCAGCAGCAACTTGACTCACGAAGATAAGCTGTGACATGACTTGGCTCAGGGAGCTCTACTGTGATTTGATTTAGTGTCGTTGTGAGCGTGTTCTAGCGCGGCTGCCATTACATGAGCAGATTACATTACATCTATTACATTCCTCCGCAACACCCACAGTTAATGCAGAGCCGAAAGACAATAACGCAAAATCTAAAAAATGACTTGGGGATTTAAGTGGCTGATTAATGCCCTCACAGAAAAAGTCTATCAGCACACAGTCCGGCAGATCTAAACAATACGCAATGTCTAAATATTCTTGAATATAATCCTCCAATGATTGTGTGCCTTGCTTGAGCACCAATAATGTCTGTGCAATGTCCATACCTGACCAGTGACCTCCATAAAAGCTGCTGGATCCTTGTGTGGCTGAGTATTCTTTTAAGGGCTGAACAAAAGATACTTGTGGATCCATGTGCAGCCATTTATTAGACAAAGACATAGTTGATAACAGGCATGGGATGGAAAGAGCAAACAGGAATAAAGCAGGCAAGACAAAGAGTATATCAGGCACAAGCGTGGTCAAATGACAGGGCAAGAGAGAAGTCCAAGACAGGCAGTCCATAAACACTAAACAATACTTAGCAGTGACAGAGTAGAAGTGCATGCCTTATGTAGGGTGTGTGTGTAATCAGTGCAATGGATGATGGGAAATGTAGTCCGAGGTGAAGTGCAAAAGTTATTGATGTGCAAGAGTCCATACAAAACAGAACTGGGATTGTGACACACACACACACACACACACACACACACACACACACACACACACACGTACATACGTACGTACATATAATATATATATATATATATATATATAATATATGCCATTTTATAACTGCATTTTTATCTTCTTTAACTTCATTAAGAGGTTTATTCATAAATAGGTTTATTTGCTCTGTCGTTCAGCACAAGCGCCATATACTGTGAATTTGCACGTTCACTCTGCACATCGCCAGTGAAAATCACTTGGTTATGAACACGAAAAACGTCTTGAGAAACGCTGGTGATAAGAGCGTGCAATACTCATCCCAGTGTGTACAGGCTTTGGCTGAAGAAAGTTGTAGTTTATGTTCTTCTTTCTCTTTCTGTCAGTGCTTATTCACAGCAAGTGTTTGAATGATTGAAATAATGTTTCAGGAACATCATACTAACCTCTAAATAATGATCCCGTAATGGAGAAAATGTCCATGGCTCAGTAGTAGGATTTTGTGCAGTGGTGAGACAGTGTATTTCTGCAAATAAATGTGTCAAAAATGAAGGATATGCTTATCGATTTTAGGAATAATCAAAATGATTAAAGAGTACAATTATTAAAGAGCAGGATGTTGAGTTGGTGGAATCTTATAAGTATTTGGGGTGTGTGATTGACAATAAGTTGAATGTTAATTTCAATGTGAAGATGATTTGTAAAAAGGGCCAGCAATGCCTGTTTTGTTTACAGAGATTATGTAAATATAATATAAATAGGTATTTGATGACCTTGTTTTATAAGTCTTATATTGAGTTTGTTATAAATTTCTCTTTTTATGCTGGTATGGCAGTCTTAGTGTTAAGGCAATGTCTGTGGTGGTGAAAATAGTCATTACCAGTAATAAGATCTTAGGAGTTCGTCAGAGTCACCCTATTATTTGTATAATCCATTTTAAATAATATCTCCCATCCCCTACATTCTGAGTTTCATTTTCTAACTTCAGGATTTTGGTTTAGATTTCCCACTGTTAGGAGTTACAGGTAAGCATTCATTTATTCTCACTGCTATTTCTTTGTTAAATTCAGGTATGGGGAGAGCTGTGAGAAGCAGATAGATGTTTGCGTTGGCTGCTGTCTTGTGTTATTTTTATGAGTTTCTAATGTTTTGTAAACTCTATTGTATGTATGCTGGTCTTGTTGCAAAAACAATTGCGCTTTGGGGACATAAACGAATAAAGAAAGAACATATTAACTTTAAGAAAACTGGACATTTTGATGTTCTTGGAATGTTACAAATCAATGTTCCCAGAATGCTGAATTGTTAATCAAAGCTGATAGAACATTTGAGGAGCATCATACCTTTTAAAACATGTTTCTCAAACCTCAATAATACTGGTCATTTGGAGAATGTTCTTATAACAAAAATCTGTTAGCTGGGAGGAAGCTTCACAATAAAAAATAAAGCAAACAATTCAGTAAAACATACAAAGTCAGTGGCTACAACGTTAAAGTTAAATAGCCTAAATGAATGTTAAGTTAACGTCACTTTTCCCTCAGCCAAAACGATTCGCTAGGGAACAAATTATAGATTCATGAGACCAAAGATCGCCCCTTAGATATACACAGTACAGAGCCAGTGGCAAACGTCATAAGGACTAGCCACATTAAGGTTGTTCTCGGTAGGGTACATGAGCGCTGAGCAACCGGTGATCACTTGGATGTCACAACTCCAAAAACATCCAATCAACTTTTCAAATAGCCGCTATCTTTATCAATAAACCACAAATTTGAGCTTTAAACCAGTACATTCTCACCTGAAAACAACATATAATGACATAATAACCATAGCATGTTTAAATTACGCAGGTTTTCTCCTTTACTATTGACGCTTGCTGGTTAGTGCGAGATGCATTCTGGGATACCTGGCTGTCTCAAGTCTGCACAAGTCACCTCTCGATGCATCCTCAATAAAAGGGACGGATCAAGAACACATCCAGGGATTTTGACTGTACTTGGCTAGATGTGAACTTTGAATTGGATCAGTACTTGGACAGCAACTGATGACGTTTAACAATGCCACAAGAACGCATATTGAGAAAGTCTGAAAAGTATGTTACTAGGAATCTACTGCCTATATTTTAATTTAAAATTTTAACATGTACATTTAATCATTTAGCAGATGCTTTTCTCCAAAGTGACTTACAAATGAGAACAATAGAAGCAATCATATCAACATGAGCCAGTTATTCCAGCCAAGTGCTCGCAGCAAAGATTATATTTATTAATGTAATTTGGTAAATAAGGATGTATTGCAAATTAAACAAGTTATGAACCATTAACAGTTTTAACAATTATGTTTTAAACTATATCAATCAATATCAAATAGCAGTTTAATTGCTCAACATTATTTCTAATTTTTGTAAGCAGTATAGGAGTCAATCTTACCTGGAAAGTACTTCAAAATTCAAGTGAAATAAAGTCTTGTGCTAAAAACTTGAAAAAAGATCAGTACACTCATTTCAGTGTCATATTCTGAATTATCATCTGACTGCAAATCAAGGATTCAAGTGGGAAAAAGTGAAGGAGGAGGAGCTCAGCAGTGAGGCGGGAAAAGGCATTTGTGATTGAAGAAGATGTGCAGGATATTTTCTTTCAGTTTGGGTTACAGTGAGCCTCTATGATTTCAGTAATTAAAATGAAGTAAATATCAATGTTCATTGAAGGGGAAAGCATATCAGCAGTAAAAACTGCTCTGAATGACACTGTGAGAGAATGTCCTACTATAAATGTGGTACACAACACAACAAAATAACAAAGAAAACTCTCTAGAGACCAGAAATCACAGAGGATTGGGGAGGGATGTTTTTACTTTCTTTTTGTAACCATCCATAACAACATATAGCAAGAACAGCAGCACAGAAATGTTCTCAGTGGATTTAGTCCATACAAAATCATAACAATGCACATTTCTTTAGAACATGTAAAATGAGTCTTTCTGTCAGGGTTTATCTGTGTTTTTCCTTGATTATTCATTGTTTGATTAGTAGTGCAGCTGGTGTTCATTATGTTGATTGGTTTAAATTTGTATTTAAAGGTGCAGTATGTGATAATTTTGTCCGCTAGAGGTCGCTAGAGGCCTATTCAAAACAAAGGCGTAGCTTGATGACGGCAAGTTTGAGTGTGGAATCTTGGGACATGTGGTCTCCTCACCTCAACAGACAGTGCAATAAGGACTTGGGAAGAAAACATGTCAATGGATGCGATTATTAACGTTACTGTAGTATGAAGCAGAGCAGGACCGAGTGTTGTGGGAGCTGAACGAGGCCGCTGGAGCTATTGCGCAACACACGCCTCACGAGCAGCGGGAATTTTATTATGACACAATCGCCGGCGCCGCTTCCGCTTTATTCCACGACACTGTTGACGTGGTTTCTACGTCAGTAAAGGCGGTAACAAAGGGTAACTGACGTCATTGACAGGCGACTGCACTGCCCCGTGTCACTGTTTAGAATGGGAATTTTCTCATGATTTACAAGTAGTTGAAAACATTAGAGATATTGTTAGTAATCAGCTGGACAAAATATATAACACTAGCCTAGTGGTTTTTGGATATTTTACTGCGAAAATATTACATATTGTACCTTTAAGCCCTGTGTTTCATTTTGATCATTGTTACTTTTCATCATATTTCTTTTTGCTATTCTGTTCATGTGTGTTTTCTGAGGACTTTGAAAATAAATAAGACTGCTGTGAATAAATCTGTTTATTTATCTTTATTTTTAAATTACCAGTGACAATTTTAGGGCTGCCCTGTCATTCATATTAAGAGATTAGTTGACTAATCACACATTTATATTAATAAACCATAAATCATAATAATGAGACTTAAAATTGTCTACATAGCCTAATCAGCGCTCAAACGCACACAAAAAGCTTGCCACAGCGCACCGGCAGAAGTAATGATTATGAATGCATTGGAGAAAAACAGAAAGGAGACTGTCTGAACATTTTTATAATTGATAAACTAGTTTTTTCTGTCATAGTGATGAAGTCGACGATGCTGACTCGTCATCTCCGCAGTAATGGACACATATATGCATGTTTCATACAGATTGACATCATCTGTTTTCCATTTGAATTGGTTCGTTTAAAAATAGACATTTCGCTTTTTATAGATATATTTTTCATGTCTGTGAGGCAAGTTTATACTAAGTCTCGCTTTGTCTTTTGACCCGCTCAAGTTCACAGAGAGAGACGACAGAAAGCGCACCCTGTTTTTATTATTTTACAAAAGCACAATATTTTGTTGTTATTTTGAGTGCACACAAATAAAAGTAGACCCTTAACAGTTTTGAACGATGTATTATTCTTATCTGTATGACAAAATATTTTGTATTTTAAGTGCAAGTGATCGCACCGGCGCCTCCATGTTAGCTGTCTTGCAGTGAGCTACTATACAGCTTGCAAACTCCACACAAGCAATTGAATAGCTCACATTTTTTAGGTTAATGTTAAAGCTACTACTTACATGTGTCAGGTGATAAGCCATTTTGAGGTTGATGAATGGTAGGGCGAATGTTTGGATGTCCTGCCCAATGTACTGTCACTACCACATAGACAAGCTGTTAATGATCTGTCCGTCACAGACTGCGTGACTTCGCCACCTCCTGTGGAGATTTTTCTGCGACTAAGTAACCAAGCCCTTTCTCGTCGATTTATTTTGCTGTATTTCACTCAATTTCTCTTAACATGTTTATTATTACCAGCATTATTATTATTATCATTAGCAACATCAATAATGGTTAACTGAAACCTATCGAGTTGTGTTGCAATTTTGCTTGAATAAAAAAGAAAGTTAGAAATTTGAAGCCAGGAACTATTTCACACTATTTCACACAAAACATGCACCCCAGATGGCAACAAAGTGTACCACACGTACCAGATGTGTGTCCGGTCTGTTGCTGTCTGGGACTGAACCAGACTACCCAGTCAAAACTATTCAGTAAAACACTAATTATTTTGATGGTCCACCCAACAATTATTTAACTTACTATGTGTAAATTTTTGTAAAGTGGAGTAAAGTTTTGTAAAGTTTTTTTCTATGTGTAAAGTTATTTTGTCATTAAACATCGACTCTGCAACATAATTAAAGCTGTGACAGTTGAGTGCATGAAGTGTCCACACTTAATTTTTTTCCGTTAATTTAGTGCATCATCCGGGTATTTAAAGTGCACTTTTTATTTTTAGAATTTTCGGTGTAAACGCACTACTCGTACTATTTGTACTTAAAAACGTCATAGAATAGTGCATAAGTACGCGAATTGGGACGCACCTACTATTAGATCATCAACATGAAGTGTATTCAACTATATGGTGAATATATGGCAGACAAAACTGGAAACACTTTCATGAAGGCAAAAATCTAAACTACTGACTCTTTGCTGTAGGTCTGTTTGAAATGAAATGTAACAGAACTTGTTGAAAGGAAATTTCTGTTAAAAAGTCATTGGTCTTCTAAAATCACTGTAAACCACAGCTTCTGGTGTTTATAACTTTATTGACTTTTGCATCAATTTGTCAAAATCAAGATGACAAAAAACTAGTGCTGTCAATCGATTAAAAAAAAAAAACTAATTAATCGCACAATTTTTTGAAATTAATCGCGATTAATCGCAATTAAAAGACTGAAACTTTTTGGATATGTAAATGTAAAATGTAAATGTAAAACTCAAGACAAAGAAACTATTTAAATTCAAAATATGATTGTTTATTGGAATTTTTGTTTAACTTGTAACACAGATTTTCTCATGTAAACAACATACCTGCAATAAACCATCAATATCCTCCAAATTAACTGTTGGCTTGAAAGCCATATTTATTACAGAAATAAAAACACAGGCATGTAAGTGCCATTTGAATTTCAAAACAATCAATGCCAATAAAAACCAAAAATGATTTCCATGTTGAATTCTAAGTGTGAGATTAGTGCTGTCCTTCCTTTTAGATAGGTCTGAAGTAAAATCATTTTTGAATTTAACTACATAGGCTGGATCATCCTCTGTGGACTCCATAATTTTGAACAAGTGGCACAAGGCTGGCAATACCACTGAGCAGGAGATGTACTGCTCTCCTCCCAGCAGTTCAGTTACATATCTGCAATGGAAAGCACAAGATGTTGCTATTAAATGCAAAGAAACTAATTTTGTGCCAGTATGTAACATGTACACTTACACTCTCACACTCACTCATTCTCTCTCTCTCTCTCTCTCTCTCTCACACACACAAACACACACACACACACACACACACAAAATTGTATTTTATTTACATTACATTGTTCAACACCATATTTATTTCTTCTTCACCTTTTTAATAATGTTTTACACTAATCTTAACTTATTTTTATTTTTGTTTTACGCAGCATGCCTTGGCAGCGGGCACACACGCACACACAGATTGGGGGATAGTGAAAACAGACAAGAGACGGAGAAAATAATATTAATCTACCTGCAAGGTTCAAGTAGTTCCTCCAGCTTTTGCAGTTTGGCGAGCTCCTGTGTAGTCAACATGGCAACATTGCTCTTTTGCTGAGCCAGGGTAGTGGTCAGTGGAGATTTGTTTCGCTGAATTCGCTTGACCATCTCTAGGGTAGAATTCCATCTAGTCGTAACATCCTGAACGAGAGATTCTTGTTTCTGTCCACATGCAACTTGCTGTTCCATTAGTTCGTGAGCGTTGGATGGACTATGCTTAAAGTGCCCAACAATCTTGCGACATTTAGCTAGGACACTTTCAAATCCACTGCCGTGAATGGAAACTGTGACAGTTCGTTGCAAAATGTGGGCCGTGCAGGGCAGGTGTTCAAATGGAAGTAGTCTCGCGGCAGCAACCATATTACGAGCACTGTCAGTGCCAAGTGTGCTTAACTTGTCCTCGATTTTCCATTCTCTTGCCACATCGAGAAAATGATCCGCACATGCCTCAGCGTACTGTCGTTCCTCAGTTTTAGACACGGTTAGTGCGAATGAATGCAATTTCCATTCTTTATCAACGAAGTGCGCTGTGATGCCTAAGTAGTTGTCATTGCTCACAGAAGTCCAGTGGTCCCCTGTCAGTGCGATGTGTGTCGCTTGCTGTAACGTGTTCATCCTCCGTGCCTTCTCATCGTCATACAAAGTGTGTATTTTTGACATGATGGTTCCTCTTGAGGGCATATTGTATGAGGCGTCTCCGGATGCAGTTCTAATGATGTCCCGCAGTCCATCGTCATCTACTATGTTAATGGGTCGGCAGTTTTTAGCTATCCAAATAACCAAAGCATTCATTACCTTATCACTTACAGATCTTGTCATTTTACCACGAACGCACTCCTGCAATTTACATTGGCGAGGCCCCGTAGAGATGGTTTCGGTGGGGTGTTTTGCTTTTAAGTGATATGCCAAAGACGAATTACTTCTGTGGTAATTAAATTCGGCTTTGCAAAATGCACAGATTACTTTTGTTTTATCCACAGAACCATCCGGCAGAGTTTTATACTGAAACTTTCCGTCTAAAAGTCCTTCCTTGGTCTTATCCATATTTCTTTGCACGTTGAACACACATGGGCCACAACCGGAAATAAAAAAAACTGCAACCGCGTTAATTGCGTTAATTTTTTTTAACGCGTTAAATATTTCAAATTAATCGCATGCGTTAACGCGCTAATTTTGACAGCACTACAAAAAACATAATATTCTTAAAACTGTCAAATTGAAAATACAGATTTAGTTGTGATGATTCATGTACTGTTTTTGTATTTATGTGGTGCTTCTGAATTTAAACAGTCTGGATATAAGGCTGTCTGCTGTTTCGATGCAGGCTGTTCTGTGTGGTTGCTATGCACTTGTTTTCTGGCCCAAGAGTCCATTCCCAAAGGAGAATTCACACAAGCACGTGATTTACCAGAAAACACAACATTTAAATCTTTCATATTATGCTCGTTGTGCCCATCAGAAAAGATTATAAATAAGATGATGAACAAAAGGTGTTGTTTACACACTTTAGACATTAAACTAGATACTCACTCATGTAGAAAATACCACAGAATAATTAGATCAAAGTTACAGCCAGTCTTGATGGTGCCAAGTTTGCATAGACTAGTTTATTACAGGCAGTGTAATAGGAAATTAAACCTGATTAGAGGATTATGCTCCTGGTAACATACACACAAGAAAGCCTGTTTGTGATCATTTTATATAGATAATTAAACTTCCAGTCCTGATTAAAACTATGTAATTATCATTATGACATGGAAAAAAAAAAGATAAACAAAATATACTCGCTGGGGTATTTTTGCTTGCATCACAGAGACCCCTTCTGTTCTTAAAACAAACTGCTGCTCAGAGCGTCACGTGATCGTTCAGACCCCTTTTGATAAAGCTCGCTTCTGAGCAGGGCTTAAAAACGAAAAAAAAAAAAATTCAATCGTTTCACTCCGAGCAGAATCGTTTTTTTTAACGTTTCTGTTCCAGCGTTCCTTCTGTATTATAAACATTCTGAAACCGGTTTGATTAGAAAAAATAACGGTTACGTTATTTATTTAATTTGCATATAGCCTACATAATAATAATAATAATAATAATAATAATAATAATAATATGTACAGCATTTTATTAATTACAAAACAAAGAGTATTTGCCATCTTAGCCAAAAGGCCTACAAGTAGCTTTATAACAAGATTCCGTCCTAATGTACCTATTAAACAAAATGAAAAACCTTTATAAATTAAAGTATTTTTTCAATATATTTTAAAATGTTTGTTGCATGGTTAAAAATACCGACGATATTCCTAAACGGAAAAAAGTCGTGTAGCATTTTATTATTCTGAAATAAAGTAAAATGTTAACACATAGCCTAGCCTAGCCTTTTTATAGTGTTTGTAAACATAGGCTAAATTATGACAAAACTGCCCCATTTTATTTTACCACAACTCCAAAGTTAACAGTTGGCCTATTCAAGCTAAATAAACGTCAAGCCAAAACGAATTGAGACAAAATGCGGGAGTGATCATGCATAGAGTCTATTAGCATCAAGCTACATTTCAAAATTTATGAGTAATGTTTTTGCTCGAAGCACACTTTAAACCATCAAGTGCTTGTAATAACTTCTGATATAATCTAAAGTGGGTTTTCGATGAATGACATGCATTTTTTTGTGTTTTATAATAGATTGAACACTAAATCTGCTTGTCACAAACATGCTTTATTGTTATAAAAATATCATGAGCTGCATAAAAAAACACAGAAAACATTTTATCATTATCATGTCTATTTGCCTTCATATTTTATCTGTAGAAAAATTTCTCTCAATTTTTATGTACAGAAGAGCAGGAGATATGATTATGATGACTAACAGATTTAAAACACTCTCTCATAATCGTAACACTCGCGCACATGGAAGAAAACGGACAGTAATCTGTTCTCAGATAGCCAACAAAGATAATGGCCCTCTCCCAAATGGCACCCTAAAGACTTGCTTGCGCCCGGTGTGAAAAGAGGCTCCATAGGGATCTACTGTTTCGATTCAAGAGCGTCACTGTGGCGAACATTTGCGTCGAATTTCACATTCAGTGTGAAAGAGCCTTAAACCAGAGCAGAACAAATGAGACCTGCCATAACACAGGCAATATTTTTTACCATCTACATTCAATTCCAAATTTGGCAAATCAATTTTGTTATTTTTATATTTTACAGTGAGCATAGAAGTACTTGGGGTTCCTTCACTCCTTAGGCATCCCTATTGGGGAGTTCATTCTGTTTGGTATTTGTTACTCTTGGTTGGAGTTGTAATTCTCCTTTTTTTCCTGTCTCTCCCTGTTTGCGTCTTTGCTCATCATAGTTTGGTTTCCTGCACTCTTTTGCCCAATGCCCAGGTTTGCCACAATAATGACATTTCCCTCGCCTTCGTGTCCCTTTTCCAGTCATTTTATCATTTTCTATTTTCTGAGAAGGACACACATCAATTATCTCTGTCACATCATCTCCCAAAGTTCTGAGGAGTATTACTCTAAAATCTGGACCCGTCAGTTGTGCATAACGGGTATGACTATTCAGAATCTGCACAAATTTCACCGGATGAGAGGGCAGATTGTCACATATGCTCTCAATGTCACTTGCCTTAGCAGGATGTATGGAAATTTGATTTCCCTGTCTCACGAACATAAAAGCAGGCTTTGATTTTTTTCTCACCTTTTGCCTTCTTGCAGTCTGCCCATTTACTAGCAGCCCGAATTTGCACTTTCCATATCCCCTGGCTTAAAAAAAGCCTTCTTTGGGGAAAGGATCCAATCGTATTTTTCCTTGAGTCCGCCCCTCTAAATTTGATAAATAGGGTTCAGTCCAAAATCCACAATTATTTCTAAACATCCAATTTCGGGGTGTCTCATCTTGTATTGATCTTGATATCTTTTGACCCACCCTTCACCTAATTTGATTTTTAATTTGCCACACCACACCAAAGGGGTCTCTTTATAATTCTTTAATTATAATTATTCAGCCAATTGTATTAATTCGTCAACCTCAATTATAATTATTCCAATTTTATTAATTCCCCAACCGGAATATTCCCATCAACACTTTGTTTTCTGTCAGAGTGGATCTGCACGGATCTTCCTCGCACCGGAGGGATAACCAAAATATTTGCCAGGTAGCTGTGCGTTTTAACAGTACCCTTACAGACAAATCTTCCTGGACTAAGTCTTAGAGCTGCATCCAAGGATAACACTACATGTTATGGGATGAGTTCAATCAATCCTACCACCACAGGAAATTATTAAAAACAACTTACCTGTGATGAAGGATGACCTCTCAGTCCCCAGTCCCGTGTTTCTTGGGAATATCCTGGACGAGCCCCCAAGCTGTTAGATCAAAATATCAATAATTGGTAGAATATTTGTAGTTTCAGTCATCAGTTTAGAAACAGGCGCCTCAACCCCTGTGATGTGTGGCAGCAGCAGCGCGAGATCTCGGGAGAATGACCAAGCAGACACAGATCAAGTGTGGTACAAAGCATTCTCAGATTTATTCAGGAAGAAGGGTCATATTTATAGACATAGGTCAAACAACAATCTCCAGGATGGCTTGAGCATCCAATCATACGACTTAAGAATCAAACCTTACCATGTACGGCATTTCACGAAATATAATAACAAATAATAAATGTATGTGCGTAAATGTGTGTGTGTATGTGTGTGTGTCTTCAACTTCTGGTTACATGTGAGAGTGTCGGTGTGTCCAAGGACTACTACTTGTTGTTTTGTCTAGGTAGGCACATGATGTGCACAATGGAAAAACCCCAAGACACAGAGAAAGTCAAAAAGTGAAGCCCACGAAATAAGAAATTATTTAACACACACACACACACACACACACACACACACACACACACACACACACAAGACTGTCAGGAGGGACTGAAACTGAGACTATGAGCCGAAAAAACTAGAGAAACAATATTATTCTCATTACAAAAACTCCCTAAATTCAAATAATGTCAGTAATTCAATAATGAGAATAAAAAAGTCTGTTCAATAAACACAAACTTGTTGAATTTAACATGAAAATGAGTCACAAAAAGTGAGTAAAAAAATCTCAGTAGTCCTAAAATGACCCTTACTGGGATTGAGATTATGAGCTGAAATCAACAGAAACTAATATTTTCATTAACAAATCTTGATTTACATTATACTAATGAGAATCAAAAATCTACACCGATATATTTTGAAATATGTAATTTTCTGCATTACAGAATCAGAAGCGAAAGTCTTGTAAATAATATCACAATACAAGAAATAAAATCCTGACAATTATAAAACAAGCTTCATATTTATTTAATGCAAAATACAACGACTTTCTCATTTCTTTAGATTTTGCATGAATAAATAAATTATTATATTATATAAGATTCATTAAAGGATTAGTTCACTTTTAAATAAACTTTTCCTGATAATTTTCTCACCCCCATGTCATCCAAGATGTCCATGTCTTTCTTATAATTACTTACTAATTGTTATATACTATTGAACTAGCATATTGCATATAAAAATTAGTTCAAACTTTGACCTGTGGAGGGCAGTATTACGCTTAGCAGCGTCTACACTGCTGGAATTCAAATAGAGGTGAAGAAGAAAACTAGTTTAAGATAAGCATTTCTGGTTAAAACTTATATAATTTGCAATGTTTTTCAGAAAATGAGCGATGGTTTCACTAGATAAGACCCTTATTTCTCATCTGGGATCATGTTGAACAATTTGAAGCTGCAGTGAAACTAATTTTGACCTTCAATAGTTTGGTGCCCATTGAAGTCCACTATAAAGAGAATAATCCTGGAATGTTTTCATCAAAAACTTTAATTTCTTTTCGACTGAAGAAAGAAAGACATGGACATCTTGGATGACATGGGGGTAAGTAAATTATCAGGAAAAGTTTATTTAAAAGTGGACTAATCCTTTACCTGTCATATTTGTCAACAAACACTATAAACAGTTTGTTCTCACATCCTCCACATTCTCCAGATCATCCAGAGGCTCTTCGTCTTCAACATCATCAAAATCTCCGTCATCAAAACTGAACAAACAAACAAACAAACAAACAAACACTGAAATTAATAAACAAACACACGATGATCTCAAGAAATAAATCCTAAACCTCTACTAAACCTTGATGTAGACATAATGAATTACTCGCGTCATAATATAGTTTATAGTTAGACTTTTAAAATAGATATACTAGACAAATATAGTGATCTCATCGTGTTGCTTTTACAAACTTTAAACGACAGTAAACATTCAGAAACAACTGTAGCAGAGGAGATTGGCTCACTTTTCTTCGTTGTCAGACATTTTCATATTAAAAACGATTTACTAGTTAATTTATCCAATAATTCAAGTTTATTGTTGCGTCTCGAGACCATAGACTGTAAAAAAATATGGACGTAGTGTCCGTGACGTCACCCATAGAGTTCTGAATAGCAGTTTTGACGCGCAAATGAGGCCGCGGCCATCTTAGCTGCACGTGACCGCACGTCACTCACGGATAACTGAAAATGGGCAAAGAGGCAGGACGAAGTTGGAGCCCATGCGACTTGTTGCTGAAACCACGCCCGCCCTAGCTATCTATCTTAGATACTATCTAAAATATTAATAAAGATCACAAATCTTTACAAACACAAATCAAATGGGATTTCATACCTTTATAATGAAATAGAGATCGCGAGATGAATCCAATCCGTGGCACTTGGGTAATATATATATATATATATATATATATATATATATATATATATATATAATATATGTACCAGATGTATATCTCTCAAATGTTCTCTCAAACTAATGAGCACGTATCCAAGTATAATTTTTCAAAATAGTGCAGCAGTTTTAGTCTAGTATCCAAGCAGTGCTGTCAGAGTTGTATATCCTCCTGGTATTGTCATTGTAGTAAATCTCAGGAACAAAACTTTTAGCCAATGCCACGACGATCCAACAACGTGTGTTCCGCATGTGAGCACATGTACACAGACTGACATCTGTCTCGAGTATGCAGCAAGCCATATATTGTATAAAATAATCCAGAAAAAAAGCACAAATACGACTGAGATGCCAAATTCAGCGGCTGAAATGAGCTGCTGAAGTAACATGACGGCTCACAGACAGCAGCGGCATACCTGTCACTCAAGTGACCACGCCCTTAATTATGCAGAACTTTAAGGCTTAATATAATTTAAACGGATGAGCTATAAAAAAATTCACCCCCCTCAGAGTTGTCATGAAGGGCAAATTCGCAGTATAGACCAAAACCACAATATGAACCAGACTGTAAACATGTTTTTTTCTGCTGTAAATTTGGCTAATTTAACATGATGGTCAATGAGATTCTGCTCACTTCTGCAGCCTGTCCCTAACGGCCAGTCGATGAATTGCAGTTTAATTCACTTCACGAGAAACAGGGGGAGGTTGCCGCTTGCTCGAGACTGACTGCAGAGCACTTGGGTAAAGTTGGTTTTATATTCGCACATTCGGACTTCTGATAAATTCAGACTTTCCAATAAATGTGCAATAAATTAATGTTTGCGCATTTTAAGCAGCTACATTATATTGACAACCAACAATTGTCAACTTACAACATTTTTCACAGTCGATCAAAATAGGCAAGTATTGTTTTAATGGCAGATTTACTTGTGAATGTCCATTGAATGTCCAATGTAGTGTGATTATCAAGACTATTGAATACGGATGTCCGAATGTGCGAATATGAAACCAACTTTACCCAAGTCTGCAGAGCGTGGAATGAACTTCCGGTTGTGCTGCAGTTTTTGCGTCCGTACAGAAACACGAGCGCCACAACACTGACGTTCCCAAAACACACGAATCAAAAATTCTCTTTCAGTGGAAAAAGCAACAGAAGCGAAACTTATATGACATTTAATATGACACTTTTAAAACCGCGGTTGATATAATATTCGGCATAACTAGTGCTGACTGCTTCACGAAGCTTCGCAACCTTTTATATTAAGTCACGTGATTTCAAGGAAAGTGGCTCGACGAACCACTACAAAGTTTAATAAAGGGGGGCGGTTCAAGATGGCGCTCTAGCAACATGTGAGTTGATGTGCTCTGCAAACTCAAATGGTGAAATTGACTTTTAGTGCTGTCAGAATAAGACTATATCACTTTTTTTAGCTTCTATAGCAATCTATAGACAAACATCTTACTAGTAAAGAGTGACACAATGGGCAAGTCCGAAAAAAGAAAAACAAAGAGCCCTTCGCAAGCTAATGCTGCAATCAAATCCAATCATGAAACGCTGCAAGCCTCTAATAAACTTGCGACAGAGAATCTGCATAATTACGTCAAGACAGACTTAGATGCAATCTCTGACGAATTCATGTTGTGCGAGGAAGAATTCCCAGCACTTTTAGACACGCCATGCAAATCTCCTGCCGCCAAACAACGAAAGACTGAACAATCTGATATTGCTGACGTACTTTCACAACTTGGAGCACTCTCTCAATTAATAAACACTCGGTCAGATTCCCTGGAGAAAATAATAGGAGAAAACACACGCGCGATTACTAACATGAAGGAGGTAATAAATGAAAATACCAAGCAAATCACAAGTGTCAAGGAAGCTATCGAATTCATGAGTGAGGAAGTTAACTGTCTGAAAACCAAGCACGGAGCAGTGGAGTCCAAGGTGAGCAAAATGGAGCAAACTACCTTTGAGCAAGAGAGAAGATTAGCACATCTGGAAAGTTACTCGCGACGATGGAATTTAAGAATTTATGGAGTTCCAGAAAAGGAGAAAGAAGAAGTTCGTCTGCAGGTTATCCATTTGTGTCAGCGACTCCTGCCAGAGGACAAGGACAAACTTCCGATTGCTATTGACATTGTACATCGGCTTGGTCGCAAGCAACCAAACAAAACCAGAGGAATTATTGTTCAATTTGCCTCCCGGCTCTACCGCGACGCTGTGTGGCGTGCAGCAAAAGAGTCTACTTTTCTCAGGGAAAATGGCCTGAAAATATCTGAGGATTTATCTCCTGCAGATAAAGAGAGGAGGAACAAGATATGGCCGGCAGTAGAAAAAGCAAGACAAAACAACAAGCGTGCTTACTTTATTGGAGGTAGGGTGTTTGTAGAAGGAATCGAAATATTCCCTCCAGCCTGAAACTTCATGCAGCTGACCCGGACATATATGATACTTGTTTTATTTTCTGCAAGAATGCCACTCAACCAAAGAGGATTATGTTTTCTGGAGATCTCAGTGGGGTTCTGATTTATGGATGGCTCATGGAACAAGTAACTCGGCTGGTGTTTGTATCCTTAAAAACCATTTTGATGGGAAGATTGTATGCTCTGATTGTGATCTAGGTGGACGTTATATCTGTCTTGTATTGGAAATTTCGAATGTAACAGTTATTATTGTTAATATCTATGGTTTTAATCAACAAAAAGATAACGAAAATCTTATTGATCAAGTGGAAGAACATGTGTTGATGTTGCTAGCCAAATATCCAAACTCATTTTTAGTTTTTGGAGGGGATTTTAATGTGGCTTTGAATAACGTTTTAGACAGATGGCCTCCAAAATCTCCTGATAATTCAAGTTTGTACTTAAAGAGGTTTATGCAACGATTCTCGTTATTTGACAGTTGGAGAGAAACTCATCCCTCTCAAAAAATATTTACTTGGAACAATAATACTCTTTTAAATCAATCTCGTATCGATATGTGGCTTATCTCTAGAGATTTAAAGAATGTATCTTCTGATATTATTCCATCGCCGCTCTCTGATCACAAATGCATCTCTATATGCATTCCTCTTTCAGATACGGCTAATTTACAAAGAACTACCTCATATTGGAAATTGAATACCTCATTGCTCAAGTACAATGAAGTAAAGGATAAAATTAATTTCATAATCACAAATTATTGGGAAAAAGCTAATAATGAAAACAATTTTTGCAGTAATTGGGAATTGGCGAAATATGAAATTGGTAAATTCTTGCGTACTTTTAGCAGCAATTTGACTAAAAAGAAAAAAAATGAAGAGAGTATTATAATATCTAAAATCTCAAATCTTTTATCTAATATGGTTCTGTCTGATGCTGAAAAAGTTGAGCTTGCTCATCATCAAAACATGCTAGATGAGTTTTATAAACAAAAAGCTGAGGGAGCTTTTGTTAGATCACGGAAAAGATGGATTGAGGAAGGTGAGCAAAACTCTTCTTATTTTTTTAGACTAGAGAAACAACAAATGAAAAAAACCTGATTGGAAAGCTTATAATTGATGGATCTCTCTGTGAAGACCAAAAGGCTATTGCTAATTTCTGTGCCAAATTTTATCATGATTTATATACATCTAAATTTAACAAACAGCATGCTCATGATTTTTTTGAGTCATTATTTTCCTTTAATCAATTAAGTAACAATGATCAAGCCATTTGCGATTCTCCCATTACTTTAAAAGAAATTGATGAAGCAATTAAATCTTTAAAAATCAATAAATCCCCTGGTACAGACGGTCTTACGTCAGAATTCTATCATATGTTCAGTAAAAACATTGCCCCTTTTTTGTTTAACGTCTTTAAGGAAAGCATAAATAAATCTTCTCTCCCACCTACACTATGCCAAGGGCTGATCACTTTAATTCCCAAACCAAGTAAAAATATCACTTTATTAGATAACTGGCGTCCAATAACATTATTAAACAATGATTATAAAATAATTGCTTTAGTATTGGCCAAAAGATTAAAAGGAGTATTACATTCTATTATTGATGAAACACAATCTGGCTTTATGCCAAATAGACACATATCTAATAATATAAGATTGATATTAGACATTTTAGATTATTCTGATATAATTCATAATGATAGTTTCATCTTTTTCTTAGATTATTATAAAGCCTTTGATACTTTAGAACACGTTTTTTTATTTCAAGCACTTAAAAAAATTGGCTTTGGTGATTATTTCTGTAAGATGGTTAAAATGCTATATGTAAATGGAAATAGCTCAATTAAATTAAAAAATGGTACTTCTCCCAGGTTTTCTGTAAATCGTGGTGTTCGTCAAGGATGCCCAGTGTCTCCTTATCTGTTCTTAATTGCAGTACAATTTCTTAATTTACATATTAAAAGGAGTAATCTAAAAGGCATCACTGTTGGAAATGCAGAATTAACCATCAGTCAATTAGCTGATGACACAGCATTGTTTTTAGAAGACTCCTCTCAAATTTCTGTAGCTTTAAATATCCTTCAATCATTCTCTAAAGCTTCTGGTCTAAACCTTAACATTGATAAATGTGAATTATTTCCCATTAAAAGTTGTAATGTCTCTTCAATCTGTGGTATAGCTGTTAAAAGCACTGTTAAATATCTTGGTATAGAAATAACTAAAGAAAAAAATAGATGTGCAACAAACTTTAATCCGATTATTGAAAAAACAAAGAAAAAACTTAATTGCTGGCTTCAAAGAGATCTATCTATTAAAGGAAGAGTTTTGCTCACTAAGGCCGAAGGTCTTTCACGCCTCTCTTATGCGGCCCAATCTCTCTATGTAGATAAGCCTACATGTAAACTGATTGATAGAGCTCTAACAGATTTTGTCTGGAAAAACAAAAGCCATTATATGAAGAAGTCTGTTATATTAAATTCCTACAACAAAGGTGGCCTAAATTTTATTGATTTTAATTCTTTAAATTACACTTTCAAAATAAATTGGCTTCATCGATATTTGAAAAATCAAGATTCCATCTGGAATATCTTCCCTCAACAAGCTTTTTCATATATTGGAGGTATACAATTTTTATTGATGTGCAACTATAACTTATCAAAAATTCCTATCAAACTTTCAAATTTCCACCAACAGGCACTTTTGGCATGGGCTTTAATATATAAACATAATTTCACTCCACATAAATTTTTTATTTGGAACAATCAAAATATTTTATACAAAAACAGAACTTTATTTTTTGATCAGTGGTTTAATAATGGTTTACTTTTAGTCTGTCAGCTATTTAACAATAAAGGGTTACTAATGACTTATGCTGAATTTCTCTCAGAATACAATGTACCAGTTACTCCCAAAGAATTTGCTATAGTTATGGGAGCGATACCAACAGGAATCTGTATGCTTTTTAAGAATTATACTCACTCTACTACTATATACACTACTTTCCCTGAACCAATAGATACTCTTATAGGTAAAATATGTTTTTCAGGAAAAAAAGATAGAAACAAGAAAGTTAGATCACTGTTTCTTGAAAATATTATCTCGATATCTCCTGCAATCTTTTATTGGAATAATTTATTTAAAAATTTAAATTGGAAAAAGATTTGGTCTTTACAACAAAAATATTTTCTTACCAATAAAGTAAAAGAAGTGTCTTTTAAAATAATAAATAAATTTTACCCTGCTAAATATTTTATGATTAAATATAAAAACAATATTGATACAAGGTGCTCATTTTGCCAAGTTCACACAGAAACTGTCTATCATCTATTTTGGTCATGTTTATATACAGAACAACTATGGAAAGATATTGAAACATTTATTAAAGTTAATATCCAACAAGATATATCTGTAACTTTTAAAAATATTATTTTTGGCCACTTTGATTCTGATTCTAATAAAAACAAAGCTTGTTTTGTTATAAATTTAATTTATTTTCTTTGCAAATTCTATATCCATAAATGTAAATTATCTAACAACAAACCAATTTTTCTTGTTTTTTTGAAAGAATTTAAAATGTACCTTAACACTATTTCATCCTCTGTGAATAAGAAAGCAAGAAGAACAACCTCAATTTGTAATGATTTTAATTTGAATACTCTAATTGAAATGTAAATTAATCTTACCCTCTTTTTTTTTTCTTTTTCTTTCCTCTTTTTTCTGTTTGCAAATGTCATATTTTTTTTGTTCTGTATGTTCAGATGACATTGTATATAATGTTGATACATGTTGTATACCATATACATAAATGTATATCATTAATGTCATCTTATAATGTTTGCAATAAAAAAAAAAAAAAAAAAGTTTAATAAAGTTCAGTGTTGTTGCAAATCTGTTGCTACAAATTAATAAACGTTACACATACAGATAAATTAGGATATTTAATAGTGTTTACTAATGTAAATTACCCCCCCCCCCCCCCCACACACACAACATTTTTAAATGAAATTAATTTGTAAAGATCCTTTAACAGAAATATTAGAATACAGAAGCGAATAGATCAAAAAGCCCCATGAATCACTAATAGTTAAAAAAAACAATTAAAATTTAGAGAATCAATTTAAGAAAGTAAAATAAGAAAAAACACTGAAAATTATATATGTAAAGTTATTCACTAATATGCAGGGAAATGTATGATTTATTTGTACCATATATTTGTACCTTTCTGTGTAGAGAAAAGTGTTACGTCACAAATCCCGCCCACTTCTTCCTGCTTTCATGAAGGAAATAACGAACATCGACATGCAGGTATCACATTTAGACTACTTTAAAAGATACTCACTGTGTGGAGTAGAATAATATATAAATATGATATATAACAACAAAATTATCATTTAGGTTTAATAAGGAGTGTAATTGAAGTAACTGTAGCCTATAAGATGCAAGAAATAATTGGTTTCACTTTCATTTGTGTCAGAGAACCAAAAACAGTTTAAGATTGTACGTCTAAGATTCTACTGTAATCGGTTGTTATGAAGTGTAAAGATAAAGCTTATAATTATTGCATACTCTTTTATTAAAAATTGTAGCCTACATGTTGCTTACACATTTCTCAACCGGTTTGTGACTAGCATAGCCTATAGCCCACAGCTATATTCAGATATTTTATATCTTGAGCACATGAGTGTAAAAAATGATTAAACCTAAAGCGATTTTTTTTTTTTAACAGCAGGTCCCAGTTCAGAAAATCTAATCTGGATCATAATTATTATCTAGATTTAGAAATCCCATGTTTTGTTCATATTTCTTTGTGCCGTTTTTTTGGATCACCCTGATCCAGATACACACTTTTCAGATTACTAAATCTAGATTACTACTACGGAGCCCATAAAGGGACAGAAGGAATATTAGATTGGGGAAAAAAAAAATCAATGCCTTTCCTTTTTCTCAGCAAAGTTTTGCATTGTGTTCACCTGAGAAACCTTGTGTTCGCGTACAAAGACCTATTGACTGGTTCATCTCTAGTGTCAATGTAGTTTACAAACAGTGATTAGGCTAAAACACTTTGAATTAAATATATTTTTGTTTGATATTTACAGCTGTTTAATGGGGATTATTTTATCGCATTTTTTTAATGATTAAACTAATTATAAAAAAATGATTAAATGGGGATTATTTTATGGCGTTTTTTTTAATGATTAAACTAATCAAGAATAATAATAATAATTATTATTATTATTAATATATATATAATATATATATATATATATATATATATATATATATATATATATATACACACACTGTTCGTACCATGCACACTGCTCTGACTGACCTGAGAAATGTGCGAATATTTCAGCAGTTATTATGTGTGTCCCGTATTTCTGTCAACGGAACCAGCGATATCTGTCATTCGTGAATTTATCATTCTTTTGTCTCGATTCTTTTCCGTGAATATGCCAAACGCACTTGCCTAAAGATCTGAATAGATTTGGATTCGTTCCGCTCTGTCACTGAATCATCCGAGGATGTTTCTCGGTCAGTATATACAGAACAAATAGCGCCGTTTTCAGGCGTGTCACTTTTAACGCATCACGGCCCAGTGGATAACGGAACCAGTGGCGATTCTAGACTTTTTTTTAACAGGGGTGGCCTTAGTGGAGCACTGATTAATTCAAGGGTGGCATCATAAAATCATGCATCGAACACCATACTCTTACATCAAATTTCTTTTTATTTGAATAAAATCAAATATAAATAAACAAACATCTCAAACATAAAAATACACCTTCAAGACTTTTTGTTTTTCACAATAACAACTCAAACATAATATCTTTGGCCATCTATTTCTATAGCTGTTAACATCCAAAATCCAAGTTCTCAGCTAAATACTATTACACAAAATTAAAGCTTAATCAAAGGCCACATCTGACCTGTGAGCTAAACTATTAATATTTATAAAGTTTAAACGATATAGACTACTCTTTTATGTCATTACTGCATTGGTGATGTGCAAGTCGAATTCAGTGCCTGTCACTTTAAGGCCCTGACGGCCGTGAGGTTTGCTTGATTCTCACGGTTTAAGCTAAATTGTTGTTGTGCATTGTGCATAGGATATGTGGATGAAATGAATTATGTTTTCCATGTCATTTGTTAAAATAAATGCTCTAAAGCCTAACAACTCGAAGAAAATCTGTCTTGGATTACAGGAGATACTGTAAGTGTCTTGTAATGATAATTTCTATGATTTTGGCGAGCACAAATAACTATCTCCAGATGTAAATGGTTGCATATCCTATTACTCAAATTTAGCTAAACCCACCAGTAGGCTAGACCTTAATTTCACAGCATAGGTATGTTAGCAACACAGGGCTTGAAAACATTGACTGTATAGCCTATAGAACAATCAAAAACGAAACCCTGCGTGGAATTTATCTGGGAATATAGCCTAAGCCTAATTTACTGAAGGTAGGGCCGAGCTATGGCGTGTTTAATTTGGTTAAAATATAATGTAGGCTAAGTTTTTTTGCACAAAATGGCGTCTGCTAATCTGCTAATGATAAATCTTTAAATGCTTTTTACAAAAGTAGCCTACAGTTAACAGTTAATGACCTAGCAAATGTCGACTGAGTAGGCAGAATAGGCGGGTAACTTACAGTAGATAAATTAACCTACATGACGTGATCCAACAGACGTGATACTGGGCTGTGTGTGCGATTAGATATCAAGGCAGATGTGATAGGTAAATATATGGAAGGCCGTTTCAGCATAAAAACGTTCCAGCGTTACTCGTTGTAATTCTATTTTTACTAGTAACAATTAAATTAAAGAGCTCTTTAATTTAATTTGTACTAGTAACAATTACAATTATAGAGCTCTATAATTCAATTTTTACTAGTAACAATTATAATTGTAGAGCTCTCTAATTCGGTTTTTACTAGTAACAATAACAATTATAGAGCTCTACAATTCAGTTTTTACTAGTAACAATTACAATTACAGAGCTCTATAATTCAATTTTTACTAGTAACAATTATGATTATAGAGCTCTACAATTCATTTATTACTAGTCATATGTCTCCATTGACTTCCATTCATTTTTAATTATAGAGCTCTGTAATTCAATTGTTACTAGTAACAATTGGGATTATAGAGCTCTCTAATTGAATTCTTACTAGTAACAATTACAATTATAGAGCTCTCTAATTGAATTCTTACTAGTAACAATTACAATTATAGAGCTCTCTAATTGAATTCTTACTAGTAACAATTGAATTACAGAGCTCTCTAATTGATTTATTACTAGTAAAAATACACATTAATATGGAAGGCCGTTTCAGCATAAAAACGTTCCAGCGTTACTCGTCGTAATTATATTTTTACTAGTAACAATTAAATTAAAGAGCTCTATAATTTAATTTGTACTAGTAACAATTACAATTACAGAGCTCTATAATTCAATTTTTACTAGTAACAATAATAATTGTAGAGCTCTCTAATTGAATTCTTACTAGTAACAATTACAATTATAGAGCTCTATAATTCAATTTTTACTAGTAACAATTATGATTATAGAGCTCTCTAATTCAATTGTTACTAGTAACAATTCCAATTAGAGAGCTCTACAATTCATTTATTACTAGTCATATGTCTCCATTGACTTCCATTCATTTTTAATTATAGAGCTCTGTAATTCAATTGTTACTAGTAACAATTGGGATTATAGAGCTCTCTAATTGAATTCTTACTAGTAACAATTACAATTATAGAGCTCTCTAATTCAATTTTTACTAGTAACAATTACAATTATAGAGCTCTCTAATTGAATTCTTACTAGTAACAATTACAATTATAGAGCTCTCTAATTGAATTCTTACTAGTAACAATTACAATTATAGAGCTCTCTAATTGAATTCTTACTAGTAACAATTGAATTACAGAGCTCTTCAATTGATTTATTACTAGTAAAAATACACATTAAAGATATGTGTAATTGCAGAGCTCTATAATTGAATTACAGAGCTCTCTAATTCAATTGTTACTAGTAACAATTGAATTAGAGAGCTCTCTAATCGTAATTGTTACTAGTAACAATTGAATTACAGAGCTCTCTAATCATAATTGTTACTAGTAACAATTGAATAAGAGAGCTCTGTAATTGAATTATAGAGCTCTATAATCAAATTGTTACTAGTAAGAATTCAATTGTAGAGCTCTCTAATTGCAATTCTTACTAGTAATAATTAAATTATAGAGCTCTCTAATTCAATTGTTACTAGTAACAATTTGATTATAGAGCTCTCTAATTGAATTACAGAGCTCTCTAATTGAATTGTTACTAGTAAGAATTAAGTTACAGAGCTCCATAATTCAGTTCTTACTAGTAACAATTAGAATTAGAGAGCTCTGTAATTGCAATCTTACTAGTACAAATTGAATTACAGAGCTCTACAATAGCAATTCTTACTAGTAACAATTGCATTACAGAGCTCTGTATTCGGCGACATATCATTATGCTAATCGTGCCTTATGCATATTCAACTGGGGTCAGTGGCGTAACTTTGTTTTACAAAGTGGGTGGGACAAGAATGTGTATGGGGGGGGGGTATGTTGTATTATTATTACAATAATAATAATAATATGATATTAAAATGATAAATGTGTTCAAATATGATAGTTTTCCTACATCTGCTATAATACAATGTCGTTAGTCTCGAGAGTATGTACATTAGTTAATAAATACGACGATCCGCCTTTGATAATAGAATGTCCTAATGGACTAGTGGCAGTTATTCCGTTTAGGGTGCAAGAGGTTCCCGGTTCTAATCCAACCATGTGTAATTTTTTTTTTTTCTCATTAAAACCAAAGATTTTCATCAGTGATTGTATATCAAGAGCAGGGACACGTTTATATGTATTTTGTTTTTTGTGATTTCAACGTATCGAATAGAGAGTCTCCGCAACAGCGATAGATTGAAGTGCTAATCCGTGTGCACGAGCGCTGTGAACCCTGTTGCACGCGCCTCTGATAACAGTGACAACGAGCACTCAACAACATAATTTCAAAAACAACACATCCCAGCGCCAAATCGCCTATTATTAACACAAATTGATAATCAACTAGAGGTGTTTATTTTGTATTAGATATCCGCGATAATCATTCTATTATTGCATAACAATACTAAACACTGTAAATATTTAAAATGAATTTATACTCCTTAATATCAAGTTTGTCAAAACACTTTGGGTGGCTTAGGGCATTTCACCCTATATTATGTCCAGTGACATGGAGTGTTCTTGGCTCTTAGCTTTACCAATATACAAAGGTGAATGAATATAACGACTAAATATAGGCTTTCATCTCAGGTATCATCTTAATTTTGCTTTAATGTGAACATGATTAATATGTTACCTAAGTCTGTAAAATATTTCAGGATACTTTAGAACCACGCTACAGGGCTTTTATTTTGAAACGCACTTTTATAGGCGGGAATCTGCAATCTGTTTTGCATCTCATGAATAGGAGTTTTTACTAGTAATAATACAATTATAGAGCTCTGTAATTAGAATTGTTACTAGTAAGAATTGAATTAAAGAGCTCTCTAATTCAGTTTTTACTAGTAACAATTACAATTAGAGAGCTCTCTAATTCAGTTTTTACTAGTAACAATTGAATTAGAGAGCTCTCTAGTGGAATTGTAGAGCTCTGCAATTGGATTATTACTAGTAACAATTGAATTACAGAGCTCTGCAATTGAATTCTTACTAGTAATAAATGAATTGTAGAGCTCTCTAATTGGAATTGTTACTAGTAAAAACTGAATTATAGAGCTCTACAATTCAGTTGTTACTAGTAAGAATATAATTGCAGAGCTCTATAATTCAATTAGAGAGCTCTACAATCATAATTGTTACTAGTAAAAATTGAATTATAGAGCTCTATAATTGTAATTGTTACTAGTAAAAATTAAATTATAGAGCTCTTTAATTTAATTGTTACTAGTAAAAATATAATTACGACGAGTAACGCTGGAACGTTTTTATGCTGAAACGGCCTTCCATAGTAAGAATACAATTGCAGAGCTCTATAATTCAATTAGAGAGCTCTACAATCATAATTGTTACTAGTAAAAATTTAATTATAGAGCTCTATAATTGTAATTGTTACTAGTACAAATTAAATTATAGAGCTCTTTAATTTAATTGTTACTAGTAAAAATATAATTACGACGAGTAATGCTGGAACGTTTTTATGCTGAAACGGCCTTCCATATTAGAGAGCTCTGTAATTCAATTAGAGAGCTCTATAATCAAATTGTTACTAGTAAGAATTCAATTGTAGAGCTCTCTAATTGCAATTCTTACTAGTAATAATTAAATTATAGAGCTCTCTAATTCAATTGTTACTAGTAACAATTTGATTATAGAGCTCTCTAATTGAATTACAGAGCTATCTAATTGAATTGTTACTAGTAAGAATTAAGTTACAGAGCTCCATAATTCAGTTCTTACTAGTAACAAGAATTAGAGAGCTCTGTAATTGCAATCTTACTAGTACAAATTGAATTACAGAGCTCTGTATTCGGCGACATATCATTATGCTAATCGTGCCTTATGCATATTCAACTGGGGTCAGTGGCGTAACTTTGTTTTACAAAGTGGGTGGGACAAGAATGTGTATGGGTGGGGGGGGTAATGTTGTATTATTATTACAATAATAATGATATATTAAAATTATAAATGTGTTCAAATATGATAGTTTTCCTACATCTACTATAATACAATGTCGTTAGTCTCGAGAGTATGTATATTAGTTAATAAATACGACGATCCGCCTTTGATAATTAAATGTCCTGATGGACCAGTGGCAGTTTCTTCGATTAGGATGCAAGAGGTTCCCGGTTCTAACCCAACCAATTGAATTTTTTTTTTTCTCATTAAAACCAAAGATTTTCATCAGTGGTTGTATATCAAGAGCAGGGACACGTTTATATGTATTTTGTTTTTTGTGATTTCAACGTATGGAATAGAGAGTCTCCGCAAAAGCGATAGATTGAAGTGCTAATCCGTGTGCACGAGCGCTGTGAACCCTGTTGCACGCGCCTCTGATAACAACGAGCACTCAACAACAACATAATTTCAAAAACAACATATCCCAGCGCCAAATCGCCTATTATTAACACAAATTGATAATCAATTCAATAGAGGTGTTTATTTTGTATTAGATATCCGCGATAATCATTCTATTATTGCATAACAATACTAAACACTGTAAATATTTAAAATGAATTTATACTCCTTAATATCAAGTTTGTCAAAACACTTTGGGTGGCTTAGGGCATTTCACCGTATATTATGTCCAGTGACATGGAGTGTTCTTGGCTCTTAGCTTTACCAATATACAAAGGTGAATGAATATAACAACTAAATATAGGCTTTCATCTCAGGCATCATCTTAATTTTGCTTTAATGTGAACATGATTAATATGTTACCTAAGTCTGTAAAATATTTCAGGATACTTTAGAACCACGCTACAGGGCTTTTATTTTGAAACGCACTTTTGTAGGCGGGAAATCTGCAATCTGTTTTGCATCTCATGAATAGGAGTTTTTACTAGTCATAATACAATTATAGAGCTCTGTAATTAGAATTGTTACTAGTAAGAATTGAATTAAAGAGCTCTCTAATTCAGTTTTTACTAGTAACAATTACAATTAGAGAGCTCTATAATTCAGTTTTTACTAGTAACAATTGAATTAGAGAGCTCTCTAGTGGAATTGTAGAGCTCTGCAATTGGATTATTACTAGTAACAATTGAATTACAGAGCTCTGCAATTGAATTCTTACTAGTAATAAATGAATTGCAGAGCTCTCTAATTGGAATTGTTACTAGTAAAAACTGAATTATAGAGCTCTACAATTCAGTTGTTACTAGTAAGAATACAATTGCAGAGCTCTATAATTCAATTAGAGAGCTCTACAATCATAATTGTTACTAGTAAAAATTGAATTATAGAGCTCTCTAATTGTAACTGTTACTAGTAAAAACTGAATTAGAGAGCTCTTTAATTTAATTGTTACTAGTAAAAATATAATTACGACGAGTAACGCTGGAACGTTTTTATGCTGAAACGGCCTTCCATATAAATAGATATCTTTGCGTGCTAGCACAAGTAGTAGTGCTGTAAACTCACATGCTAAAAAACAATAAGCCATGTATCGTTGGTTAGCTTATATCAAACACTTGCTACTTACATTTCTGAGTTCTGGTGTCTGACTGTCCAAGCTCCCGTGCTGATTTAAAGGCAGCAAAGTGCGTCAACAAAGGTTCCGCCTTTGACCACGTTAATGGCCAATCGTAGAGTAGGATTTTGGGGTGGCACCTGGGGTGGCCAATCGAATCTCAGGGGTGGCGTGGGCCACCCCAAGCCACCCCTCTGGCTCCGCCCCTGAACGGAACGAAAACTTAAAGAAGCTGTATTCCCGAATACCATAATAAAACAGCATTGCGACATCAAGTGAGATTAGCGTTTCAATTCGACACATACCTCTCGTTTACAAACAACAAATCACTCGATGATTAAACTAGTTTTAAATCGGATTAAACAGCTTCAACATTCCCAACAAGACTGATGAGACGTGCCATGAATGAAGATAGAAGCCTTTTAAATCCCAAAATCACCACCCTTACAAACATTGAATGAACTGTAGTAAATTACCATGGTTTGTGGAAATGTGAAATATTTATATTGAATATTATGTTATAGCCATTTATATTGCAATATATTTATTAGGTGGGTAGGGGAATATATAATTCATTTCTTTGTGTAGGTGTGTATAGTTTTTACCTGTGTTTAGGTGTTTTTTATAAACCTATATAACATATCATAATATAATATCATTTGACAGCAGCCATTGGCCCTTGAATGAAACTACTTGAAGAGCCCTATTGTAAAGTGTCTTTGTTACACTTTAATTTTACACTTAAGTACTGAGTAAGACGGTTTGGTTTGGTAATCATGCATAATTTAAAGTTATTACTATTGTAACATATGTAACAACGACACTGTAAAATAAAGTGTTACTGTAGCGGGTACAGGATTTCCGTATCAGCTGACAGTTAAGTGTTCCCAGCAATCTGTGGAATGGTGGAATAAAGACAAGACAACAATGTGCGTGTGATCAGCTCCGGTCTTGCTGGGTTATCTATTTTCCCAAAACATTCACATTGGAACAAACAGAAATGTCAAAAATATACATTATGTCACAATAAATCGTTTTTTATGCAAATCTTCACTGTTTCAGTCCTTTCTTCCAATTACACAGTGTTTTCATGAAGATCTGTCCATCAGCCAATCACTGTGTAACTCATTTGCATATTCAAAATGCTGTTCAGTGTTACATGACTTTATGTGCTTTCTCACAATCCAAATCAACTAAACAATATCACACATGTATCCAAATATTGAGTTTCTGTAGGTTTTACCCATTTAAGACCTTGCACAAGCATTTTAAAGTGAATTAAACATTATAATTACTTGATATAAAGACATATTTAAACATATTCACCTTAAATCAACACTGCAACAGGACATACATAGCATCCAATCGCGGGTGAACATCGCAAATTCAATTAATAATTAATCGTGCAAAACCTTATCAAAAGGAATCAATTTCCAATGCTTAATATGCACTAACATGTATTCTTTCATCATCCATTCAGATTGACATAAAACAATCGACTAACCTGTGGAATGGTGGAATAAAGACAAGACAACAATGTGCGTGTGATCAGCTCCGGTCTTGCTGGGTTATGACGATCAACGCAGCAGACCCATAACAACACACTGCACTCACATAGCGCCCTCTACTGGTCTGGCAGAACCACCATTCCTTCAATGTATTTTCACATACAGAGAATATATTAAATACATCAATTGTGACTGACCAACAATTGGGGCATCACACTCTCCCCACCACAGAAGGTGAACCTCTAACTTTTATGTCTTTATACATAACTTTAATAAGTTGGAACCATAACTGTGACTGGCATTACTTGGTACAAATTACTGGCATGGCCTAACCATGTGTGTGCAGTTGTGGGTACCATGGGTAGTGATTGAATTGAGTTTGCAGCTAATGTGTTTAGTGTAGGCAATGTTTGGAATGTGGGTTGTCCAAGGTATGGGTAAGTCATTCTTTGGGCAGGTTTTCTATCTCTTAGTGACCGTCTGATTACTCTATAGGGTTCTTGTTGCCCAGATCCTCCCTCTTTCTCCTCAGTAGCCTGCTCCTCTTGTTGACCTTCACATTCTGGCTCCATGCCTTGTTCCAGCTCTGGATTTTCAGGAGGCAGGTAGGCATCAGCTGGCAGGTGAGAATCAGCAGGTATGTACTCTGGTTCTGCTGGTATTTGACTCAAAGTTCCTCGCGTGCAAGTCACCGGTGAATCACCTCTCTCAGCGACACAGGGTCCATCCAATTCTCCCTGAGTCAGTACACTTTCTGATTCTTTTCTTTCAGATCTTAGATATTTTGAATTGCTGGCCCTCCTCCAATAATAACCTTCATCTTCATCAGAGCTAGACCCTCCATCTTCTCCTGCCTCTTCTTTTTGTGTGACCTTTCTGTTCTGCTGTCCTCTTGCCTCAACACTTTCTTTTTTTAACAATTCCTGTCTCTTTGGGTCCAGGCTCTCTGGTGTTGGTAAGTCATTCACAAGCAGAAGGAGGTTTCGGTGTAGTGTTCTGATCTTGCATTCATTGTTTTCAGGATGCACTTTGTATACAAAGTTGTCACCTAATTGCTCCTTCACAACGTAAATGATAGGCTCCCAATAAGAACGCAGCTTTCCTGGGCCACCTCTCTGACTCAAATTCCTTACCAGGACACGATCTCCAGGCCTTAGGACGACACAACTGGCTTTCCGGTCATAGTACTCTTTATTGCGAAAACTCATCTGCTTACTGCTTTGTGCTGCAATTCTATATGCTTCAGCCATTCGATCTGCCCAGCGTTCAGCATACCCATGTGGGGTGGTGAATCCATCTTCCTGCACCAGCCCAAACAATAAATCAATGGGGAGTCGTGGATGACGACCATACATAAGGTAGAATGGCGAGTACCCCGTAGATTCATGTTTTGTACAGTTGTATGCATGGATTGCCTTTTGCAGATGTTCCTTCCAGCTCTGTTTGTCCTTATCAGTCAATGTCCGCAGCATCTGAAGCAAGGTTCTGTTTAGTCTCTCTACAGGATTACTTTGGGGATGGTATGGTGTAGTCCTGGAGTGACCAACACCAGAGAGCTTCTGTAGGGTGTGGAAAAGGGAATTTTCAAACTCGCGCCCCTGATCATGATGTAACTTTGCAGGGAATCCGAAGCGAGGTATGAAATCATTGAATATTTTCTCGGCTGCAGTCTTCCCAGATTTGTTCCTGGTGGGATAGGCCTGGGCAAATCTGGTGAAGTGGTCAATCACCATAAGAATGTATTCATACCCCCCACGACTGGCCTCTAGGTGCAGGTAATCAATACACACTAACTCAAGGGGTGCACTTGATGTGATTCCTCCCATTGGGGCACGCACATGCGTTACTGGCTGTTTCTGTGTTATGCATGGACATTGGCGGGTCACATACTCTTCCACGCTCCTCTTCATTCCAGGCCAATAGAACCTCTCTCGAGCTAGCTGTAACACCTTCTCTGCCCCGACATGACTCATGTGGTTATGCAGCTGCTGGAGGACCATCTGCCGATACTTTGTGGGCAATACCAGTTGTCGTCTCTGTGTTGTTCTCCTATACAAGATGTTGTTTTCAAGTACCAACCTGTGCCATTCTCTTAACAGCTTCTTTGTGTCACTAGCTGCTGTGCACCGAACGTCAGGGGTCACCGTTTTACCAGCTTCCTTCAGTTTAATGACTGGTCCAATAACCAGGTCCTCCTGTTGGGCTCTACTTATTTCATCTGGACTGATGGCCAGTGAGAGCTGGTTATGGATCGTGACTGTATCTGGTGCCATAAAATTTAGAGCTGCTACCCAAGCTACATCTCCTTGCTTGGACATCATGTTGCCCTCCCAGGTTGCTTGGATGGCATTTTGTGACAGACCCTCTGTGCACTCACTGATGTACTGGTCCATATCCAAAGGGCAACGTGACAACAGGTCTGCATCATTGTTACTTTTGCCAGGACGGTATTTGATCTCAAACCTGAAATCTGCAAGTTCCCCCACCCAACGATAACCAGCTGCATTTAACTTTGCAGAACTCATCACATAAGTGAGAGGATTATTGTCGGTATAAATGGTAAAATACGGGGCATAGTAGAGGTAGTCACAGAACTTCTCGCACACAGCCCACTTCAGTGCGAGAAACTCCAGCTTGCCTGAATGGAGTCTGTAGTTTTTCTCAGCAGGCGACAATGTTCTCGATCCGTATGCGATAACTCGTAATTTTCCTTCTTGTCTCTGGTAAAGTACTGCCCCTAATCCTTGCTCAGATGCATCTGTGTGCAATACAAATGGGGCGTCAAAGTCAGGGTACGTAAGCACAGGTGGGTTTGTAAGCATGTCAATGAGTGTGTCTAAGCTCTGCTGGTGCTTGTCTTCCCACACAACCGGATGTCGGGATGGCAGCTGTGAACCCCTCTTCCTTTGCTTCTTCCGTCCTACTTGTGATGGAGTTTCTGATGCATTAGCCTGAAGCAGCTCATAAATTGGTTTTGCCAACCTAGCAAAATCTTGAATGTAGCTACGATAATAGCTCAGGAAGCCTACAAGACGGCGGACTTCGCCAACATTTTGAGGTGTTTTGTCACGGAGTACCCTCACAGCCTCCAGATCTTTTGGGTCCACTCTTACACCATCTGCAGACACAAGCCGACCCAGATACCGGACCTCTTGCTTAAACAGCTCACACTTAGCTGGACGTAGCTTGACGCCATGCTGCCGAAGAGCTCGGAACACAACTCGCAATTTCTCCACATGCTCTTCAAAGGATTTGGCAAAACACAGCACATCATCAAGGTAAGGCAGGCAACACTCATCGCGGATGGAATCTAACATCTCTTCCATACTCCGCTGAAAAGCGGCTGGGGCATTTGACAGGCCAAAGGGTATCCTTACCCATTCAAATAGGCCCCAAGGCGTCACAAATGCCGTCAAGTGCCTCGACCCTTCAGCCATGAACCCCTGGTGGTAGGCCTTACCCTGATCGAGTATGGAGAACCAACGGTATCCACCCAAGGTGTTCATGAGGTCCTGGATTCGTGGCAGAGGATGGCGATCGGGTACAGTTTTCTTATTAAGCTGTCGGTAGTCAATACACAAACGTAGTGCACCGTCTTTTTTTCGGACGCACACTACCGGTGCAGCGTAAGGTGATCGGGATTTTACTATCCAGCCCTTGGCAAGCAAGTCCTGAACATACTCCTTTACTTCTTTCAAGAGTGGCTTGGGTATAGATGTGTAGGCTTTTTGCACAGGGATGTCATCCTTTAAGCTCAATGTCATCTGTAGACTGGGGATGTTCCCAATGTCATTTTCATTATGGGCAAACACAGCCGACTCTTCATAAAGTAGTTGTCTCACGACTGCTTGGTGGCTGGACTTCAGGTGACTCAGATCTACGGGAGGATGCCACAGCATGCCACGGTCATCCGGCTGCACTGGTTGAGATGAGGCAGCTTCCTCTGAGCTGCTTGGTTCAGCTTGATCAGTCTGAATAATCTTAGCAATGGTTGCTATTTCCCCAAGTATAGCTCTTTTCGGGATGGTCACGTCATGCTTAGTGTGATTTCCAACTGGGACTCTTATGTATGACTGCCCTGCTTTGTGAATCTCAATCAGTCCTTCCCCAAGGTCAAGATGTCCCAGAGGTGAGGCCTCATCACTCGGCTCGAAGAGGACTGTGGGGTCATTGATATTGAAGTTAGGAGGTACCCTACATTTCACATTTGCCACTTGACCAGGCCGGATAGTGAAACTTTGCGGTCCTACTCTCACCCGAGCGGTGTCTGCATATACTTTGTCTGCGCGTATGAAGCCAACTGACACTTCCACAAGATCATCTTGAGTACTTCCAGTGCTACTCATCAAGGAATGCAAGGTGGTAAGAATGCTTGCACTATCCTTTGGCCCTGTAATTAGCTCAGAGACCACATTAAACCCCAAGAGAGGCCTCTCCAAATGCAGCTGACTGACCAGAAAGGGAACTTGGATGGAGTAGCGAGTCCCGTCATGTCCAGGTAAGCTAACGGTTGCTTCGACCCACCCACTGAATGGAATTACATCTCCATTGATGGCGAACACCTCCAGGCCAGCACTGGGTCCCACTATTTCAGATAAGGGGTGAACATCACATGTTGGTAGGTACTTTTCCCTCCAGCTTTGATCAATGATGCTAACCTGTGCTCCAGTGTCAAGAAGCATGCTTACTTTATGGCCTCCAATTTCCCCTTCCAGAAGACACTTCTTTCCAACAAACTGAACAATCTTTTCTTCCGAGTTCTGAGTTTGCCTTGTGTATGGCTTCCTTGCTGTACTACCTGTGTGATTCCATGACCCAACATTAACTGTATAGTTATGGCAATGTGACCCTGACTTGGGGACTGCAGTCTGTGGTGTGCTCTTTGATCTGGTGTCCGGCACTGGCCTGTTTTGTCTGTTCAGGCAGCCAACAGCCCTGTGACCCTCTTCACCACACAAGAAACAGTGGTTGCAGGTCTCTCCTTTCCCTTGCTTAGCACAGTTGGGACAACCTGGTCTTCTTCTCTTCTCAGGAGCTTTAGCTGTGCACTGACACTGCTGTTCTGTCATCTTGGTTTGCTGCAGTGAATTGACAACATTCGTCAGTGCTTCCACTTGAGTGATAAGTTTGCGAATCTCTTTATCAGTCTGTTCAGTAGTAGCAGCAGCTGCCTTAATTTCTGAAGCCCCTTCGATCTGAGCACTCCGTGCATGAGTGGCCTTATGTCGTGGCAGTGACTGCAGCCGACGTTGTCTTTCCTCCTCCTCACTTGTAACCTTTACAAGCTGTCTGAGAAGCATGTCATCAGTTACATCTCCTGCAGCAACAAGTTGCTTAAACTCACGACGAATCTCACTGTACTTGGGCCCAAGACCCTGGCAAACCGTATGAAGAAACACTTCTTGGATGGTCTTCGCGTCATATCTTATATCAGCTGTGCTTTGTTTAGAAGCGAACTGGATCTTTTGTTTAAGGCCAATAACACGATAAAGAAATTGCTGTGGATTTTCGTTTTCTCCTTGGCGTGCACACATCAAATTTTGAAACAGCTCAGTGCTACTCTTATCACCTAAATGAGACTGTAGCAGTCCTTTTAACTCTTGTACTGTCAATTCTTCTTTTTCCATTAACATCTCTTTGAAATTACCAGGCTTGGTTATTTTTAGGACCCCTCTAATAATTTCACCCTCGCTGAAATGTTCTTGTAGGCCCTCTTCAATTTGTCGGCATAAGCTGTTAAAGCTGATCTCGGAAGTGGAGTCACCAATCTGACCTCCATGGACTTTGAACTCTCTCCGTGAGAGATATGGGGGTTCTCTCCTGAACACCTGATCATCAGTATTATGTGGAGTAGGGTAAGTCTGAAGAGGGAGTGGGATAGAGCTGGGCTGTGGGGGTGTAGCATAAGGACTCTTAGCCTGAATCTTTCGGCCAAGCTCTTCGTACATTTTCAACATCTGCTGGTATTCAGTGTCTACTGTGTATGTGAGGGTGTGACTAGTATTTGTGTTTGTGTCAGATGTTGTGCGATCAGAATGGACCTGAGCTTGAGCTGCACTTGTGACATGTGTTTTGTCTCTTTGTGCTGTTATGTGCTGGGACTGACTAATTTGTGTAATTTTGTCTCTTAGATCAAGTAACACAGCCATTCCCTCATCTTCTCTTCCCAACAGGTTCTTACAACACAAAAACCCACTTACAAAATTAAAACATCCCTCTTCATCACCCAGTTCTACTTGTGAGTCCTCACTCTCGTCGATTTGTTCGATGTTTTTAGCGATAAAGAAGAGTTCATCAGCCGACAGTTCACAGAGGGCTTTTCTAATCTCCCTCACCAGGTTTCTTCTCTCATTTGCCATTGTACTGACCTCCAATACCACCGTTAAAAACAGTCAAACAACAGCAGGGATTCCATTCAGGGATTCACAGTAAGCTGGTCTTCGGATTCTTTCGGATAAGCTCCACTCCTCCAGCAGGCGGCGCTATCCCGGACGAGCCCCCAAGAACTGTAGCGGGTACAGGATTTCCGTATCAGCTGACAGTTAAGTGTTCCCAGCAATCTGTGGAATGGTGGAATAAAGACAAGACAACAATGTGCGTGTGATCAGCTCCGGTCTTGCTGGGTTATCTATTTTCCCAAAACATTCACATTGGAACAAACAGAAATGTCAAAAATATACATTATGTCACAATAAATCGTTTTTTATGCAAATCTTCACTGTTTCAGTCCTTTCTTCCAATTACACAGTGTTTTCATGAAGATCTGTCCATCAGCCAATCACTGTGTAACTCATTTGCATATTCAAAATGCTGTTCAGTGTTACATGACTTTATGTGCTTTCTCACAATCCAAATCAACTAAACAATATCACACATGTATCCAAATATTGAGTTTCTGTAGGTTTTACCCATTTAAGACCTTGCACAAGCATTTTAAAGTGAATTAAACATTATAATTACTTGATATAAAGACATATTTAAACATATTCACCTTAAATCAACACTGCAACAGGACATACATAGCATCCAATCGCGGGTGAACATCGCAAATTCAATTAATAATTAATCGTGCAAAACCTTATCAAAAGGAATCAATTTCCAATGCTTAATATGCACTAACATGTATTCTTTCATCATCCATTCAGATTGACATAAAACAATCGACTAACCTGTGGAATGGTGGAATAAAGACAAGACAACAATGTGCGTGTGATCAGCTCCGGTCTTGCTGGGTTATGACGATCAACGCAGCAGACCCATAACAACACACTGCACTCACATAGCGCCCTCTACTGGTCTGGCAGAACCACCATTCCTTCAATGTATTTTCACATACAGAGAATATATTAAATACATCAATTGTGACTGACCAACAATTGGGGCATCACATTACCATCTTGTATTTTTGACAAAATTTAAAGTTTTATTACATGTTTGTTCCTGAAATCCTTCCTTTTGCTGGGATCAGGACTGTTGGGAATCAAATGTATCCCAATCTTACTAAAAAGTTCTGAACAACACAAACTGGTGATTTGAATCAGATTACCAGATTTGAACAACCAATTTTTAAGATTTTATCCAATCCAATAGCTGCAATCCCTCCAGATTACTGCTGAATTACTGCTGGGCTCAGGATAGTAAATCTCACTGTTATAAATATTCCACATAGTAAATCTCACTGTTAATGAAGTAAAATGAATGTGAATCTCTGACAGGCTGATGAACAGACAGATGTAAGGAATCACAGAAGATGATGGACTGAAGACTGAAGAAAAAATATCAACATGTCCAGCAGAGAAAGCAGAGGTAAGAGTTTGATCTATGGAACTTATTGATAGTTGAATAAACAGTTATTTTTTTTTAAACAAAAGGCTTTAAAAGAAAACAACAGTTTGATTAAAAAATGGACTACTACTTGCACAACTACTTCCACGTTCAGTTTAATACAACTCGGTATGTCTGGCAGCGCACTTACATTCAGACATGAGAATGCAGATTATTATATGTTTTATGGCTGTGAGTTGATTAAAACAATAAGTCATGTTCTCTATGCGTTAACATGAAGTATCTTGAACCTGTTGAAATGTTCATATAAATATAATAAATATTTTCCTTTTAAATAATGTGCATTCAGAATGATAAATAAATATATTTCTCCCATAATCTGCCACAGTCTTCTCTTTAACAGTGTTTTTCTCTTGCTGATCATATTTCGTACCTGTTGAGTTTACATATTTAAATTTACGTGCCTTAAATAAATCTAACGATTTTAAATAATGAATTAATCTTAAACAATAATGCATTGCCAGCGCTACTACTATGAAAATTAAATTTTGGCATAAACATGTAAATTACATACAATTAAATGATTGTCAATTTAAAAAAAAAAACCGAGTGCTTTAAACATTTAATTAAAAAAATAATAACTAAAGGCTCGTTCTGATATTATTAATCAGAATATCTCTTCTACTGACACTGAAAATGTCTGAATTTTTAAATCTTCTTGCAGACACTCATTTTAGGTGGCGTTTAGTCTCAGTGACTACTGTACATCGAAAATATATAAAGCCGGAAATAAATTTGTACTTTCTCAAAACAGAAGTGCCTCACGAAGCTCAGTGAAAGTAGTTCATTATACAAGTTTACAGAAGATCTTCAGATTGTTGTATGCATGCAGTGAAACTTCAGATACCTGTTTGAGCATCTGCTAAAGGGAAAATTTATCTTTGTCCTTAAGATAAGATGATTTATTGACACGATTCATGTAATCTTTACTTAAAGTAAAAAGTTTATACATTTAACAGCTGCAGCGGTTGTCTTAATGGCATTAATCACATTGAATGTCAAGATTTAAAATACAGGTGCTGGTCATATAATTAGAATATCATCAAAAAGTTGATTTATTTCACTAATTCCATTCCAAAAGTGAAACTTGTATATTAAATTCATTCATTACACACAGACTGATATATTTCAAATTTTATTTCTTTTAATTTTGATGATTATAACTGACAACTAAGTAAAATCCCAAATTCAGTATCTCAGAAAATTATATTCTAATTTTCTGAGATACTGAATTTGGGATTTTACTTAGTTGTCAGTACTTAAGACCAATACCAAGAAAGGATTTTTAGAAATCGTGGCCAACTGAAAGTATGAACAAGAAAAGTATGAGCATGTACAGCACTCAATACTTAGTTGGGGCTCCTTTTGCCTGAATTACTGCAGAAATGCGGCGTGGCATGGAGTCGATCAGTCTGTGGCACTGCTCAGGTGTTATGAGAGCCCAGGTTGCTCTGATTGTGGCCTTCAGCTCTTCTGCATTGTTGGGTCTGGCATATCAGCATCTTCCTCTTCACAATACCCCATAGATTTTCTATGGGGTTAAGGTCAGGCGACTTTGCTGGCCAATTAAGAACAGGGATACCATGGTCCTTAAACCAGGTACTGGTAGCTTTGGCACTGTGTGCAGGTGCCAAGTCCTGTTGGAAAATTAAATCTGCATCTCCATAAAGTTGGTCAGCAGCAGGAAGCATGAAGTGCTCTAAAACTTCCTGGTATACAGCTGCATTGACCTTGGACCTCAGAAAACACAGTGGACCAACATCAGCAGATGACATGGCACCCCAAACCATCACTGACTGTGGAAACTTTACACTGGACCTCAAGCAACGTGGATTGTGTGCCTCTCCTTTCTTCCTCCAGACTCTGGGACCCTGATTTCCAAAGGAAATGCAAAATTTACTTTCATCAGAGAACATAACTTTGGACCACTCAGCAGCAGTCCAGTTCTTTTTGTCTTTAGCCCAGGCGAGACACTTCTGATGCTGTCTGTTGTGGCAAGAGTGGCTTGACACAAGGAATGCGACAGCTGAAACCCATATCTTGCATACGTCTGTGCGTAGTGGTTCTTGAAGCACTGACTCCAGCTGCAGTCCACTCTTTGTGAATCTCCCCCACATTTTTGAATGGGTTTTGTTTCACAATCCTCTCCAGGGTGCGGTTATCCCTATTGCTTGTACACTTTTTTTCTACAACATCTTTTCCTTCCCTTCGCCTTTCTATTAATGTGCTTGGACACAGAGCTCTGTGAACAGCCAGCCTCTTTTGCAATGACATTTTGTGTCTTACCCTCCTTGTGCAAGGTGTCAATGGTCGTCTTTTGGACAACTGTCAAGTCAGCAGTCTTCCCCATGATTGTGTAGCCCACAGAACTAGACTGAGAGACCATTTAAAGGCCTTTGCAGGTGTTTTGAGTTAATTAGCTGATTAGAGTGTGGCACCAGGTGTCTTCAATATTGAACCTTTTCACAATATTCTAATTTTCTGAGATACTGAATTTGGGATTTTCCTTAGTTGTCAGTTATAATCATCAAAATTAAAAGAAATAAACATTTGAAATATATCAGTCTGTGTGTAATGAATGAATATAATATACAAGTTTCACTTTTTGAATGGAATTAGTGAAATAAATCAACTTTTTGATGATATTCTAATTATATGACCAGCACCTGTAAAAGCTGAGTTTGTTCATGGCAAACTTCTTTTGATAATCAATAAATCTGTTAATTTTTAAACTGTTCTCATTAATGTTTTTTGGTAGTTGCTATTAGTTGTTATATTCCAGAGTCAAATTTCTGTTTTTTCTGCAGCTGTTGTTCACAGTTCTGCTTGCAGGAGAAGATGGAGCAAAGAGACAGCACCCGACAGTAAGTCTATAGATGAATATTGATGACCATGATGAACAACATGGAACTAATGTGGGCAGTATTGGTCCATCTAAAACACAAATATAAAATTCAGACCTTAAAAGCAGCTCCTGCTGTTGTGTTTTCTGTGGTATTGGAATGTTTCAGCTTGTTTCTCAACATGTTATTCGTGTGTGTGTTTCAGTGAGTGATCTGAGGATTGTTCTCCTGGGGAAGAATGTGTCAGAAAACAGTGGAGTGGGAAACTTCCTGTTGGGACGAGCAGCGTTTGACAGTGAAGCTCCTCCAGATGTTGTAGAGAGAGTCGGAGGAAGATTGAAGAACAGACACGTGATGGTCATCAACAGTCCTCAGCTGCTCCAGACAAACATCTCAGATCATCAGATCACACAGACAGTGAGAGAGTGTGTGAATCTGTCTGATCCTGGACCTCATGTGATCGTTCTGCTCCTCAAACATGATCAGTGTTCAGCAGAAGATCAGGAGTGTGTGGAGAAGGTGCTGGACTCTTTCTCTGAGAGGGTTTATCAACACACCATGGTGCTCACCACACAAGAGCCCACTGAAACCAATGACATCCTACATAAAATCATTCAGAAATGCTTCAACAGACACTTCAGACTTCAGAGAAGCAGCTCTCCTGATGATCTTCTGCAGATGTTTGAGGACATTGTGACAATTAATGATGGACGACACCTGGTTTGTGCAGAAGGTTCACAGTATTTCACAATGGAGCAACAAGCCACAGAAAGATGTGAGTGTGATGATATTTGATGTTTCTAGAGATAAATTAACAGTTTTTAAATGTTCTTCTTCTACTGTCAGTTTCAGAGTGTGTGAAGCTGAATCTGGTTGTGTGCGGGAGTGATGGGACATTAAAATCCTCCGTATCAGAGCTGATCCTGAGAGACGTGGAGCTTCATGGATGTCAGATCAGTCTGGTGGAGCTTCCAGCTCTGTTCAACACTCGTCTCTCAGAGGAGGAAGTGATGCGTCAGACTCTCCGCTGTGTGTCTCTCTGTCATCCTGGAGTTCATGTTTTCCTCCTCATTATTCCTGATGCTCCTCTCAATAATGAAGACAAAGCAGAAATGGAGGAGATCCAGAGGATCTTCAGCTCCAGAATCAACAAACACATGATGATCCTCATAATGCAGAGTTCAGAGCATCAGACAGCAGAACTCGATGAAGAAACACAGTCTGTCATTGAGAGATTTGGAGGACGACATCATTTTTTTGGTCCCAACACACAAGTGTCCACATTGATGGAGAACATTGAGAAGATTCTGGAAGAAAACAGAGGAGAGTTTTTCTCCACAGAGACATTTCTGGAGGCGCAGGTGAAAAAACTGATGAAATATGAAGAGATGAAGAAGAAAATTCATTCACTGGAGACACATTTACTGACTCAAGGTAATGAGCAGAAAATCAGTTTATGTCTAAATCATTAGAGCTAGAAAAATGACAAAACAAATTGAATTTTACATTTAAATTCTACAGCAGTTTTTTATTTTTATTTTATAGTAGTGTTTTATGCATTTGTATTTTGTAGTGTGCAATAGAGAGCAATAGAAGCAATCAAGCCAACAATAGAGCAACAATATGCTGTGACTAGTCCCAATTAGTCTAGCATAGCACACACCACCAGGATTTAAAAAAAAAAAAAAAAGAGAAAATAGTATTGTATGTTAGTATTAATGGGTCAAGTGTTGACAAAAAAGATGCGTCTTCAGCAGTTTCTTGAAAATAGCTAAAGATTCGGCAGCTCGGGTTGAGATAGGCAGGTCATTCCAACAGCTAGAAACAGTCCAGGTAAAGGTCCATTAAAGTGATTTTGTGACTCTTTGGGATGGCTCCACAAGTCATCATTCACTTCCAAGCATCTGGAGGGCATGTATGTCTGAAGTAATGAACATAGGTATGGGGTGCCGAGCCAGTGGTTGTTTTGTAGGCAAACATTAGTGCCTTAAATTTGAGCAAGTGACAATTAGCAACCAAAGCAAATTTATGAAGAGGCGTGACATGCGCTTTCTTCGGCTCATTAAAGACCAGTCTTACTGCATCATTCTGGATCAGATGCAGAGGTTTGACAGTACATGCTGGAAGGCCAGCCAAGAGAGCATTACAATAGTCCAGTCTGGATAGAACAAGGAGCGGACAAGGAGTTGTGTGGCCTGCTCTGATAGGAAGGGTCTAATCTGCCTAATGTTGAATAAGGCAAATATGCAGGATCAGGTATTTTTAGCAAAGTGATCTGTGAAATTTAACTGATCATCAATCACAACTACAGAGTTCCTGGCTGTCTTGGAAGGAGTTATGGCAGAAAAATCTAGCTGACTGGAGAAATTGTGATGAAGTGTTGGGTTGGCACAGAACACAAGCAGTTCTGTCTTAGCAAGGTTGAGTTGAAGGTGATGGTCCTTCATCCAGCCAGAAATGTTTGTCAGACAGGCTGAGATGCAAGCATCTCCCATCGGATAATCTAGTTGGAATGAAACAAAGAGTTGTGTGTCATCAACATAGAAGTAAAAGGAAAAAACATGTTTCTGAATGGCAGATACCAGTGATGACATGTAGATGGAGAAAAGAAGTGGCCCAAGCACTGAGCTCTGAGGCACCCCGTTAGCTAGATGTTGTAACTTAGACAACCTTGAGGGTTGACATATCCAGCGAGATGAGTACTGATGATTTGGAAGTTGCTTGTACCAGTCTCAGGGCTTCAGTAACTGAGAGCAGGGCAGTCTCAGTTGAGTGGCCACTTTTGAAGCCAGACTGGTTGTTGTTCAGGAGGTTGTTCTGTGTAAGAAAGGTAGAAACTTGGTTGTACATGACTTGTTTTTGCAATGAATGGAAGAAGGGATACCAGTCTGTAATTTTCTAGAAGTGCTGGTTTTACAGTGGGTTTCTTAAGCAGTGGGGTTATCCAAGTCTGCTTAAATGCTGTGGAAAAGGTACCAGTGTGAAGAGAGGTGGTGATAATGTGAGTGATTGCAGGTACAATTGAAGAAGAGATGGTATGAAGAAGATGACTGTGGCATTTACGAAGTACATTACTAGCCATAGTCAGAGACCTTCAAACCATAGTCAGAGACCTCCAATGGAAGTGGAGACAAGGTGCTCCCTCTGTAATCATGAAAAGGGGCTGTCATAGGAAAGGAGAGCGAGCAATACCGTCCACTTGCATCCTGCTTCTTCATCTGTCGGCCTCTCCCAGTACAGGAGGTACAGAGGTAGTAGTGATGTTCAAGAGTGGCTTGACACAAGGAATGCGACAGCTGAAACCCATGTCTTGCATACGTCTGTGCGTAGTGGTTCTTGAAGCACTGACTCCAGATGCAGTCCACTCTTTGTGAATCTCCCCAACATTTTTGAATGGGTTTTGTTTCACAATCCTCTCCAGGGTGTGATTATCCCTATTGCTTGTACACTTTTTTTCTACCACATCTTTTCCTTCCCTTCGCCTTTCTATTAATGTGCTTGGACACAGAGCTCTGTGAACAGCCAGCCTCTTTTGCAATGACATTTTGTGTCTTACCCTCCTTGTGCAAGGTGTCAATGGTCGTCTTTTGGACAACTGTCAAGTCAGCAGTCTTCCCCATGATTGTGTAGCCTACAGAACTAGACTGAGAGACCATTTAAAGGCCTTTGCAGGTGTTTTGAGTTAATTAGCTGATTAGAGTGTGGCACCAGGTGTCTTCAATATTGAACCTTTTCACAATATTCTAATTTTCTGAGATACTGAATTTGGGATTTTCCTTAGTTGTCAGTTATAATCATCAAAATTAAAAGAAATAAACATTTGAAATATATCAGTCTGTGTGTAATGAATGAATATAATATACAAGTTTCACTTTTTGAATGGAATTAGTGAAATAAATCAACTTTTTGATGATATTCTAATTATATGACCAGCACCTGTAAAAGCTGAGTTTGTTCATGGCAAACTTCTTTTGATAATCAATAAATCTGTTAATTTTTAAACTGTTCTCATTAATGTTTTTTGGTAGTTGCTATTAGTTGTTATATTCCAGAGTCAAATTTCTGTTTTTTCTGCAGCTGTTGTTCACAGTTCTGCTCGCAGGAGAAGATGGAGCAAAGAGACAGCACCCGACAGTAAGTCTATAGATGAATATTGATGACCATGATGAACAACATGGAACTAATGTGGGCAGTATTGGTCCATCTAAAACACAAATATAAAATTCAGACCTTAAAAGCAGCTCCTGCTGTTGTGTTTTCTGTGGTATTGGAATGTTTCAGCTTGTTTCTCAACATGTTATTCGTGTGTGTGTTTCAGTGAGTGATCTGAGGATTGTTCTCCTGGGGAAGAATGTGTCAGAAAACAGTGGAGTGGGAAACTTCCTGTTGGGACGAGCAGCGTTTGACAGTGAAGCTCCTCCAGATGTTGTAGAGAGAGTCGGAGGAAGATTGAAGGACAGACACGTGATGGTCATCAACAGTCCTCAGCTGCTCCAGACAAACATCTCAGATCATCAGATCACACAGACAGTGAGAGAGTGTGTGAATCTGTCTGATCCTGGACCTCATGTGATCGTTCTGCTCCTCAAACATGATCAGTGTTCAGCAGAAGATCAGGAGTGTGTGGAGAAGGTGCTGGACTCTTTCTCTGAGAGGGTTTATCAACACACCATGGTGCTCACCACACAAGAGCCCACTGAAACCAATGACATCCTACATAAAATCATTCAGAAATGCTTCAACAGACACTTCAGACTTCAGAGAAGCAGCTCTCCTGATGATCTTCTGCAGATGTTTGAGGACATTGTGACAATTAATGATGGACGACACCTGGTTTGTGCAGAAGGTTCACAGTATTTCACAATGGAGCAACAAGCCACAGAAAGATGTGAGTGTGATGATATTTGATGTTTCTAGTGATAAATGAACAGTTTTTAAATGTTCTTCTTCTACTGTCAGTTTCAGAGTGTGTGAAGCTGAATCTGGTTGTGTGTGGGAGTGATGGGACATTAAAATCCTCCATATCAGAGCTGATCCTGAGAGACATGGAGCTTCATGGATGTCAGATCAGTCTGGTGGAGCTTCCAGCTCTGTTCAACACTCGTCTCTCAGAGGAGGAAGTGATGCGTCAGACTCTCCGCTGTGTGTCTCTCTGTCATCCTGGAGTTCATGTTTTCCTCCTCATTATTCCTGATGCTCCCCTCAATAATGAGGACAAAGCAGAAATGGAGGAGATTCAGGGGATCTTCAGCTCCAGAATCAACAAACACATGATGATCCTCATAATGCAGAGTTCAGAGCATCAGACAGCAGAACTCAATGAAGAAACACAGTCTGTCATTGAGAGATTTGGAGGACGACATCATTTTTTTGGTCCCAACACACAAGTGTCCACACTGATGGAGAACATTGAGAAGATGCTGGAAGAAAACAGAGGAGAGTTTTTCTCCACAGAGACATTTCTGGAGGTGCAGGTGAAAAAACTGATGAAATATGAAGAGATGAAGAAGAAAATTCATTCACTGGAGACACATTTACTGACTCAAGGTAATGAGCAGAAAATCAGTTTATGTCTTAATCATTAGAGCTAGAAAAATGACAAAACAAATTGAATTTTACATTTAAATTCTACAGCAGTTTTTTATTTTTATTTTATAGTAGTGTTTTATGCATTTGTATTTTGTAGTGTGCAATAGAGAGCAATAGAAGCAATCAAGCCAACAATAGAGCAACAATATGCCATGACTAGTCCAGTTACTCTAGCATAGCACACACCGCCAGGATTAAAAAAAAAAAAGAAGAAGAAATAAACTAGTATTGTATGTTAGTATTAATGGTCAAGTGTTGTTCAGCAGTTTCTTGAAAATAACTAAAGATTCGGCAGCTCGAGTTGAGATAGGCAGGTCATTCCAACATCTTGAAACAGTCCAGGAAAATGTCCATTAAAGTGATTTTTAGCCTCTTTGGGATGGCTCCACAAGGCACCATTCACTTCCAAGCGTCTGGAGGGCATGTATGTCTGAAATAATGAACATGGGTATATGTGTGCTGAGCCAGTGGTTGTTTTGTAGGCAAACATCAGTGCCTTAAATTTGAGCGAGTGACAGTTAGCAACCAAAGCAAATTTATGAAGAGGCGTGACATGCGCTTTCTTCGGCTCATTAAAGACCAGTCTTACTGCATCATTCTGGATCAGATGCAGAGGTTTGACAGTGCATGCTGGAAGGCCAGCCAAGAGAGCATTACAATAGTCCAGTCTGGATAGAACAAGGAGCGGACAAGGAGTTGGGTGGCCTGCTCTGATAGGAAGGGTCTAATCTGCCCAATGTTAAATAAGTTAACCCTCTACTGCACACATGTTGATGGCACATGAAAAAAAAAAATTCCACATCATTTTTTGGTTCATTTGGGAACATTTTATCGATTTAAAAAAAAAAAAAAAAAATTCCCCCCACCCTCCCCCAACCCCAAAATATTTTTTCGTTGCCTCAGGGCAACGTTGTGCGACAATGGTACAGAGTCATAGAGAAAATTATCATCAAAATCAAATTTAAAAAAAAAAAAAATCAAGAAATCATTAAGTAAAAAAGGAAAAACACTTGAAAGACATTGATATATTGAATTTGATACATGCATAGGTCTGTACCATGAAACATGCAATTCTGAACATGCAAAATAAAAAAAAACTTCATAAAACCTGACAAAAGGCTTCTCTACACCTTCACACACACACACACACACACACACACACACACATATTTTTTATGTACAGTTCATGTCATTTTAAATAAGATTACTAAAGCAAATAATATTGCCTTCTTCTCACACCATGTGCTCCTGTGACCATGTGTCAGAACAGGACGTCCCACCTCTTAATGGTGCTTGATATTGACTCCAACACCTTACTGGACTGTTATTTGGTACTTTCTCGACCTTTCTAATTAGTTGTTATCATTTAAAGAAAAAATTTCTAAACATAGGGCTTAAGAAAACTTTCCATTGCCTGAGGGCAACGCTGTGCTGTAGAGGGTTAAATCTGCAGGATTAGGCATTTTTAGATCTGTGAAATTTAACTGATCATCAATCACAACTACAAAGTTCCTGGCTGTCCTGGAAGGAGTTATGGCAGAAAAATCTAGCTGAATGGAGAAATTGTAATGAAATGTTGGGTTGGCACAGACCACAAGCAGTTCTGTCTTAGCAAGGTTGAGTTGAAGGTGATGGTCCTTCATCCAGCCAGTCTGTCAGGGAGACTGAGATGCAAGCAGCTTCCGTCCGATTGCAGGTACAATTGAAGAAGAGATGGCTTGAAGAAGATGACTGTGGCATTTGCGAAGTAGATTACTAGCCATAGTCAGAGACCTTCAAGCCGTAGTCAGAGCCCTCCAATGGAGGTGGAGACAAGGTGCTCTCTTGCGATCATACAAAGGGGCTGTAATAGGAAAGGAGAGCGGGCAATACACTTGTATCCTGCTTCTTCATCTGTCGGAGTCTCCCAGTACAGGACGTACAGAGGTAGTAGTGATGTGGTGCCACTCACGTCTCACACCTCCATTGGTCACCTCCCTTTAGGACTGACAGTTCAGAGGTGGTAGCATAATTTTGAATTTTGAATTACAGGCAACTTTGGTGGGTGATATCGCCACTTGGGTCCCACATCCTCATCTGTTGCCCTTGCAATACTTGGGAGTACGGAGGAAGTTTCACATTCCTATGGATATACATGGAGTTGGAAACATTGACAATGGTGAGGAGAATGGACTGTTCACAAAGGGGATGAGCATGACAGCTAGTTGTGTCCCGCTTTCCTATCTGTCGCCCCCTCCGATATGAAGGTTGCAACCATTTCCACATGTATTCACATATGAATGGGCAGTACAGACGAGGAGAATGGGCATTACCACCACTTGTGTCTTATTCTTTTATCTGTCGACCCTTTAGTTTGGACCTGCAGGTGATGGTGTGGACAAAGGGAACTATGTTAACACATTTTGTAATGTTTGCTAGGATTAATGAAATATCAGAGCATAAAAAGTGGTCATAGTCCCCATTAGTGGCCCACTCTCACTCTCTCTGCACTTCTTGCTAGAGCTGTAATAATGGCAACCAACTGATAAGGTCCATTTGGTTGAAAATAGTTGAGGGAGGGGATATGGCAACCTTCTCTCTCAGTGGCCCCAAAAGATTACTCTGGATAATCCATAGAGGTTTGGCAGTGAAAGTCTTTCAGTAATACAGTTGTAATCTGGCTCCCTGAAGGGGGAACGAAGCTGAGTCATTCTGTGTGTCTGTGTGTCTTCCTTTAAGGTGATGATGTTTTCTGCAGGAATTTTATAGCCTGCCTGTGTGTCTGTGACATTATCCGACTGCTTTAGTCAATCAGGATGGCATGTAATTACACATATTTCAGACATGGTTCACGCAGTGCTTTCCCATTTTGTCAAAACCATGGCACAGCATGTTGTTCTTCTTCTCAGGGAACCGTGTTACATAACCTGTGATGTTAGGATTAATTCATTTGATAATTTATAAAATGTCTTTAATATCTGGCTGAACCCAACTATCATCTTACTAGAGGCTTGAGGTAAGTTGTGCTAAAATGTATTAAGCTGTTTTAGGTACGGAAAAGGAAATAGGCTACATTTTAGTGTTGGATTTGCCCAATTGCGGTTTTCCAATTGGACGGGGAAGTTTTCTTGCGCGTTCGATCTTTTCAGTGTGGCAAAGTAGTTTAATTCCAAGTAAACTTTTATCTGACTCCATTTTATTATGACCTCAAATTTAGTTTAGAATGCCAACTGATTATTGACCATTTATATGATAATTTATCTAGACATTTGATTACTCTATTTAACACTTTTCTCTTATTGTACTCATTCATTTGGATTCCTATAATGCTTTGACTCTTGTACCAGCCAGGTATACAATTTCATGTACACAAACTTGTCAGTCTTGGTCATTAGACAGAGGCGATATTCTAGAGGCCGTACCGACTTCTCATTCTAGAATATGTTTATTTAGTCCCCATAGATCTGGACACACTGAATTAAGGTAAGATTACTTTTAACTATAAGCCATGACCATTACCATAAAATCAGGCTGACCAATTTAGCTTCTTCTAGTGGTAACTTTACATAATCATGCAGTGGTTTACCCACAGACACTTAGTTAGAATAATCTCACCATAATCAGAGGTTGAGACCAAGTAAAGTTGAGTCAGGTAAATGTATCATGTCAATCATATGATCAATTCAAAGATGTTCAATACAAACAACAACTGCTCAGAAACAGAGTAAAAGATTACAGGATCGAGCCCTGAGCCTCCTGCAACATCTCTTTAAATACCCAGACCAAGACAGAAACTTCTTTCAAATGGAAACATGAGTTTTCAATGGGAATTTGCATTAATCAGGGTTCCAGATTTGCGTTAAAGACCCCGTGAAGGTGGACACACCCACTACAGAGAGCAAAATATCTCTAAAATCTTAAAACATTTATTACCTTCTGGTTTACTTCTGTGGGAATAAGACATTTGTACCAGTCACACTGAGACATTTTAAATGATACCAAACATGAATAATGTTGTATGATAACTGTTCACATTAAACCATATAGATTTTGGGTGAATTTCAGGTCATCTCTGCATGTAGAGAGAAGAAATGGGGGAAGAGGGGGAGAAGGAAAGGAAATGTAGATTAAGGCATACTGAGGTGTGATTGACTCAGTGTGATTGTGTCTCGGATGGGGATACTAATTTCGCAAGAGAGAGTCCAAATGTTAAAGGTGCCCTAGAATCAAAAATTTAATTTACCTCGGCATAGTTGAATAACAAGAGTTCAGTACATGGAAAAGACATGCATTGAGTTTCAAACACCATTGTTTCCTTTTTCTTATGTAAATCTCATTTGTTTAAAAGACCTCTGGAAAACAAGCGAATCTCAACATAACACCGACTGTTACGTAACAGTCGAGATCATTAATATGTACGCCCCCAATATTTGCATATGCCAGCCCATGTTCAAGGCGTTAGACAAGGGCAGCCAGTATTAACATCTGGATCTGCACAGCTGAATCATCAGACTAGGTAAGCATGCAAGAACAATAGCGAAAAATGGCAGATGGAGCAATAATAACTGACATGATCCATGATATCATGATATTTTTAGTGATATTTGTAAATTGTCTTTCTAAATGTTCCGTTAGCATGTTGCTAATGTACTGTTAAATGTGGTTAAAGTTACCATAGTTTCTTACTGTATTCATGGAGACAAGACTGTTGTTATTTTCATTATTAAACACTTGCAGTCTGTATAATTCATAAACAACTTCATTCTTTATAAATCTCTCCAACAGTGTGTAATGTTAGCTTTAGCCACGGAGCACTATCAAACTCATTCAGAATCAGATGTAAACATCCAAATAAATACTTTACTCACATGATTTGATGCATGCATCCAGCATGCATGACAAACATCTTGTAAAGATCCATTTGAGGGTTATATTAGCTGTGTGAACTTTGTTTTTTGCACTGTATTACAGTCGCAAGCTCGCTGGGCAGGGAGCGTGCGATTTAAAGGGGCCACAGCCCCTGAATTGGTGCATAGTTAATAATGCCCCAAAATAGACAGTTAAAAAAATTAATAAAAAAAAATCTATGGGGTATTTTGCGCTGAAACTTCACAGACACATTCAGGGGACAACTAGGACTTATATTACATCTTGTGAAAAAACATTCTAGGGCACTTTTAATTTCCTTTGTTTGCTCAAAGAATAGCCCTCTCTTGGTCCAGACAGTCCGGCAATCAGTCTTACAAATATAACAAAGATTATATTTTATTCATCAAAATAAGGAAACGGGTGAAAATTGCTCATTGCACCCCAATCCCCCTGTTGGTTTCTGAGTCACTTGAATTAATAAAGATGTTTTCTTAAATTTCAGTATGAATTGATCTGTTTTAATTTTCAGGTTCAAGAAAAAAAACAGATGAAGTGAGGATTGTGCTGCTGGGAAAAACTGGAGTTGGGAAAAGTGCAACTGGAAACACAATCTTAGGAAGAGACGCATTTACAGCAGAAACATCTCAAGAGTCAGTGACTAAAGAGAGTCAGAGAGAAACATCTGAAATCAACAGCCGACACGTTACTGTGATCGACACTCCAGGACTGTTTGACATTGAACTTTCTAATGAGGAGATCCAGAGAGAAATCAGCCACTGCATCTCCATGATCCTGCCTGGACCACATGTGTTCATCATTGTGCTCAATTTAGGACAACGATTCACTCAAGAAGAAGCAGCATCAGTGAAGATCATCCAAGAGACATTCGGTAAGAAATCTCTAAAGTACACCATGGTGCTCTTCACCAGAGGAGATTATCTGAAGAACAACACCATTGAACAGTGTTTGGGAAAACCTGGATCTCCTTTGATGAAGCTGATTGAAGCGTGTGGAAACAGATTCCATGTGTTCAATAATAATCAGACTGGAGACCGAACACAGGTGTCTGATCTACTGGAGAAGATAGACAACATGGTGACAGCGAACGGAGGGAGTTTCTACTCATGTAAGATGTTCAGAGAGATGGAGAGAGAGAAACAAGAACAACAGATGAAGATCCTGATGGACAGAGTCAGAGAAAGAGAAGAACTGATAAACAAACTAGAAGAAGAGATGAAAAGAGAACAAGACAAATATAAAAATGATATTGAGCAACTAAAGCAAGAAAAAGAGAAAGTAAAAACAGAAAAAGAAAAATGTCAAATCAAATACGACACAGAAATAGACAGACTGCTAAACAGAATAGAGAATGAGAGGAAGAAAAGAGAAGAATATATAGAAAAAGAAGAACAATATAAAACACAAATACAAGAGAAAGAGAGAGAAATCCATGAAATGAAGAGAGAACAAGAGATATTTAAAAATGAAATAGAGGAAATGAGGCAAGAAAAAGAGATAATAAAAACAGAAAAAGAAAAACTTCAGATCAAATATGAAACAGAAATAGACAGACTGATGAACAGAATAGAGAACGAGAGGAAGCAAAGAGAAGAATATAATGAGAGAGAAGAGCAATACAAAAGACTAATGAAAGAGAAAGAAGAGAGTGAGGAAAAGATGTGTGAGGAGATGAAGAGAGAGAGAGTGGAATGGGAAAAACAGAAACTACAGGAAAAGACAAGAAGAGAAGAAGAGGATGAGAAAAGAAGAGAGAAAGAACAGAGAGTTTGTGATGAATTTAATCAGAGACTGAAACAAGAGAGAGAGAGAATGGAAAGACAGAAAAAAGATCTTCAATCTAAACATGAAGAAGAAGAAAACAAGATGAAGATCCTGATGAAGAAACTGAACAGAGAAAGAGAAGAACTGATGAAGAAACATGAAGAAGAGAAAGAGAGAATGAAGATGATGATGGAGGAAGAACGACAGAATCAGGACAAAGAGAGAAAAAGAAGAGAAGCAGAGTTTAAAGAGAGAGAAGAACAATACAAAAGACTAATGAAAGAGAAAGAAGAGAGTGAGGAAAAGATGCATGAGGAGATGAAGAGAGAAAGAGATGAATGGGAGAAACATAAACTAGAGGAAAAGACGAGAAGACAAGAAGAGGATGAGAAAAGAAGAGAGAAAGAACAGAGAGATTGTGATGAATTTAATCAGAGACTGAAACAAGAGAGAGAGAGAGTGAAAAGAGAGAAAGAAGATCTTCAATCTAAACATGAAGAAGAAAAAAACAAGATGAAGATCCTGGTGGAGAAACTGAACAGAGAAAAAGAAGAACTGATGAAGAAAAATGTACAAGAACGACAAAATCAAGACAAGGAGAGAAAAAGAAGAGAAGAAGAATTCAAAAGAGAAAATGAGAAACATCAGACAGAGACACAAGATGAGATGAGACGCGAACGAGAGACATTTAAACATGAAAAAGAGGAAATGAGACAAGAAACAGAAAAAGTAAAAACAGAAAAAGATCATCTGAAGACAGAAAGAGACAATCTGCAAACAATGTTACAGAGTGTGTGTGTGGTGGTGTTTTGTATTGTTCTCTATTGGTTGTATTGTTGGTGCCATCCTCCACCTCCTCCACCTTGTCCACCTTGTCCACCTCCTCCTCCTCCACCTCCTCGCTGTTGGCTTTGGTGACTTTTTCAAAAGGAATACATTTGCGTAGCATATTTCGTGAACCCATACATTAGTGGATGTTTAGTTAACTATATTCTCAGCCTTGCTCATGACTTGCTTAAACTACAGTTGTTTACTTCTAGGTAACAGTTTATAATGTTTTCATTAGTATGCACATTTTGTGCAGTCGATTGTAACTGAATGACAGGCTCTTCGTGTAACAGCAGAACATCTTCAGCTATTGTCTACAATGAGTTCAGCGCGTTGTGCTCTTACTTTGTGATGATACATGTCTTAGCTTATGCTTACCTGTTGTGACTAACATTCTCTGGTTTTCTGGTTGTTGACAAATGCTGAAAATGTTGCTGAAACTATGGTCTATTGTCTTTTCATGGTTTCCTTGAAGAACGATACACACACCACAAGGTTTAATTTTTCAATTGCACAATAAAATCAACCATCCCATTTTATTATTCTGGGTGTCCTGTACTTTCAATTATTTGTTCATCAGGGACCCAGTGCTGCACAGAGATACTCGCCCTGGGATTTGCAGTAAACTCACGGACATAAACTCGCCAGTCTGATCTTCGTCAGAGGGTGTAATAAGTTGGCTAATACCTTTAGTCGGTTGCCTACTGCTCACTTGAACAAAAGTGTATTTTAATTTAGCCACTTCCATACATCTTACTAAATCAGCGGTAAACAGAAATCAAAAGGTCTTCAGATGAAGTGTCTACTGCTCCTTCAGTTTGTTCTACCCTGGACACAGATTTACGGTAGCATTAGCCTCCCATAATTTACTGGTAATAATGATTTCAGGAGAATCTAGAGTAAATCAAATATGTTTGTTTGTTTATTTATCCATGTCTTTTTAGATAACTGGTATCAATCTCAGACAAAATAATTTGCCAGATCTATGAAAACTCTACTTAGAGGTTGTTCCACATTATTGAGCAAGTCACAGTTCTCATGCAAAATGGGGAGGAAGAAAGATTTTTCTGAAGATGAAAAGCATGAAACGGTCCAATGTTGTGCAAAAGGCATGAAAACAACTAATATTGTGTGAAACTGAATGGAAATGATCAAATTATCATTAGATTTTTTCTAAAAACAGTTTCAAAAGTGTTTTTCAAACTTTCTCATGGCTTTCACTTTCATTCAGCAGCAAAAAAATTTAAGAACAAGTATACCAAAATAGATATTAATATCTATTTTGGTAAACTTGTTCTTAGTCCACAGACAATTTTTACAGGTTTCTTTCAGGTGTTACAGGCAGTGATGTATTTATAAAATAAATCCCAGCCGCTTGAGCCTTTTGTTGTGTTTCATTTCAGTAATTTTGGCAGTCAAAGCTGACAAGCTCTGTCAACTAATGAGAAACCCTATAGGATTCAGACTGGTGCTTTTCTTTTGGACTGCTCCAGATTTCCATCTGATCTGTGACATTTGGTCCGTCTGTTTGAGACTTCTGTCGTCAGTCCGCGTCTCTTCCATCCACCAGCCAGAGTGTTCTCCATCTTCTACCTGAGACACTCTAAATCGACTACTGAGCCAGTTCTGTACTGGACCTCCTTCAGGGATCGAACTGTTGCTCCCCCTTCTGTTCTCCAGCTGTAGCGTGCCGAGATTCAACGCCTGGCAGTCTGTTTTTGTTCTGTTTTCTGTTTGGGATTCTAAATAAATGTTGCTAACCTGCTCCTTTGCCTCTGTGTCTTCTGCAGTCGCATAACAGATGGTACATAATTAACAGGGGCGTAATAGTTTTTTATCCAACCTGATCTCACAGCAATTCATATGTATTTTACAAGGTGGCTAATTTGTATGAATTCATATGAATGACCTACCCGAAGTTGTTCCATATTGTAAGACTTGATTTTCCTGCTCAGACAAAAACTGAGATCAAGTGCCCTGCAATAAAGCAATGAAACTCATCTGGAGAGAAGATCTCAAATAAATAGCATAGGACAACACCTTGCCCTACAGGATATTCAAGATATATACAGGATTTCTGACTATCGCTGCCTTAAATAAGTTGCAGTTTTTGTAAAAATATATAAAAACTATGCTTTTTGTTATGAGTAAGCAGAGCGTGACCAACTTAAAGGTAGATATTTACCCTGCATCCAATGTTTAAGATCAGAACTGACGAGTTTGTGTCCGTGAAGAGCACTCAGTTGGCTGAAGTGACTTTTCTAAAGCGATACCAGGACTGCCAAGGCCGTCTGAATCCATTTTTTGGGCCGGTGGGGAGGTTCCTTACAACATTATTAAGCAAGTCACAGTTCTTATGCAATATGGGGAGGAAGAAAGATAATTATTAATAAACCTTAAATGAGAACTTTTGTATTGAATTTGTCTTGCTTTCATATAGCATTACAGTTCATAACATTAAAAAGTTCTGTTTTACTTCAGAAATGACTGGCACAATTTACCCCAACATATTCTCCCCAAAGGCACAACTTACCCCGCAGCAGGGGCAAGTTGTGCCACGAGACCACTTTTTTCCCAAAAGCTATATTTCTGAAACGATTTATTTCAGATCCAAAATTATTGTTCTCAGGGAAGCACCACATCCTGAAGTATATGTACATTCTTCAGTTGAAGGCATTACTGCCATGGCCTCACTTTAAAGTCACTTTGAGTAAAAACTGGCACAACTCACCCCACTTTCCCCTATATAAAACCATTTGTTTATTTGTCTACAATTAAAGTTTCTTCTTGCATCTACAAATGAAACATCTATATATCGTCGCTGCCCGATGAAAATCACGTATGTCCAAAACGGTTACTTTTCAGGAAGTGAAAAAAACACCGTATTTCAAAAGCAGTTGAATGTAGCGTTGTCATACTTGGTACGGCATCTTTACATGTAACCATATTCTTGCCAGTGTAATGATATAATCCACATTTGACCAAAATTTAGTTTAAATGGACATACATGCATATTTTACAATAACGGTGGTCGATACGCGTTCTTCCGATCATTAATTAGAATGGCCAAGTCGCGTTTCATATTGACAGATGAATACGCTCAGTTTATTAAATAGCCTACGTCTTAGTTTATTAAATACGCTTATGAGGCGACCAGGGCGGGCGATAGCCGTGAGGGAACGGCGCGAGGCCGGTGACGCGAGTGATAATGAGCATTACCTGGGAGGCGCACCGGCCTTGAGTCCCTCACGGAGGAGCTCCGGGAGCATAAAAGGAGGAGCGACTACAGTGAAGGACGAGAGAGGACCAGGCCTGGACTTTATTTTATGTTTTATTATGTTTGTGTGGCCGGCAGACGTCCGCGAGGGTCTGCCGGCATTACTTTCGTTTTGTTTATTTTTAATTAAAGTTTTGTTTGAATGTTCGCCGGTTCCCGCCTCCTCCTTCCCATATATACGAACTACGTTACAGCTTAGTTTATTTAATATTAATTATAAATTTATTAAATGTCTCTTGCAAACTATGAAGGGACAATGAATCAATACACTGACATGGTAATGCTAGACAGATACTTTGTTTGCACAGTCCTACCATAATTTTGTCACAGGGGGGAAACGTTTACCTCGATAAAGGAAAGTCATTGTCTCACCAGGCTATGTTTATTTGGCAATGTAACCTCACAGTGTTATTCGGCTATCCAGTGCTGAGCTTCGATGAAAACTTCAGGAGACCGGCGAGATGCTTCCACAGGGCGGGAGATACGCGGCGTGATTGACAGCTTTGACACCAAGTCCAAAGTCCCATGTCTTTCCGGAGAAGTAGATGAATTTATGTGTTGTAACTTTCTTTCTTTCTTTCTTTCTTTCTTTCTTTTTTTTTTCTAAATTGATCCTTCAACAAAAGCCAACAATGAAATTGCCAAGGGTGTATATATATAAAAATCAAACCCCAAAAAATGTAACTATATAAACATAAAATTACAAAATAAATAAACAAAACAACAAATAAAACAAATATTTCAATATCTTTAATGTACTAAATAACTATATATATATATATATATATATATATATATATATATATATATATATATAATTGCTAACACCATTGAGATTTCAGCATTCTTTAAAACAAAATAAGTCAGTAAATATGCATATATTGTGTAAGCATATACTCACAAGCAATTAAAAACAAACAGCAGGGTCAGTTTTTAAATCGGTTGGTGAATTTGTCTTTTGAAGTACAAGAATTGAAAGAGAATTCAGGACTGTATGAGAAGTGGCTTTTCGTGAGCACATTTTGGATGAACGCACACAAGAATCCTTCCGCAGCATATGCGAGTTCACTTTCGAGTCTTGTGCCTGAATGTTTAAACTGGCAATGCTGAAATGAGTTTAGTTTAAACACAGATGGTAATGTGTGCTGCTCAGGTCTCATCTGAGGTTGTGCTCTATCAACACCTGGGTAATGACAGCACTCGCATTGAATAAAGTTTAGAAAAGTTATCGTTTTGTCCATGTTTTTTATTTTATTTTATTTTTTCATCATCACTGTTGTAACATACTGAGAAGCAAATATGCATATCCATCAGTTGAAACATACATAGCTGACCTTTGTCTGTCTGTTTTACACAATAATTTCAACAATTGTTTCCTGGCAAATGACAAATGTTTTATACATAAGCGCTGATATGAAACAAAGATAGATCCATAATTTTCTTGAAATATAAAGGTGCTCAGTGTTATTTCATCAGTCAGTCATGGAAGTCTGGTGTTTGTTTGAGTGGCGCATGTAATATCAGAACAAGAGAGAGTGAAAGGAATCTGTCATTTAAATAAATATAGAAACTGCCTCAAATGAACTATTAAAATAAGATTTAAGTTCTGTCTGAAAGCTGCAATAAATTTTTTATTGGTTAAAATGGATGGAGTTATGACTCCACCTGCTGAGCTAACTAACTTGTGGAACATGCAGATGAAAGGCAGCGGGACATGCAAAAGTTATGTTTAGCTTAACTAAAGTTTATTTTGAGCTAATATAGGTCAACTTAACTTACCAGTAATTGTTATCACCGTTATGATGGCAATCCGGCTTACAGTCAGAAAAAAGGCACCAAAACCTTTTCAAGGTGAAAAACAACATGATTATTTTGCTGTTAACATTACAAGTGAAAGCATTTGAAAATGTTTCTTTTACATAAAAAAATTAATATAGGCCTACTAACCTTTTTGGTGAGTCATTTTTGTCTGTTCACCTCCACCCAGAGTTTAAAAATGGGATTTTCACGGGCAAGTTCACTACTGTAAATTGAATTTACACTACAGAAAAAATTACAGTAGTCAACATATTTTCCCATAATGTATACTTTATAAAAATTTAACAGTATCTTACTTTACATATAAAAGTACAGTACTGTTCAAATGACAGAAATTAGTTACAGTGTAAGTTTCTAGATCATTCATTCTTCTTTGCATCTGGTTAAATATTTGTTAAATTTGATCCACTCATCAATCTAGACACATTACCTTTGCAGTGATGAACTTTAGCTCAGATGTCACAGCATCCACTTTTTCATTCAAGTGGGAGATCTTTCACTCTTGTGTCAGAGCGACGGCTGACCTGCTGCATTATGTTGTCCAACTGAGATGAGATATCAATTTTCCATCATCACTGGCCTTTTTCTTAGCAGCTGGTGACTTGCTTGGAGTAACATGCAGAGCTGGGATCTCCTCTTCGGCCAGACTAAATGATTCCTCCTCGCTCATAGAGGCAATGTAATAATGCCCGCAAGTTAACTAACGTTAACCAGTGCACATGTGCTAGCGCTAGCATACTGTTTTTCTGAGTAAGCCAAAAGTCCTCGCTCATGAACCATGGTGAAGCAAAAAGTAGTTGCCCCCCCCAAACCCCCCATCTACACACATCATTTTTACACAGTCTTAAATCTCCAATGCAGCACCTACTCCAGCACCTATTGCAACACCTATAACACATATAAGAACACCAACATTAGAACCTGCAATAACAATAACTCCAGCAGCTGCTACGGCACCTATTGCAGCACCTCTAAAAAGACCAGGATGTACTCCAGCACTTTCTCCAGCACGTTTAAGAAGATCAGCAACTTTAAGAACAGCAGTAACTACTCCACCAGCTACTCCAATAAATATTCCCATTATTACTCCAGAACATATTCCAAAAATCACTCCTTCAACTATAGATTTCGCTACTAAAACAACATATCCAGCCCATGCTACAGCTCCTACTCTAGCACTTATTGCAGCACCTTGAAGAACAGCAGGACCTATTTCAGCACCTATTGTAGCAACTTTACGAACAGCGCCACGTATTCCAGCCCCTATTGTAGCAACTTTAGGTAAAGCAGCAACTATTTTAACAACATTTTTAACAACTACAAGAAATACTTGTCCAAAAACAGCTCCACCAACTAAACCAATTACTCCAAAAACTACTCCACATACCACTTTAGAACATTTTCCAAATCTTGCACCTGCTACATCACACACTTTAGCAAATTGTACATCATACATTTTTGCAGGTCCTTTCACACATGATGGAATTAATATAACAGCACACACTAAAGCAAACAGTCTTACAAATTTAGCAGCAATTATTTCATCGTCTATTGTAGGAACTATAGGATCATCATCATCTAATCTAGCAAATACTTTTGCACCTGCTACAGCACCCAATGCAACAGCATAAAGAACAGCAGGAACTATTCCAGAAATTACTCCAAATACTACTCCACGACCTACTCTGTCACCTACTACAGATCTTATTACATCATCTAATTTAGGACCTGCTAGAGCACCTATTGCAGTACCTATAAAAACAGCAGCAGCTACTCTAGCACCTACTCTAGCACCTGCTTCAGCACCTGTTTCAGGAACTTGAAGAACAGCAGCAGCTACTCCTCTAGCACCTGCTACAGCACCTATTGCAGCAAATTGAACAGCAGCAACTGATCCAAAAACTATTCCAGAAATTACTCCAAAGACTACTCGACTACCTACACTATCATCTACTCTAGATCTTAATACAACATCTAATCCAGCACCTGTTACAGCACCTATTGCAGAACCTTGAAGAACAGCAGCAACTACTCTATCAATTATTTCATGAAGTACTGTATATGCAACCTCATAAAATGTAATTACAGCAGCAGATATGTTAGCAACTATTTTATCACCTATTGCAGAAACTTTATGAACAGCAGCAACTACTCTAGCACCTACTCCAGTAGGAGCAGCAGCATCTAACAGCTTTTGAACTTGTGTAGTATCTCCCTCTATCTTGTTGTTGAACACATAGTATCTCCGATCATACTTCTGAATGAATTTCTTCAGTGCTTCATTGTCATCAATGAATTTTTTTAAAGTCATGTTTTCTTCCTCCAGTTGGTCTCCTCCAGTGAAGAGAATCCAGGTTTTCTTCAAGCGTTTTTCTCCCAGCAGCTTCTCAATCTTTTCCACAGTTTTTCTCTCTTCTTCAGTGAATCGATCAGCTTTGATGACCAGCAGAAACACACAGCGACCTGATTCACATTTCTGAAGAAAATTTTCATTCATCATCTGCTGAATCTCCTGTTCACTCATATCTGTATCATATAATCCTGGTGTGTCATAAACAGTGACTGGAATGACACCAACAGTTCCAGATTGCACAGTAATATCTCGTGTGACAGATATGGGGCTTTTCTCAGACTTGAAAGCTTCTCGTCCCAGGATTGTGTTTCCTGATGCACTTTTCCCAGCTCCTGTTTTACCCAGCAGGACCAAATTCAAACCGACTATCATGTCCACCATTTTCAAGATGTACTCTAAAAAATAAAAAGTGATGCACACATTAAAAGTGAAAATCTCCCAAATGATATCCTACATATTAGAAAATGTATTAAAGGTTATTAACCTCGACTTTTCCTTCAGTGGACATAGGTTATAAAAGAGAACAATTACATGATGAAGATGTTGAAAATCTCAATGAAGAAGTTTATCACAGTGGTATTTGTTAAAAAAAAAAGAAAAAAAGAAATCATGATGGTATCACAGTCACAAACCCTTTACAAGATGGTTTTCTACTCTCCTATTGGGGATTTAACGATTCACAATATGATTTTCTACATTTTTAACAAAATGATTTTTAAGACAAATTAAAAATGAAAAAAAGTGCTTCTATTGTTTCTCAGGCTAAATATTGTACAAAAAAATCTCTTCATAAAAAAACTAAAGCTTTGCTTGTGCTCCTTCTTTTTATGTTTATTAGTATCCACATTTTCCCACAAAAGCTGAGCATTGACATCTGATCTTGCAAAATGTGCACTCAGTGCATCAGTTCCTTACACAGATTGTGAGTGACTGTGAATAGCGGCTTTATACACAATATCATTATATTATAAATGATTATATTACACCAATTTGAATGAGGATGGGCATCCTGAACATTACCATGCTTGCTACCGCCGGGATTGTTACTGTTTAACACTACAACTTACTTGCTGCTAACATGTACAGTTAGCACATAGAATATGCTATAGCTTCAGCACCCCTTGAGAAAAGTGTATCGCGATACAACTGACTTCCTAACAAACAGAAAGTCCCCCTATGACAGACTCACACACACTCATGCGCACAGAAAGCTGCATCAGACAGTGCGTGGCCACATTGACTTCTCTTTCACACCTGAACGGACATAAACACACAAAAGTATGCCAAAATGTCTGCTTTGTCAAGTATCCTCATTGCACAGTCTTAAACAAGTTGAAAAACGTCTTAAATGACCATGTATTAACTAACATGAACTAAGCATGAGCAATACATTTGTTACTGTATTTACTAATGTTCGTTAACGTTAATGAAAATACAGTTGTTCATTGTTTGTTCATGTTCACAGTGCATTAGTAAATGTTGAAATTATGTATAATATATTCATAATGTATTAGTAAATGTTGAAATTAACATTAACAAAGATTAATAAAGGCATTAGAAGTGCAATGCATTATTAGTTCATGCTAACTAATTTAATTAACTATGTTAAATAATGAACCAATAAAATATTTAAAATATACGGTCTGTATGTTGTTTCTACATTCAGATTAAAAGTGAAATTATAAAAATATAAAAATATACTAGCACTAGTTGAAGATTGCCAACTATTAAAATGCTATTTCTTGTTGTGATTTTAAATCTGTATTTAACATCAGAACAATCTCACAGTAAAAAGAGATTCAAAAGTCTGATTTTGTGTTGGCTGTGCTTTAATTTAAATTATTATAATCTTATTTCAAGTGATGAAGGATTCTGACAGGCTGACAGTAATCCGGGTCGAGTGCTACTTTAAGGTTAACCCTGCCTGGTTTATATGTTTGAAAATTATTAAAAGTTGAAAACATTAGAAATTGAAAAAAGTAATCAAAAAGTAAATTTGAAATTGACCAAAAGTCTTTTTTTTTTTTTTGTAAGGACAAAACATATTCTCACCGATTACAATTACAATAATAAGACGTTATATATATTAAATTATATATTAAATGAATTGAATTATTAACAGTAAAATTCATCGTTGCACTGCAGAGGTGGAACAGAAGCTGCATCTGAATTGGTAAAATTACAAATGCCTAAACAATGTTTTGTTTATTGAAAGTATGTATAAAATCAATAACACATTTGCAATTGTTCTCAAATTTGTGAAAACAGCTCTCTTGCACTTGTTATATTGCTTTTTAAATAATTATATGTTTTAATTAAAAAAAGTACTTTTTTTTTGCAACAGTATCTTGAATTATGTGGATTTACATTTACATTTGTATTAATCCCTCATTAATTTCTGACCTGGCACAACAATAACAATCATATTAGAAATAAGTTTTTGATTGTATCTGAATCAAGAAGTTTTATATCCAATCACATTAATGATGTTAATAAATCAGACAATGCACTTGCAATTTAGTGATATCCTCACAATTGTGGTCTTGACCGGTGTTGAAATAAAATCAAGAGTTCTCTTAGTCTGAGACAGAGACAAGTCCGAGACCTTCAAAAAATGGTCTTAAGACCGGTCTCGAGTACTACAACACTAGTATATATACCTTTATCTTAACTGAAGATCTTAGTAACATTTTGTCTCAGCAGTTTTGTGAATAGGAAATGGCGCACTTTCACATATTAATTAAATATAATAAACTGCCTCTCTGATATAATTAAGCCATTTTGGGAATCAATTTTTCCTAACAGCTCTCTTGGTTGATGCAGTCTGTATTTCTTACAGTGCCATCCATCCTGCTTTTCCTCTACTATAGGGTCGTCATGTGAAAACTGGCTTTAATTCTGAGATATAAAGTCGCAATTGCGTGATATAAAGTCAGAATTCTGAGATATAAAGTCAGAATTGCGAGAGATATTTTTATCACGCAATTGCGACTTTATATCTCAGAATTCTGACTTTATATCACGCAATTGCGACTTTATATCTCAGAATTCTGACTTTATATCACGCAATTGCGACTTTATATCTCAGAATTCTGACTTTATATCACGCAATTGCGACTTTATATCTCAGAATTCTGACTTTATATCACGCAATTGCGACTTTATATCTCAGAATTCTGACTTTTTATCACGCAATTGCAACTTTATATCTCAGAATTCTGACTTTATATCACGCAATTGCGACTTTATATCTCAGAATTCTGACTTTATATCACGCAATTGCGACTTTATATCTCAGAATTCTGACTTTTTATCACGCAATTGCAACTTTATATCTCAGAATTCTGACTTTATATCACGCAATTGCGACTTTATATCTCAGAATTCTGACTTTTTATCACGCAATTGCGACTTTATATCTCAGAATTCTGACTTTATATCACACAATTGCGACTTTATATCTCAGAATTCTGACTTTATATCACGCAATTGCGACTTTATATCTCAGAATTCTGACTTTATATCACGCAATTGCGACTTTATATCTCAGAATTCTGACTTTTTATCACGCAATTGCGACTTTATATCTCAGAATTCTGACTTTATATCACGCAATTGCGACTTTATATCTCAGAATTCTGACTTTTTATCACGCAATTGCGACTTTTTATCTCAGAATTCTGACTTTTTATCACGCAATTGCGACTTTACATCTCAGAATTCTGACTTTATATCACGCAATTGCGACTTTACATCTCAGAATTCTGACTTTATATCACGCAATTGCGACTTTACATCTCAGAATTCTGACTTTATAACTCGCAATTGCGACTTTATATCTCAGAATTCTGACTTTATATCACGCAATTGCGACTTTATATCTCAGAATTCTGACTTTATATCACGCAATTGCGACTTTATATCTCAGAATTCTGACTTATAACTCGCAATTGCGACTTTATATCTCAGAATTCTGACTTTATATCACGCAATTGCGACTTTATATCTCAGAATTCTGACTTTATAACTCGCAATTGCGACTTTATATCTCAGAATTCTGACTTTATAACTCGCAATTGCGACTTTATATCTCAGAATTCTGACTTTATATCACGCAATTGCGACTTTATATCTCAGAATTCTGACTTTATATCACGCAATTGCGACTTTACATCTCAGAATTCTGACTTTATAACTCGCAATTGCGACTTTATATCTCAGAATTCTGACTTTATATCACGCAATTGCGACTTTATATCTCAGAATTCTGACTTTATAACTCGCAATTGTGAGATATAAAGTCGCAATTGCGAGTTAAAAAGTCAGAATTCTGAGATAAAAAGTCGCAATTCATCTTTTTTTTTTTTTTTTTTGGAGTTTTTTTTTTTTTTTTTTTTTTGTGGCGGAAACGGGCTTCCATAAGAATATGTCCCATGCAAAAGGAATGCAGTTTATTTCTGTTGCTGAAACTGTTGCAAATAGAAAGTAAAGTGTTAACTTTAACTCAGTTCATGTAGTAGTTTGGTTTATATTGAAGATACTACTCAGAGTAAAAAAAAAAGTTTGAGCATAAATTCACTATAAGTGCTCGAGTTGTTGGAGTTATCACTGCTACATGTAAGTTTATATTTTTTATATTTAACATCAAAGTTCAAACGACAAACTTTGATTGCAAAATGTAATTATCCTGTTTCACTATAGTGATAAATAGTAACTTTTCCAAATCATCCGTCTCATATAGGCATTGATCCTGTGCTTCAGCCCACACAATTGACGATTCAATTTTCAAGAAGGAAAATACATATATAGAAATATATTAAAATTAAATAAAATAAAAAAAAATAAACAAAATGATGTGACGATTAGATGATGCTATCAGGGAATCAAATTGAGAGATTCTTGAGGAGATTTAAAAAATGCATACTTCCTGTTGTCAAAACATTGTAATGCGGAAATGCAAGAAATTTAAACTAAATATAACTAACTTGTACCTTCATTGTAAATCTTGTCTCAGACAACAACATAGTGTGGCCCAGAACCGATCCACATCTGGTCCATGGATTACACACGGACCAGATCTGGGCCGACACTATGTTGCTGTCAATCTAGCCTAAACAGAATTCGAAATTCAAAGAATCTGAACAACTAGGCAATTTTTAATGATTTAGGTCACTGAAAATAAACATTTATTTAAATTTAAAAGAAACATAAGTACAATTGGAAATTCAACATAATAAATATTAAACAATAAATACTAAATACAAGAAGACTATTTCAACGTCTAGCCTACATTACATGTGATGCACTTCAGATTAATAATCAGCGTTTACACGTTTCCCAAAAGTATTAGATTTTTAGAAAAGCAAATCATATTCAGATTTCTTCAGACTTACCCCACAGAAAAATAAACCATGGGATTTTTCCTCTGACCTTGAGCTTCGAATTGTCTGTCTAACTGTGTCTGAAAGCTTAAAATAGGCTATTCTTTCGTTTTCAGCCACGTGGTGAAAGGCGGAGCGCCACACATTCAAAATGGAGTCGGAAAAGAGATTTATAGGACAGGATGTGTACAGCTGAAACACTGTTTGCTTATTACGTTACTTTTTTTCTCACGTGCAGCGGGTATAGTTGACAACTCGCATGTTCATTTAAATTGTACGATAAACTAGAAAGACAGCATGTTGAAATATCTTTGTTGAGAACAGATTAAACATATCAGGGCTCTGTTTTACACTCATAAAAGAACAAGCACTTAAATTGAGTTAAAAGGACACAAAACTGTTATGACAATGAGAAAAACGACAAATGTTTATTGGAATATTTCAATCATTTTACAAAAATATATTGTTTATACACAGCATAAGTTTTATAAATATGAACTAAACTGCTCATAAAACCTAATCAGGAGATGATTACATATAGAGTGTTTGTAACTTTTTGAAGATCTCCATCATTTTTCTCTCATTAATATGAGTGAGTTGTGCCTCCAGTCTGGCCTCTCTGAGCTTTTCTTCATAATATCGCTTGTACTCATTCAGTTCATACATGTTCCTCTGATTCAGTCATTCCAGTTCTTTGATCTTCTCTTCCTTCTCTTGTTCAGATGCTGTTAGTGTCTCTATTTTCTCCTGTAGTTTCCTATTCTCTTCAGTGAATCTGGACTCCAGTTCCCTTTGTGTGTCTTGTAGTTTCTTCTCATATTCTCGTCTCAGCTCATCTTCTTTGTTCTTCAGCTCGATGTCCACACCTCGGTAAGAGTCACTAGTGTAATATTCACATCCATTAGCAGTGATCATGTCATCCACTTTCTCCAGGAGATCCAGAACCTGTTTACGACCCTCCATGTCTTTATTGTTGAAGACGTGATATCTTCCTCCACAGCGATTCAGCATTTTTTGGAGATCCTTACCAGCTTTACTGACGTATTCTTCAATAGTGCCACTCAGTTCATCACCGTGAGTGAAGAGGACGATTGTGTGTTTATCTGCTTCTTCTCCAAATATGGCTCTGATCTTCTCCACTGACATCTTCTCTTCTTCAGTAAACGGACCCACTTTAATGACCAGGATGATGGCGTGAGGTCCAGGTGCTGTCATGTTTATACACTTACTGATCTCCTGTTTCAGATACTTTTCTGGAACATCTGTGTCAAACAGTCCAGGTGTATCTACCACTGTAATTTCTCTCTCAGCCACTTCTCTGGTCTTTTTCCAGCACTCTTTGGTCACAGATGAAGAACTTTTGGTGGCTCTGAAGACTCTTCTGCCCAGGATTGTGTTTCCAGAAGAGCTTTTACCTGCTCCTGTTTTCCCCACAAGCACCATCCTTCTCATGGACACTGAACAAAAGTGAGAGAATTAAAAGCCTATTTGCATGAATTAATAGATTGTAAATTAAGTAAAAAACAATTCAAACAAATGTGTGACCAGATGAACACTGAATATACTTACTATTTGGATTATCAAAATTAAAGCTTCGCCTTTTACCTGCAAAAAAAGAGATTTTTTTTTTTAAAAAATTACTAACTAAAATACTCCAAATATTTTCGATTGAAAACAAAGACCAAGTTATTTATTATCCCTTTTTAAAATATACTTTTAATAGTCTAAAAATATTACTAAACAATTTACAAATCCATATTTAAAGCTATAACTACTCATTCATTTCACAACATGTATTGTTCTCATTCATCCATACATTTGGATGAAATCAGATGTAAATTCGGTCCTCTGACGTAAATTAAAATTAAAATAATTAACAATATGAAATGGACTCAATGATGAAGAAAGCTCAAATTAAAGTAGCACATTTTCAGATGTGGAGGTTACGTGTGCAAATTTGAAAGTAAAACAATACAGGAACCTTAGAGAAAACACAAATCTATGTATATGAGCTTAGTTACACAAATATTCTGAGTTAACCTCAAATCATTCCTAAAGGCAGAAAGTTACCTTCTGGCTCTGTTTTGGCACTTGTTGAGGCCATAGATAAGATTTAGAGCAGATCCGCGTGGCCTGCGCAGATAACGGCGAATCACTCCACGGCGAACACAGGAAGCAGGAAACAGACTGTAGACTCAAACAATAACAGTCTTTTTTGACTTGTACAGTGCCATCTGCAGAAACCTCTGAATGTATGATTAAAAGAACAGTAAAGTAAAATATGGTGGATTTGTGCTAAGTTATATGATTTCATGTCAATATACATTTTTTCTGTCAGTTTTGGAACTGATGTCTGCGGAATCTACTCATAAAGATGCGTGAACATTCTCAAAATACCACATGGTCGAGAAACTTGTGCACTGAATTAAAGCTCAAAGCATGAATACAAAGAAAGACAGCTTGTTTTAAAGTCACTTCATGTAGAACTAACTCTTTTATAGCCTAGTTCTCTGTCAAGTGTTAAAACGTCAGAACAAATGGGCTCCACAGAAAATAGCTATAACTACAGTAATGTTTTGATGAAGATATCTTAAAGAGAGAAATACAACAGAAGATGTAATATCACTTATATCTGGATATTTGAAGCTTACCTTGTTCATTGGTTAAATCTGTCTATACAATGAAGTCTAATTAATCACCTCAAACCCTTTTACAATGTCATACACACTCACACACAAAATTGAACTTGAACTTGGAATGCAAAAAAAAAAAAAGAAAAAAGAGAGACTGTATTCGAGCAGTTTATGTTGTTGAATTTAAAAAAGTACCAAAGCCTTCCCTCGTGGGTCAATTTGACCCCCACTAGAATAAATGAAACTAATGACAGGCAGGCTGACAACTGCTAGAGAATACAGTGTTTACTATTAAGCATCCTTGTTAGTTGACCGGGTTTGATCCCGACTTGGAGCAGGGTTGTTGAGTTTTGGAGGAGGAGGAGCAATGAATTGATGGGTTTGTCTATTTGAGGTGATTTCAAATAACAATGTTCAGCATTAAGAAAAAAAGCATAATCTTTAATAGACTATTCAACAAGCACTGCATAACTAAAATTAATTTACTGTGTAGCCTACCTTTCGGTAATTATAGTGCAGCCTACCTACACTGTAAAACAAAACCTAATTTTACAGAAAAATACTTTTTTTCAGGTTGTTTCTGTTATTTCAAATTGTAGTCGAAGCTCTGTAACCTTGGCTGTTATTTTAAAGTGCTAATTCCCCTAAAAAGGAAAATAATAGCATTTATTACGCATCCTCATGTCGTTCCACACCCGTAAGACCTTCGTTAATCTTTGAAACAGAAATTAAGCTTCAGGGAATTATGAATCTTTTGTGTCGAATCATGATTCGGATCGCGTGTCAAACCACCAAACTGCTGAAATCATGTGACTTTGGCGCTCCGAACAGCTGTTTCGATACGCTGATTCATTGTGCTCCGAAGCTTCATCTAGCAGTGTTTTGAAATCGGCCATCACTATATAAGTCGCTATTTTCTGTGAACTAACCTTTTAAGTATAATGACAAATTACAGTATTTCAACATACAATTGCAAAAATAAAAAATAATTTTTTTCTTCCTCTGGCTGCTCTGTAAATATTTTTCTAAAGCACATTTGTTATAGCAAAAACTGCTTGAGAAATTCTGATCAGATGTGATCACTTATCATGAAGGCTGAGTTTTATTAATTTTTTTAGTATTATTTTATTTAAATGGCACATTTTTGGGGTTTCTGGTCTCTATATGGTTCACTGAAGGCTGATATTGAGTAGCGTGATGCTCATATCTGTAGTCCAGACCTGTGCCACACAAGGGTCGTAATTCTTTGCTGCATGTGGGCCGATAAACAAGAAGAAATGGTGAGGATCCAAGTCAAATTTTATTAATTTCCTTCAGGAGACTCAAGCCTGAATTATTTGACGCATCCGTAACTTTGCTTGGGTACGCAACAAAAGTGATGTCATCGCAGCATTAGCGAAAGTACACATTGAGTGCGTGCAAACCCATTTCGCTTGGCAGTGTTGTAACTTTCCGTGCATCTACAGATCCACGAATGCAAGGCGGATTGGGCCGAGCCTGTACATCTCATCACACCAGCACCCAGTTTGGGCATCTAAATTAGTTGCTTATATTTACAAAATGCATCAACAATACCAGAAATAATTCATTTTAATGAAAATAAATGTCCATGTTTAATAAAAATGTTCTCAAAACTAAATTAAAATGTTTAGTCAAATTAGAAAATATTTAAGAGATCATTTAATGTAGTTGAATACATGTTCTCATATATTTTATTATAATGTCACAAGTATTCTCAATGTTTACTGGCTTTTACACGATTCTGTTTACAGTGTGGTTTTGGTGAAGTGTAAGTTAGTGGAATAAACATCGTCAAGACATTGCATTTTTGTGTAATAGTGTTGATTGTAGCCAAATTTTACCAACACAAATGCAGATTTGTTTAAAGCTTCATCATGTTTTGAGGCATTTAAAAATGACTTTAAAATTGTATTTAAAAAGCTCTCTAAATTATTGGCAATATAAATTGATTTTTTTGTGTATTAAAATGTAAATGTCTGTACATTGTTGTATATTTATCTGGATTTTTTAAATGTTTCATCAGGCACAGCGCTCTACTGAAATGAACATTTAGTGCAGCAGCAGCGAACATGTGAGGAAAATATATATTGAATTCATTCAGACCTGAGCGATTGTGTGCTGTTGTGTCGAGAAGTATATAATACTTGACGTTCTATTCGTAGTAATTGCTTACTATAATACATGTAATTTGGAACTGCACCACTAAGGGGCTCTAGTGAGAAATTGTGTTGAGTAATGTAGAGAACAAGAATAAACGAGTTAAAGTTTAGCAGTACACCGCATGGAGTGTGTTTTGTTGAATAGGTAAAAACACCACAAATTGGCGACGAGGATGAGCGCTTCTGTGCCGAGCCCACCCCCGTTTCTTTCTGTCAGTGGGAAGCCACTGATTCCATTTGAAACGTGGCAGAAAAGTTTTCATAATTACATGATAGTTATCCAGGCGACCGGGGACGCATGGCCGGAGACACGCAGACGAGCGGTCTTGCTGCATTGCTTGGGGACAGAGGGCCAGCGCTTGTTTTATACTCTGCCAGACCAAGGTACTACTTTTGATGAAGCAATGTCTGCACTTCAGAAACACTTTGTGCCTAAAGTTAATGTGGTGGCTGCCGTTAGCAGCCCCATGTGGGTTTGGTCAAATGGAGAGTGAAATGCTCCATGATCAGTTAATCGCAAATGCGTCGTTGACTGTAGTAAAGATCTCACTCTAGAGAAAGCGATTATAATCGCATGTCAAGTGGAAGCTGCAGTTAAATTTTTTTCATTATTCTGTAATTCCACTGCAACTGCCATGAAGTTGGTACAAGCCATTAGTATGGATACTAAGTACAGCAGAAGGGGAAAGGGCGCACGCTCAACAAAGCAATCACATCCTGCTCAAAGACGATCGGAGGATCGAAAACAAACAGTGACTAACCAGCAACGTCAACAGTGCTTCAGATGTGGATCAGAAAAACATCTGGCAAATGATAAAAACTGCCCTGCTGCAAAAGTAGCATGAAGACACTGTGGAAAAAAGGGTAAGTAAGAGAGGTGATAGTTCCAGATGTGACTGTGCTCTGCTTGGATAACATTAAACAATCTACTTAAGCCAATGACAAGATCACCTGTGAAGTGAATATTGAAGCACCAGGAGGTAATAAACATATGTTACAACTGGTTGTGGATATGGGCGTGTCAGTTTTGATACTTCCAGAAGCTGTGTATAAGAAACACTTCTCACAGTGCACATTGACTAAGCCCAAAATCAAACTTGTCACATATGCAAAAGAGAACCTACCGGTTGTTGGCTGCTTAGGTGTATCAGCAAATGACAACGTAGTCCCCACTACTTTTTATGTAGTGACTGCTGGATCTCCCTTGCTAGGGTTAGATTTGATTAGAGTGCTGAACCTGGACATTGTAAGGGGAAAAGTAAAGCCCATAGACAATGAATGTAAAATCTCACCTGCACCTTCTCAGACAGTAGAACATTCCACAAGTCCTGTGTATACAGTGTGACCTGTATCTGCTACCCACCTCGGATGTGTGAAAGGATTCGTACACGTACTACTACTACTACTTCTACTATCAGGCCCTTACCACTCTTCTCTCCACAAAAGGCATGAATAAAACAGGCATGAGGGTAGCTCGTTGGTCTGCTAGGCTGTGCTTCCAATATGATGTTTAGTACCGTCCAGGTAGTAAAAACTGTGTGCCGGATTGTCTCTCACGTTTGCCGTTGAGCCATACAGACACCACTGTATCCACTGAACAGGATTTGATTTCTGAGATTGCAGAAATTCAGCCGTTTCTGACTGCATTGCCGCTAGTGAACTTTAAAGCTGAATGTGAGGACTGTCCAGAGCTGTCACAGTTACGCCAGACAATTCAGTCAGGTTGGCCTAAACTACAACAGTCTGTCTTCAGTGACTTGCGTCTATACTTCCCTGTTAGACATGAACTGGCTGTTGAATCTCCATTGATTTTCAGAGGAAATCGTTTGATTGTTCCTATTGCACTGCGGGAACGATTCATCCATCTGGCACATGAGGGACATCAGGGGCTGGTGCGAACCAAACAGCATCTGAGAGAGTTGTATTGGTGGCCATGAATGGACGAGCTTGTTCACACAATCCTGTCTATGTGTGTGACCTGCCAGGCCAGTGATAAATCGGCCAAAACGTTCACAGCTCCAATGCAGCCGGTGGAGTTCCCGAAAGGCCCATTTCAGGATGTTGCTATTGACATAGTAGGACCTTTTGAGAAGGGAGCTACTGACTGTAAGTTTGCAATAACACTGATTGACTATTTTAGCAAATGGCCAGAAGTTGGTTTTGCTTCATCAGTAACAACGGACACGATCTTTGCTCGAGAAGGAAACCCCTGCACCATCACGACAGACAATGGACCGCAGTTCACTTCGTCTGAATTTGCTGATTTTGTGAAAACACAGGGAATAAACCACATTAAGACAAGTGTTTATCACCCTAGGGTGAATGGGGCCATTGAACGGTTTAACAGGGTGCTTAAAGAATGTCTTCAGGCAGCTGAGATGGCTCGTAAGCCCTGGAAATCTGCAGTCCTAACCATGCTAAAGAGCTTTCGAGCAACACCCCATGCTACAACGGGTGAGACCACTTTTCTGCTCTTGAGGGGCCGACCAATGAGAACAAAGTTGAATGTTCTTCTGCCTGAGGATAGCCCTGATCAATTCACTCAGGTCAGAGCACGTGTGACCCAAAGACAGAACAAAAGTAAACAATACACCGATAGATGATGCTAGATGTGCTAGATGAATTCATTATACTTCTTTGAAATGCCTTGTTTGAATGCATAAGAGTTAATTTGAATATGCTTATTTGAAATAAGTTTTTGTTCGAGTAAATAAGACTTGAATAAGGTAATGATCTTATAAAAGTAGTAATTCTGTTTGAGTAACAGGGGAGATGTTGTGTCGAGAAGTATATAATACTTGACATTCTATTCATAGTAATTGCTTACTATAATACATGTAATTTGGAACTGCACCACTAAGGGGCTTTAGTGAGAAATTGTGTTGAGTAATGTAGAGAACAAGAATAAACGAGTTAAAGTTTAGCAGTACACCGCATGGAGTGTGTTTTGTTGAATAGGTAAAAACACCACATGTGCTTTTGTGTGCTTTGATTTTTTTTAATGTTTGGAACTCTTAATATCAAGTCAAAAGTCAGAGTTTGAGATTTATGAGGGGAATTGATGGGAATCGATCAAGTGTTGCTGCTGCCATTTTATTTCTCTTTTCACATCTTTGGATAAAATTTGTTAGTTGCTTTACATTAATAAAGTACACTGGAACAGATACTGCTAAATACTTTACATTGAGCCAGCTGAGATTTTAAATATATACATAAATGTTAATATAAATAATAAATATGAATAAAGTTTGAGACTGGAATATTGATAGTGCTCTTTATTTTTAAAGGTTTAAGGATTGTTGTTGGTTTCTGCATATACAAAACTGTAACATTTTAATGATCTAATTTGCTGTAATGAATAAAATCCAACTGTATTTAGATTCATATGGACATATTATTATGCTACTGTAGTAATATAACTTTTTATATTATTGATGTTTTTGTCTGTGCCATATTTTGAGAAATATTTTTTTTTCTTATAACAGAGTATATATGCTTTCCCGACTGAAATAATGTGTTTCTAACAGCAAACACTCAGAATAAAGTGAGATGATCTGCTGATGATCCTGAATGGCTTGTTTAATGACTGTTGATAGTCTGAGGATCATCAGCTGCTGAAAAGACTCTTTATTTCATGTCAATAGTTCCTGTTTTCACCTCATTTCTTATGCTGATGTCTTCAGATCTGCTGTAAATTGACACTTAAAGGCACAATATGTAATTGTCACCATTAGAGGCCACTTATTCAAACAAAAGCATAGCCTGATGATGCCTGGATTTCATGAAATTATGGGAGGAAATGAATAATGATTTATTAACATTACTGTAGTATGAAGCAGGGTGTGGCTGAAAGACGTTGGAGCAGAACGAGGAGCTGGAGCGATTGCTAATGAGAGACGAGCGCAGAGCAGTGGAGCTTTTATTATTCCCAGACGATCGCTTCCGCTTCTTCCAATGTGGAGTAACACAGCACTGTTTCATCATATTAAATACATCTGTGTGTTTGAAGTTGTTTTAATGTTGCTGTGTTGAGCTTCATAACATGATTCGTTTTCTGTCGATGAATGTTTCCAAACAGTTGCTCACCTGTCTAATAAAACACATAATATATTAAAGCGTCTTTGGTGTTTCCATAGATTCTACAAAATAAAACCAGAAATCGAATTTTCAAGAAATCAAGAAACAGTCTTGGAAACATTTGGGATAAAGCAAATTCACAAGTCAACAATATCATATAAGCTCATTTCATTGGTGTCAGTAGACTGAGAAAGTTGTTGTTGGTTACAAATATCTACTTTTATTTCTTATTATGTTTTTATGCTTTCAACTGTTTTTCTGACCATTATTTATGAGAATTGACATTGCATTTATACATGTGTGTGTATATATAACTGATATACTTTTTTTATTTTATTTTGGCAGATCAGCTCCTCCCACAACAATCGCATCATCAATGAAGCTCCTCCCATAACAAGCGCATCATCAATGAAGCTCCTCCCATAACAATCACATCATCAGTGAAGCTCCTCCCACATCAGTTTTCCAATAAATACTGGGATATTCCCATCCAACGAGCATCAGAGCATCAGGAGGAGCTGAAATCTGCAAAGAGTTGATCCAGAACCCTGCAGAATGAAACACACTGAAGATACTGAAGAACAAAGAGGTTGGTGTTTATTCTTAATTCATGTTAGAAAGATTCAAGATTTGGTTGAATAGAAATGGGATTTTTGTTGTTTTTTATCAATAAACCATAAACACCAAATTATATGAACTTTCCAGAATATCTGACAGGGTTGTAAGCATAACTTAATCAAAATCTGATTCATAGTTACTGATAAAGTTGATTAGTTTCTTGTCCTCCCATCATGCTGTAGAAAGAGCCCAAACGATGTCACTTCCTGGGTGTCACAATTTAAGAAATGAGAAATGCCCATTTTCCTTAAAATGAGGAAAATCATGTCATGTTTAACAGGGTTACACAGGTTACATATCTAAAAGTTGGTGTCAAAATATGAAAGTATCATATATTTTAATGTAAATATCACATTAGAAAAGTGAGATTTGTCTATAATGTTTTAAAAATAATAAATTGAAGATCAATGTACCTCATTCATGGAAACGTTCAGGCACGTAAAATTCATTTATATAAGCATTAAAGTGTTCGTAATATTTTATAGCAGCTGTCTGCTTTGTTACGTCAGGGTTCACTTTTATGTCCTTTCACTTCATATTTCTCTCTTTATGTGAATTATTTTAATGTACTGAAAAGGACATCAAACATTGAGGACATTTTCTCTTTTTTTCCTCTTCCATTTTAGATATGATTAAAGAGGAGGAGGAGAGTGAAGAACTGAGTGAAGTGGAGGAGAAACATCAGGACAAACCTGGAGAAAAACCTTTGAGTCGCTCAAAGAGTAAGACATTTTTAAAGAAAAGAAGAGCCAAGAAATCTTTAACCTGCACTCAGTGTGGAAAGAGTTTCAAAACTAAACAACATCTTGAGAATCACATGAGAGTTCATACTGGAGAGAGACCGTTCACATGTGATCAGTGTGGGACGGGTTTCAAACTAAAATATCATCTTAATCAACACATGAATATCCACACTGGAGAAAAGCCATTCAAGTGTGATCAATGTGGGAAAGGTTTCACGCAATCAACACAACTTAAGATGCACATGAGGATCCACACTGGAGAGAAGCCGTTCATGTGTGAATGGTGTGAAAAGAGATTCTCACACAAGCGATATCTTAAGATTCACATGAGGATCCACACTGGAGAAAAGCCATTTGCATGCGATCAATGTGGAAAGAGTTTCAGTCAATCAGCACAACTTAAGAGTCACATGAAAATCCACACTGGAGAAAAGCCATTTGCATGTGATCAGTGTGAAAAGAGTTTCTCATGCAAAAACAGTCTTGATGTTCATATGAGAGTTCACACTGGAGTGAATCCGTTCACATGTGATCAGTGCAGCAAAACATTTGTTACCTCATCACACCTGAAGAAACACCTGAGAGTTCATACGAAGGAGAAACCACATTCATGTTCTGTGTGTAGAAAGAGTTTCTCACAGCTGTTATATTTACAGAGACATCAGAAAATTCATACTGGTGTGAGAGATTATATGTGCTTTGAGTGTGAGAAGACTTTTACTACAGTGAACTGTTTAAAACGGCACCAGATGATCCACACTGGAGAAAAACCTTACAAGTGTTCACTCTGTGACAAGAGATTCAGTGATTCATCAAATCTGAAAAGACATGAGAGGATTCACACTGGAGAAAAACCTTACAAGTGTGATCAGTGTGGAAAGAGTTTCACTGTTAAAAGCGACCTGAAGCGACACATGAAGATCCATGCAGTGGAGAAACCACATCACCACAGTCTGAAATCACAGTAAGTAGTTCATCTTTATGTGTTGAGAAAAAAAGTTATTTTCCTAACAGCCACATTGAGCGACAGGACAGTCTGTTGGTTTAGAAATGTGTTCCCTTTCAAACGTTACACTCTAAGCTGTGTGAACGTCTTTAGACGTGACCAGCTGTGAATATATGTGTAAAACAACGTCAATGAAATTAACCTATATGGAGCCTTGCGTGACGTCATTGGAATGTGTCGTAAACAAGGCTATAATTAGATGTGCCGCAGGAGCATCAGCAGGTCTTTTGTCTTCAGAGACCATACTGTGAAGTGTGTGTGAAGCAGCTCTGCTCAAACTCTTTCCTTCCTTCACTTTTTCATCACTCCAGTTCGAAGAGATGCTTGCAAGCTATCTGTTCTCTGGAGCTCATAGTCACTTAAAGAGACAGCACTCCCCACCAAGCTATGCATAGTATCATCCATACTGGTGGGAAGGCGTTTTGATCTGTGTGTCAGACCTGTGCTGCCCTGCACACTATGTCCCCTCTCAAAACTGGGGACCAGCTTGTCACGCTCATGATTCCTGTAATACAGGGTTCCTCGAATCCGGTCCTAGAGGGCCACTGCCCTGCAGAGTTTAGTTCCAACCCCTAATCAAACACACCCGAACAAGTTAATCAAGGTCTTCAGAGTTACTAGAAAATTGCAGATATGGGAGTTTGATCAGGGTCTGAACTAAACTCTGCAGGACAGGGGCCCTCCAGGGCCGGATATGAGTAACTCTGCTGTCATACATCAGGAGGAGGAACATTTAAACATCCCCTCAAAGGGACGTATCAAAATTAGTGCCCATTTTATAGAACTGCACCCTCTATTGATCAGGCATGAATGTGCATTTCTTTCAGTCCAGCACACATTTGTTTGACGTTCAGTTTGAAATGACCATCTGTCAACTAATTCTCTTTAGTTATTAAAACTAAGTCAGCTTGTGCTGTGTGTGATTGTTTAAAGATTACATGTCAAACCTGCATCATTTAGAGTTTCATGACCAAACTAGTGATTTATAACACAAATCTTCTTCATGACATTAAAATAAATCATAATTGAAATTAATCATAATTTCACATTTGTCTCTCACTTGAAATCTCACATGATTTAATGTTTCTTTTAGACCTGATGGACGTGAACAAGAAAGGAAAAACAGAAGAGAAAACATCTGTCACCTGCCCTCAGTGTAAAAAACATTCACATGTAAATCAAGGCTGAAGATTCACATGAGATTCACACTGGGAAGAAGCGGTTCAGACTTTCTGTCTAAAATCTTTTAAGTTCAGGAGCTTAAGAAGATGCCAACACTCTTAAGAGAGACATGAATCTGATATTATTTTAACTTGTTCTTCATTGTTTTTTATAAGAACTTCTTGTTTCTCTTCCACTTCTACTCTTCCATGCAAATGTAAGATATGCTTTCATGTAGCTTTGAAACTGAACACTTGCTTCTCTTCTTCTCTTGATGTGATTTGACTCTCTTATATAAGCCATAAAGAGAGAGATCTGTCTTATTCATTTTCACTTTTACTTGATTTATTAAACTCAATCATTTTACCAACAACTCATTGTTATTGTCTGTTTTCATTTTCTTCTGAGTCTGCCTGACTAAGTAATATTTTAGTTTGGAAAGCCATGAAGTAGTGTTGAAAAGGCTTAGTAAGTTGATTTTTATAGGTTGATTGGGCTTAGTAAGTTGATCTTTATTGGTTGGTTGGGAATTATTGACAGCCATAACTTAGTCCCGCCCCCAGAGTTTGACGCAACTTGCAATTGTTTGACGCAACTTGCAATTCAGTTAGAACCAGTAAATACAGTCCAGAAATCTACTTACCATTGGTCCTTCGAGCCAGATCATGGTGATTGTCACGGAAGAAGATGTCCAGAGCCCATTCAGAGCCACAGCATGAGCCTGATGTCCGCAGTAAACGGCAGTCACGCCCCCCATGTCACTTGGAGGATTATGAGGTGGAATTCAGAGGCTTCCAGCATACATATCCACCTACTTCCAGGGTGCAACCAGAGCCTTACCATGACGAGTTAGAAATGGAGGGTGCTGCCGGGATGACACCCCTCACCAGGTGGAATGTTTCTAATCAAGATGATGTTACAGATGATACTGGAGAACAGTATGGAGATAAAGAGGCTCAAAGATTGATTTGGCAGCTACGAGAAGAGAACAGACGACTGTATAAAACCATAGAGGACATGAAACACAGCTCTAAAATGGATGAAACTGACTCATCACAGTGTCCTGTGCCCTTGCCTCGCACTCACTTGACATTTATTCAACAGTGCTTTTGATCTGCCTGCATTAACACTATTCTTTAAGAGGAAAAATTATATACCAATTATCAATGTAAAGCTGCTTTGACACAATCTGCATTGTAAAAAGCGCTATATAAATAAAGGTACTTGACTTGACTCACTCATTAAGAAAGGCAGTTAAGAAACAGACAATAATCTCTCCTGTCCCAGCTCCACGTCTAAACAAGTCACCAGTAGCTCAAGTGAGTAATCTGACCTCAAAAGAGACTCGGAAACCAGTTACAGATGATGAAAGAGCAGAGCTAGCAGATGAGGAGTCAGACGATGAAACTGAGTTGTCAAGTGAACTTTCGGTAATGAGGCTGCAGTCCACACCAAGGAACAGACATGTGCAATATCAACCGAGATCGCCATATACATCACAACCCCAGCACAAGATGAGTGTACACACTGCTCGTAGCCCAAGCTGTTCGCACGACCAGAGACACATCCAACCACAGCCACATATACACCACCCTTCCCCTTCATCTGACTTCAGATTCAGAGAACAAACTGATTACCACCCAAGGCCTCATTATCAGTCAAGAGACTTTGTTCACCGCTCTCATTCTCCTCCCACCAGAGAGATCATTTATTGAGGTCCTACCCCTTCAATACCAGATTTCTCAGTAGAGGACCCACAGCAGTTTGCTAGACTCAAGATATATCTTGACAATTTGCTGCCATACGATGCAACTGAACAGTTTAAATATCAAATTCAGCTTGAGCATCTGAAATTCGAAGAGGCCCTTCTAACTGCGGACTCTTACAGCAACTCCTGCTATCCATACACCCAAACAATGCAATCACTTACTGAACATTATGGACAGCCTCATCAGTTGGCATTACAGAAAATTGCTGACTTAATGGACCGGCCAAATATTCGCAGTGGGGACACGCAGGCCTTTCGAAGGTTTGCCCTCAGAGTCCGGGCATTGGTGGGTGTGCTTGACCAGCTGGATGAGAAGGGAGCTTTTGAATTGCAGTGTGGCTCACATGTGGCAAGACTCATGTCAAACTCCCTCATGATCTCAAGGCTAACTTTAAGAGGTATGTTCACCCCCTCGGGAATCCCATTCCAAACCTACTCAACTTTTCACATTGGCTGGAGTTCAAACTGCAGGTGCAACCCACTGACTGTAAACTCAGTACTAGTGAAACAAGGGGACGTGTTGGTAAACAGAAAGAGGCTCAGCGACAGCGTAAGCCCACTTATCAGACAGCAGCCATTTTGCATGGTGTAGATCAGTCTACAAACCCTCCAGCTGCTAAAACCACAGAATTTCAAAACCCTGGCAATATTGTGTACTGTCATTAATGTGACAATAACCACCACTATCTTAACCAGTGCACTAACTTTACACAGCTAACCTGTGAGCTCAAAACGAACTGGATTAAGTCAAATAAGAGATGTTGGAGGTGCGGAAGGAAACATCAGGTAGCTCAGTGTAGACTCAAAGCCACATGCAAAACTTGCAATGGCAAACATATAACTGGCTTGCATGACATCAACATCAAGTCAACAGAGATGAAGGACTCTCATGAGAGACCCCAAGAAACTCAAATACTATACCATAGTTCGGCCAGCAGGTGGCAGCCAAGTCCTGCTGAAAATTTGTAAAGTGCTCTTGCATAATGGCAAACATTCAATGATGGCTTATGCAATTCTGGACGATGGTTCTGAACATACAATTCTGCTTCATGGTGCAGCACAGCAGCTTAAGCTTAATGGACAGACTGAAACCCTCTCTTTGAGAACAGTGCAATATGACACCCAAGTCATACAAGGTACAAGAGTATCTTTCACTCTCTCCCCAGCATTTCAGCCAAGCAAAAGGTTCAAGATAATGGCTGCCTTTACTGCTGCAAATTTGGTTTTGGCTAAGCATTCACATCCAGTTACCCTTCTGCAAAGGAGATACCAGCATCTCAAGGGACTGCCTCTTCATGCCTTTTTGCAAGTTCAGCCATTGTTGCTTATATGCTCTGATCATCACCACTTGTTCACCCCCATGGAGCCAGTGCGCTTTGGACCACCAGGCGGGCCAGCTGCTATAAGGACCAGATTAGGTTGGACACTGCAAGTGCCAGCTAATGTAGTCCAGCACCATATACCAGAGCAACAGTGCCTTCACATCTGTGACCTCCACCTCAGCAGAGCTGTTGAAACATGTAGAAAGACTCTGGCAGCTTGACGTATTACCATACCGCAATGAGAAGGTGGTGACACGTTCACATTGTGATCAGGGGGCCATCATTCTGTTTGAGACCAAGACAGTAAGGGTAAATGTAAATGGAGTGTTCCACTATGCCACACCGCTTCTACGAAAAAAGAACATGCCCCAATTGCAAGCACCAAAAGAGGCCGTTCTTCCTCAACTCAGAGCAATGGAAAGGTGTCTCAGCAAAAGTCTAGAACTCACAAAGACATATAACCAAGAAATTGAAAGACTGGAGCAGTCTGGTTATGTTGTCAAGCTGGCTATTGAAGCAGTTGATAAAAGCCCTGAATCGTGGTAAATACTGCACCACATGGTACACCATAATGGAAAGCACAGAGTGGTGTACAATTGTTCCTTTCAGTACCAAGGCCATAACCTCAATGAGTAACTCTCACCTGGGCCTACCCTCACTTCCACTTGCAAGCCTGGCATGAATGGGAAAAAGAATTGCAGTACCTGAACAAGATACCACGATGCTACACTAGTACAGGACTGGATTCTGAAGTGTGCAGAAGAGATATCCACATATTCTGTGATGCTTCAAATCATGCTTATGGGTCAGTGGCATCCCTGAGAACAGAAAGTCCTCAGGGCCAAGTTGAGGTTGCATTTGTGACAGCAAGATCAAGGGTGGCACCAAAACGACAGTTATCTGTTCCCAGGCTAGAACTGTGTGCGGCACTTAGTGGAGCTCAGCTGGCAAGAGTTTTGGAAAGGGAACTCACCTTGAACATTCAACAAGTGACACTGTGGAGTGACTCAAAGACGGTCTTGGCTTGGATCAAATCAGATTCATGCAGATATAAAGTGTTTGTGGGCACAAGAATTTCAGAAATTCAAGAGCTGACCACTTCTCAAGCATGGCGTTATGTGAAGTCTGAAAACAATCCTGCAGATGACATTACCCATGGTAAAACACTTCAGCAGCTATCAGTGCAAAGTCAGTGGAAACAAGGACCACACTTTTTGTGGCAAGACCCACATACCTGGCCTCATGACTCAGAGGAATCAATCCCAGACAACACAGATGAAGAGAAGAAGGTAACCTTCTGCAGCTTCACCACAGTAGACTTCTCGGATGTAATGCAAGAATTCTCACCATACCGCAGTTTTAACCAACTGGTGGAACATGAAGCACAAGAATAGTTAAAACAAGCCAATTAGGTGAGAGATTTATCTGGTCAAGACTATGCAGCTGCTGAGATCTCACTCTTAAAGCAAGCCCAAGCTATGTGCTTCCCAGTTGAACTTGACTCATTAAAATGTGGTAAATTCTTGCCTTCCAACAGTAGATTAATATCACTTGCCCCAGAAATTGACCAGTCTACTGGACTCATAAGAGTTGGTGGCCGTCTGCGACGTAGTGAGCTGCTTAGGTCAGATACTGCCCATCCAATTGTTCTTGACCCTAAACACCCACTCAGTCAACTCCTGATCCAACATTATGATGACAAACTCAATCATTCTGATGCAGAAAGAGTATTTGCTTAGTTGTGGCGAAAATACTGGATCATTAGAGGCCAAGAAGCAGTACGGCGGCACCAACATCAGTGTCATGAGTGCCAAAAATGGCGCGGAAAGCCAGAAGTGCCAAAAATGGCTGATTTACCCCAAGCCCAACTTCGTCTCTACTGCCCAGCTTTTTATTCGACTGGTGTTGATTGTTTTGGGCCTTTCACAATTAAAGTTGGTCGCCGCAATGAAAAACGGTGAGGAATCATATTTAAATGTATGACGACCAGAGCAGTCTACATTGATTTACTTCCCAAAATTGATACAGATTCATTCCTCATGGCCCTGCGCAGATTCATCACACGCAGAGGAACTCCCCATGAACTCTATTCTGACCGGGGAACAAACTTCAAGGGAGGAGAAAGGGAACTAACTGAAGTATTTGCCGGTATGCAACAAACTTTGCAAAGTCAGCTTGCAAAGCAGAAAATTCAGTTCAAATTTAATCCCCCTGGAGCACCTCATTTTGGTGGACTATGGGAGAGGGAGATCAGGTCTCTAAAATCTGCTCTTAATGTTACGCTTGGGGCCCAACATGTAACTGAGGAAGTGCTAAGTACAGTGCTTACAGAGACTGAAGGCATGTTAACTCTCTGAGGTCTGAAAACGCGCCGGCGCGTTTTGCAGGTTTTTTTTCACATTGCAGCAAAACAGACTTAAAATACTCCGTCATTTTTTGTCATAGAGACATGAGTAATATATCAATTGAAACTATAGAATATCTTCTTTTATTTGTATACACTCAGAGTAAAAACAAAATGTTGTGCTTTTTGTAAAATAAAGAAAACTAACATGATGCGTGATTTCTCCTCTCCCTCTGAACGAAGTCCAATCTGATAGTTCTCAGAAAATGAACTGTAATTTAGTGAATACTAATCACAGAAAAATTACACTTATGTCTAAAAAAACGTTAAGATGTCAGGTTTTAAATCATGTAAGTCAAATCGAAAACAAACCTTCTGTGTTTATGTAATCTCTATGAAAAGAGAGCCATGTCAGAAGTCCGTGATTCAGCTCATTACCCGCTAATGCGGCCACGCCCACGGAGCCAGCGCTATTCAGACGCAAATTCAGAGGCAATACATGCATTCATCATCTCAATCGTGTATTTATTGTCTTGAAAAGTGTTTATCTGGATGTAAAAGTCATGGTTAGCGAGCTCTAGAAGACATGCAGTTAGTTCCTGTTTTCTTTTCTTCTATAGATGAATTTTAGATTCTTTAGCGCCCTCCGGCTGCAATATGAATTGGAAACTCCATTCATGGAATAGCCTCTTCTTCTTTTAGATGAATTTGTGGACTAAAAATGCACAGAGAGCGCCCTCCGACTTCAAGTATGAATTGAAAACACCAACTCCTCTGTATAGAAAATTGACATAAGCATATGAGAATCCAATATTTCTCCAAATGTGCATGCTTTTAAACTAAAAGCCTATATTCAGACTCTTTGCATCACAGAAATACATTATATTTTAAAGTATAATATAAAACCATTACTTTATATTGTAATAATATTTTTCTGTATGTTTCATATACCATGATGAGCTTGAGACATCACAGAAGGTTTTTTCACAGCCTACCTGACTGAAATGCCTCATTAATATGCAAGTCATTTCAGCTCATTACTATGCAATTATTTTGTCTTCTCAGGTGAGAATGGCCCATTATTCAGTGGTGATTCACGCCTCCACGCATACTGTGTTTCTTGGCAAAAAGTGTCTTACAAAAACTAAATCAATATATTGTTTTATATGAAGGAGTAAGCAGCATAATTTTTACATAATTTTGAAGCAAAAACTCTAGTCTACAACCTCCAATACCCTAAAGTATTGTAAACACAGATTTACTATACTTTTTTTTGGCCTTATTTCAGTGACTTAAGTTTTTTGTTTTTTCAATAACCACGCATAAATGTTATTCCTTCAAAAACACAAACATGTACATACATGTTCCTCACATATTATTGTAGCCTAGTTTGTGCTGAATACAGTGTAATGACACTTTTTCCATTAATATGTTTATGAACAACTGAAAAAAGCACAAATGTCAGGGCATGTCAAAACTTCTCCAGGCCCCAAATCAGCCTCAGACTCCAGAGGGTTAAACTCTAAACCCCTGGGCTACGTGTCATCGAAAGTAGCAGATGTGGACCCCATCACTCCGAACAGCCTTTTAATGGGGCGGCCAGACCCTGATTTACCCCAAATTGTATACCCTGAGTCCGAATTACTTAGCAGAAAGCGCTGGAGACATAGCCAGGTCCTTGCCGACCATTTTTGGGCCCACTACATCAAGAGATACTTACCTGAACTGCAAACTCGCACAAACTGGATGACTGAGGCTGGCAAAGACCTAAAGACTGGGACAGTAGTGATGATAGTGGATCACAAATTGCCTTGAGCCCTCTGGCCAGTGGTGGTGGCCAAGGTCTCAGCCATAGTACCAGGATCAGATGGGAAAGTCCGAACTGCTGAAGTGCAAGTGCAGGGTCAGAAATACATCCGACCAGTGAGTAAATATATCTGTTTGCCACCACTACCTGATGACGACAAAGACTCATAAGCCTTTTCTAAAGTAGAATTTACTGCGTAAATAAGGAAGGGTGTTGAAAAGGCTTAGTAAGTTGATTTTTATAGGTTGGTTGGGCTTAGTAAGTTGATTTTTATTGGTTGGTTGGGAATTATTGACAGCCATAACTTAGTCCCGCCCCCAGAGTTTGACGCAACTTGTTATGTTCCGCTCTATCGCTGTGGAGGGCTTGTGTTCAAGCCATAAATGTGTGTACGTAACTTTGAAAGTAAGTTTAATTTGCACATATAAGGGCTTAAACCTTGTTTATATTGATATTGTTGTAGTCTGTTTAAACGTTTTGATATTGAATGTGTCTTTCTGTCTTTGCACGTGTGTTCCGATGCATGCTGCATAAGTGAAATAATGAAACAGATCATATTTTGTATATTCATACTTTATTGTTTACACTGTACAAATGTTATTTAAGCCATATTTATGTGGATTGTGAAGATTATGCTGGATTGAAAAGTAGATATATAAGATGATGGTCACATGCATATTAATAGTTGATTGTGTTTATATTTATATAGTCACGTGTTCTCACATGTTTATTCAGTTGATTTAAATGTTTATCATAATTACTGTAAACTGATTATTTATATTTCTGTTTTTATTATAGAAACCACACACACAAACATACCTGTTAATGCTCTGCATTGAGTATGTCAGATGGCTTGAAACTTCCATTAAACAACAGTGATTGGACTTTGGACTTTTGTGCATTCTTACCGATGCCCTGTGATAATCCCAATTCAGTTAGAACCAGTAAATACAGTCCAGAAACCTACTTAACTAGTAGCCTATTATGATTTCTTTTTCTTTTCATGTTTTTATTTCTCAGTAGAGCTTCAAAATGCCGAATAATTTATATTTCACCCAAGTATTTTCAACCCAAATTTCTCTTGAAGGCATTACGGAAGTGACTTAAACTGCAGTCCATCGACTGACCGCTAGGGACAGGCTCAAAAAGTGAGCAGAATCTCATTGAGTCCCATGTTAAAATGCCCAACTTTACAGCAGAAAAAACATGTTTACAGCCTGGATCAAATTGTGATTTTGGTCTATACTGCTAATTTTGCCCTTCATGACAACTCTGAGGGGGGTGTTTTTTTTATAATGACACAAATTACAATTACTGGTGCTAGAGTATCTATATTGTATAAAAGACACCGTAGATTGACAGTAAACCTTTAGAAATTTCAAATATGTAAGGACCATGGATGAACCAGAAAAGTGCTTTGTTCAGATGATTCTATCAAAACATAATTCCAGAAACTGAAGCTCAGAGAATCAGATTTTCGGCTCCAGCCCGTACAGAACAACCCCCTCTAGGTACTTTTATGGCACTCACACTTCCTGACTGAGGAAAAACATCAAACAGCTTTTAACTGCATACATTTAATATCATGTCCACACATGCTACATGTGACCAATTATGATTTAGCTCACCCACAACTCATGTAACTGTATAACTATTGAATGGCTGAATAAAAGTAGTTCTTCACTGTAAACGATTTCCGTTGTTTTCACAGTATTATACTGTGTTCTCAACAGTTCCCTACTGTAGAATCTGAGTACAGCATATTACTGTAGATTTTGTCGTTTTCACAGCTTGTTACTGTATTCTTAACAGTTTCCAACTGTATAAGCTGTGTACAGTATGTTACTGTAGATTTTCAATGCATTCTGGAAAAATATTAGCCTACTGTATATTTAAATACAGTAGGTTACTAAATGACCGCGAAAAACAACCACACACCTCCTCACGCATGACAGACTCATCATGAAGATGAAAGCCCACAACAGTATGGTAGGTTAACTTTTCTCTTTTTTTTCACTTTATGTTTTATTCTGATGTTATTTCCAAGATATAAAGCTATGTTTTAGTGAATACATTTCCATAAAAATACATGAGTAAGCATTCATTTTCTGGCATTTTCCTCCTGCAGCGTGGTGAAGATTAAAGTCCGAGGACGGAGTAGCCTACATGAAATAGGTGGGTATACTTTAAAACACATGTAATTGCCTTATCTGTTTTATACAAATGTTATTTGTAAGTATATATACGTTTGAGTTAATAAATATATGTATGAACATCGGACCAGGTGAGCATTTCCCATTTAAGCCGCACTAACTAGAATCTTCCTCCCGCAGCGGCACTGGCAGACCGGCTGGACCATCGCGAAACAGGCGGGAAGAGCCGTTGTGAAGACAAAAAGCCTACTACCTGAAATTGGTAGGTCAGTTTTAAAACGCATGTAATCACCTTTTTTGTTTTGTACCAATATTGTTTGCAAGGTATAAATATGTTTTAGTTTATAAATATCCGTAAGAACATCGAAGCGGGTGCTCATTTCCCTGTTAAGCCGCACTAAGTAGCTCTTTCCTCCCGCAGCGGCTCTGGCAGAGACCGGCTGAAGTAACGTGAGACAGGCGGAAAGAGTCGTTGTGAAGACGAAAAGCATTCGTGAAAATGGTAGGTCAACTTTAAAACGCATGTAATCACTTTTTTTGTTTTGTACCAATGTTGTTTGCAACTTCAAGGTAATTGTCATGAATCCTGTCAGTTCCGGACTACATTTCCCACAATCCTCCCTGCTAGTCACATGTTCACTCCACACCAATCACCTGTTGCCACATACAGCTTAGCACACTATCTGGAATATTTAAGACTCACTCACACACTACCTCATTGCGAGGTCTTGCTTACTCTTGTAACAATTCTGAGCGTTTATTCCCTGTCTGCCTATCTGTTCTTGATCCTGTCTGGTTACCTGTTTATGATTCCTTGCTGCATACCTGTGGACTGTTTATTGTTATCTGGACTGTGAACGATATCTGCCTGCCCTGATCTACTGCCTGTATCCTGACCACGATTCTGCCTAGCCCTTGCTGTTCCTGTTTGCCCCTGCTTAGACCCTGCCTGTACGACCACGCTTACTTTTGAAATAAAGCTTGCAAATGGATCTCTGCCTGAGTCCCGCTTCGTTACAGTAATAAATACTTTTGGTGCTGGCGCTCATTTCCGAGCTAAGCCATGCTGACAGCATTTTTTTCCTGCAGCGGTGCTGGCAGACGGGCTGAACCATCGTGAGACGGGGGGAAGAGTCATTGCAATAAAGAAGACCCTTTTCTTTATGGCATGTGGTTTTAAGATGTAAGATGTATTCACTGGTTATTGTTGTATACTGCTACTAATTAAGTACTTTAACTCTTCAAACTTTATTTTTATATTTTCAATATTTATTTTCCGCTGGCCCAATGTGTTAATGTGATTTTAGTGGTATGAATTTAATTGTATATTGTTAATTAATGAAATATGCTGGTAAATTTCTGTATTGAAGTTCAGAAATGTAAAAGATGAAACCTAAATAAAGTTGATCTGAAGCAATAATTTGTGTTATTGAATATATAACAATAAACTTAAAATAAATAAAAATTAATTGTGAAAATAACTACAGTAGTTTTAGGCATACTGTAAAATTGTAATGAAGGGTCAGTGGCGAGTGGATCCATTTGCAGTCTTTATTATATAATATAATGAGGTAACACTCAGTTTTGTGATTGGGACAGAGAAAAAAACATGTTTGGATATTTGGAGTGAGAACTGTTAATGTATTAAATTAGAGATCTGAGAGAGATTAGATGGGAATTGATCTGGGAATCAAAGTGTTGCTACTGGCATTTTATTTCTACTCCTTTCACATCTTTGGATAAAATTTGTTTACCTCAATAAAGTAGCCTAATCTGGAACAGATACTGCTAAATATGTGACCGATTGAATAATAAGGATGGTGTACAGGGTGAGGCAGTGGCTTCGTTGATCTTGCATTCAAGAATTGTGGGTAATGATCTTAATATTTGACTTATGGTCTAGACATCTTAAAATTGTGATTCTCTCTTTATTCTCAAAACCCTGGTGGCGAATCAAGTGTGATCTTTGGGTATCACTCAGTTACATGTACATTGAGCCTATAATGAGCCACGTGAGATTTTAAATCTATACATAAATGTTGATATAAATAAACAATTTATTTATTCATATCATTATGAATGTATTAATAAAGTTTGACACTGGAAAATATTGCTGGTGTTTTTTTTAAATGTTTTATGATGACAGTTTCTGCACATACAAAACTGTAATACAAAAAAAATTTAGTTATAAAATCCCACTGTATTTAGATTCATATGGACATATTATTATGCTGCTGTAGTTATTTAGCTGTAGTGGTTGATGAACAGTTTTATAGGCTTTTACCCTGACTGAAATAATGTGTTTCTAACAGCAAACACTCAGAATAAAGTGAGATGATCTGCTGATGATCCTGAATGGCTTGTTTAATGAGTGTTGATAGTCTGAGGATCATCAGCTGCTGAAAACACTCTTTATTTCATGTCAATAGTTCCTGTTTTCACCTCATTTATTATGCTGATGTCTTCAGATCTGCTGTAAATTGACACTTAAAGGCACAATATGTAATTGTCACCATTAGAGGCCACTAATTCAAACAAAAGCATAGCTTGATGATGCCTTGATTTCATGAAATTATGGGAGGTGTTGTCTTCACGTCTACAGCCAGTGGAAAAGAATCCAATGGGATTCAGGCAGAAGTCATATTTATGAATGAGTTAATGAATAATGATTTATTAACATTACTGTAGTATGAAGCAGGGTGTGGCTGAAAGACGTTGGAGCAGAACGAGGAGCTGGAGCGATTGCTAATGAGAGACGAGCGCAGAGCAGTGGAGCTTTTATTATTCCCAGACGATCGCTTCCGCTTCTTCCAATGTGGAGTAACACAGCACTGTTTCATCATATTAAATACATCTGTGTGTTTGAAGTTGTTTTAATGTTGCTGTGTTGAGCTTCATAACATGATTCATTTTCTGTCAATGAATGTTTCCAAACAGTTGCTCACCTGTCTAATAAAACACATAATATATTAAAGCGTCTTTGGTGTTCCCTTGGAAACATTTGGGATAAAGCAAATACACAAGTCAACAAAATCATATAAGCTCATTTCATTGGTGTCAATAGACTGAGAAAGTTGTTGTTGGTTACAAATATCTACATTTATTTCTTGTGTTTTTATGCTTTCAACTGTTTTTCTGACCATTATTTATAAGAATTGACATTTATACATGTGTGTGTATATATAACTGATATACTTTTTTTTATTTTGGCAGATCAGCTCCCCCCCACAAAAATCGCATCATCAGTGAAGCTCCTCCCACAACAATCGCATCATCAGTAAAGCTCCTCCCACATAAGTTCTCCAATAAATGCTGGGATATTTCCATCAGACGAGCATCAGAGCATCAGGAAGAGCTGAAATCTGAAGACTGAGTTTATTAAAGAGGACAGTGAGAACATGAGTGATCCAGAACCCTGCAGAATGAAACACACTGAAGATACTGAAGAACAAAGAGGTTGGTGTTTATTCTTCATTCATCTTAGAAAGATTCAAGATTTAGATGAATAGAAATGGGATTTTTGTTGTTTTTATCATTAAACCATCAACACTAAACTGTATCAAGTAAATTAACTTTCCAGAATATCTGAGTTGTAAGCATAACATAATCAAAATCTGATTCATATTTACTGATAAAGTTGATTAGTTTCTTGTCCTCCCATCATGCTGTAGAAAGAGCCCAAATGATGTCACTTCCTGGGTGTCACAATTTAAGAAATGAGAAATGCCCATTTTCCTTAAAATGAGGAAAATCATGTCATGTTTAACAGGGTTACACAGGTTAAATATCTAAAAGTTGGTGTCGAAATATGAAAGTATCATATATTTTAATGTAAATATCACATTAGAAAAGTGAGATTTGTCTATAATGTTTTAAAATAATAAATGGAATATCAATGTACCTCATTCATGGAAACGTTCAGGCATGTAAAATTCATTTATGTAAACATTAAACTGTTCGTAATATGTCATAGCAGCTGTTCACTTTGTTACGTCAGGGTTCACTTTTATGTCCTTTCACTTCATATTTCTTTCTTTAATTTATTTGAATTATTTTGATGTACTGAAAAGGACATCAAACATTGAGGACATTTTCTCTTTTTTCTCTTCCATTTTAGATATGATTGAAGAGGAGGAGGAGAGTGAAGAACTGAGTGAAGTGGAGGAGAAACATCATGTCAAACCTGGAGAAAAACCTTTGAGTCGCTCAAAGACTAAAAAGACATTTTTAAAGAAAAGAAGAGCCAAGAAATCTTTCACCTGCACTCAGTGTGAAAAGAGTTTCACTGCTAAACGTAATCTTAAGCTTCACTTGAGAGTTCATACTGGAGAGAAACCGTTCACATGTGATCAGTGTGGAAAGAGTTTCAAACAAAAAGCACATCTTAATAATCACATGATGATCCACACCGGAGAGAAGCCGTTCATGTGTGAATGGTGTGAAAAGAGATTCTCACACAATCGATATCTTGAGCTTCACATGATGATTCACACTGGAGAAAAGCCATTTGCATGTGATCAATGTGGAAAGAGTTTCAGTCAATCAACACAACTTAAGCGTCACATGAAAATCCACACTGGAGAAAAGGAGTTTATATGTGATCAGTGTGAAAAGAGTTTCTCATGCAAAAACAGTCTTGATGTTCATATGAGAGTTCACACTGGAGTGAAGCCGTTCACATGTGATCAGTGTGGAAAGAGTTTCACTATTAAAAGTAATCTTAAGATACACATGAAGATCCATGCAGTGGAGAAACCACATCACCACAGTCTGAAATCACAGTAAGTACACAAAGTTATTTTCCTAAGAGCCTCATTGAGCGACAGGACAGTCTGTTGGTTTAGAAATGTGTTTTTCACTGCTGTAAATCTACACAATCGGTGAACACATGATTAACCAGATTGGTTGTGTCAGGTTTTGCAGGAGTGAGGACCCAGGTGCAGAATGAGCAGTTAAGGGATTTTATTACAACACTAAAGACAAGGCACAACAAGGAGATTTAGGTGTGACAAATTAGGTGTCAAACAGCAGGGCAGGGCAGACTACACGATGACAAGCAGGGAGGATGATCACTGAAGACAGACTAAGGTGACAACAGACCTGAGGACAGCTTGGGAAGCAGGACCAGGTGGGATGAAGATGGGAAGAACCAGACAGGAATACATGGAACTCAAGGTTTCACACCGCTCTTTCAAGTAGTTCCAGTCTTGGCTGCCAGGCAGTCTAAAGTGGCCCAGCAAACTCCAGACACAGGGCAGAGGAGGGCAGGAACAGACAAGACTCAAACAATAGACAAGACAAACAGGCAAGGCACAAGAGAGGGTTAATAAAATAAAACATGAGGCAACAAATTCTGAGGCAGAGAACTAAGACTAGAGAAACAAAAGAAATAAAAAGTAAATGACTGAAACTAGCGAACACAAAAATAAAGCAAGAGAACAACCTTGCATGAAACTTAAATAAATAAAGGATTAGTTCAAAAACAAAAGAAACCAAAAAATTAAGCTTTGGAGAACTATAGCAAAATAAAAAGGAGAACTAGACAAAACTCAAGAAAAACTAGAAATTATCAAGAAGGAAAGTCAGACTAGGAAAGCTAAATCTATCACTGAATGACAGGATCAATGGGCCCAATACATATGGGCTGCGTCCGAAAACTGGAAAATGCTGCCTTCCGAGGACACATTTCAAGATAGTAAGGCATCAAGGCACGTCCGAATCCAATGTAAGCTTCACTTCCTCTCTCATGAGATACCTTCCTCAAATCGATTTTTGAAGGAAGCATAGATGTATCCTTAGCTGCCTTTGATATCCCACAATCCTGTGCTTTCCATTCTGTGACAGTTGAGCTAGAAAAATAAAGATGGCGTCCGAAAGTTGCGTTTGCTGCTCAGGTTGTGTATAAATGTACGATTTTGATCAACATATTTAAATTTTGGTAGCATTTCTATCGAGAAATTACTACTGTAGTAATTAAATATTTGTTTAGTTCTCACTAAAGCTTGCGCTATATTGCTGTAGATCATTAAACTGTTACGCTGCCTCAGAAGTCTGTCCGAAATCAATTTCGTGAGGTACCTTCATGCATAAATGCTGCCGTACAAGTCATTCTCTTATAAGATAGCGAGGCAGCAAGACAGCTACCTATGTTTTCGGACGCAGCCATGGTGAACACACACAAACCAGCAAAGACATCTTCTTCTTGTATGATTTAATGGCGGTTGACAAGCCAACTTATGGTGTATTGCCGCCACCAAGTGGACTGGAGTGTGAAGCATTGACGTAAAGGATAATAAAGGGAGAATCCGGTTATTTTCAGAAAACTAAGAATTTCTCTCATAATACTAGTTTGTCCTGAGGCACAGCTTAAAAGATTTGATATAGTGAAATTAAATAATCCAATGTTGCTCTGTTTTCTTAAATAACTCATCTCTTTCTTTGGTATACACTGCGCAATATAGAAGTACATGCTCAATAGTCTCTGCTTCATTGCATGTATCACATAATCCTGACTGATGTTTCCCGATTATGAATAAAGAATGATTTAAACCAGAATGTCCAATAGGTAGTCGAGTAATAATCATGTCTTCTTTTCTATTGTTAAAGCATATTCTCCCTTTACCAACTTGTTTTTGAATACTGTATAAATGTCTGCCCTTTAAGTCCTTGTCCCACATTTCCTGCCACTTTATATTCAAGATTTCTTTATTTTTTCCTTTTATTTCTGCTTTACTTAGTGCAATATGTACCTCAATGTTCATTCTTTTCATTGTTTGTTTGGCCAGTTTATCAACCATTTCATTACCTTGTGCACCTACATGTGCAGGTACCCATATGAACCTCAGGACTATACCAATTTCTTGAATCCTATGCATATTAATAAGTACCTCATAGATTAAATCCTTCCTTGATTCAGTATAACAACTGAGGGACTAACTGAGATTTCTGAAATACCCAAAATCGAAGCTTCACTATTTGCTGTCCAACCAAAACTTTTAATTTTATTATTCCCATATTCCCAGCAGTCCTTCAATATGTCCTTTACTGGATGTATCTCAGAATGCCCTTTTACATTTATCCAATAATTCATTGATAATTTCAATTTTCGTAAACTTACAGGCATTTCTCCCACCTCCACTTGTACAGCTGATATTGGGGAAGGCATGGTTTCTACTTTTTTTAAATCAAGGATATCGATGCAGATCCATAAATTATACATCCATAGTCAATTGCTGACCTAATTAGTGCACTATATATTCTCTGTAAAGATGTCCTACTAGCTCCCCATTCCATCCCTGTTAAACATCGTAGAATATTATTACTCTTTTTGCACTTATCTACCAACTTCTGAATATGCATCTTAAAAGTCAACCTGGAATCCATCCATATTCCTAGATATCTTATATATTTAACTTGTTCAAGTACTTGTCCATATAACTTCACTTTTATTTCAGGATTATGATTTCCCTTCGCAAAACAGACTAATTGAGTTTTAGCCACTGATAATCTAAAACTCCATTTGTTAGCCCATCTTTCCACTTCATTAACCGCTGATTGAATGACTCTTGTCACATGAGAAACATTACGACCCCTTTTCCATATCGCTCCATCATCAGCATAGAGAGATTTTCCTATATCTATTTTTTACATTTTTGAAAACATATTTTTCATGATGTTAAACAACACTGGAATGCATACACTCCCTTGTGGAGTACCATTATCTATTTTATATATCCTAGAATATGAAGCCCCAACCCTTAACTGAACAGTTCTATTAAGTAAAAAATATTTAATCCAGTTAAACATTCTGCCTTCAATTCCTATTTGTTCAAACTTTATTAAAAGCCCCTCTTTCCAAAGCATGTTGTATGTTTTTTCTATGTAAAAAAAGATACCTACTACCACCTCTTTATTAACTTGAGCCTTTCTTATGTCTGTTTCTAAACTAATAATAGCATCTAATGTACTTCGTCCTTTACAATCAACTCTGATGTGGTGAAAAAAACTCTTTCCTTTCTAACAAAGAGTTCAATCTACACACAATCACATACGTTCCATTAATTTACACAAATCAGACGTTAGTGCTATAGGTCTATAACTGGCATTATGCTTGTTCTTGGCTGGCTTTAAAACAGGAATAATAACCCCATTTTTCCATGAAAAAGGAAGTCTCCCTAATCTCCAAATTTTATTAAAAAGGCACAATAAATAATTCAGAGAAAAATCTGATAAATTTTGAATCATCATATAATATATCTCATCTTTTCCTGGTGAAGTTTTTTTTTTTTTAAACTCTTCCAACAGCTCTCTTTAATTCATTTAAAGAAAATTCCACATCAAGATGTTCATTAGTAGGCCTTTTCTCTATCCTAATATTTGGATGTTCATTTATACCTTGTTCTCATTTCTTCTGATATATTATTATTACTATGTACTTTAACAAACACCTCTGCTAACATTTCTTTTTTATTTGCTTTTTTATGTATAATCAAGTCATCAAATATAAATGTCTTCTTAACCTTTTTAAAAGCCTTATTTCTACACTGTAAAAAATTTATAATCTTCCCAACTCAAAATTTTCTAGTGACTGGTCACATCTAAAATTTTCAATTGGCCCAAGTGAAATTCTGTAAATGTAATTTTATCAATTGTAGCAATAGTCTGTTAACATTGGCTCAATGAGAAATAATTTGTTAAAACAATTGAAAAGAAATTAGTTTACCAACCCATGTTATTGGCTCAATTATACATTTTAAATTGTAGTAGCATTCCTTTTTAGTTTTACCTAAACTAAAAATGTATTTTGGTAAATTTATATTAGTAAAACAACTTCACTGTATTGTTTATTCCCCGTTGCCCCAAAAGAAAAAATATATATATATATATATATTAAACACTCAAGCCATACTGCCACATTTTATTTAATACATTTTATTAAATCTACAACAGTATTGTGAAAATACCTTAAATGGTAAATACATTGAACATTTCTGCACAGTATACCTTAGTAGATAAAAATCATGCATTTCAATTCAGGATTCCAAGATACACAAAACTCATTAGACCTTAGATCTTACATTAACAAAACAATTATTTAAAAAACATGTATTATCAGTGTTTAGAGAAATTTCACTGACATTTTGGTATTTAGGTACTACATTTATGAAACTGCACTAACAATATTAAACATTTAAATAATTTAAAATATTATGTTAATATTTGCTAAAGTGCAAAAACGTCAACACAACATAAAATGCAAGTAACAGGAGAGGGTTACTTTAAATATTCAGTGTAAATTTACTTGAATTTTTGTAAAACATTTACAAATATTTGAAACGCTGCAAAAGTCTGAAGTAAAAAATTACTTCAGGGTTGTGTTTAGTGTAATTTCATCTTAACATGAGCTCATGAAACTGCATCTTACTCATCAAATATTAAGCATGTAAACACATTTACAGATATATAGAAAGCAGCAAAAAACATTCTCACAAAAGGTACTTTGAGCTTAAGGGTACTTCTCCTATGAGGGTTAAGTGAAATTTCACTTAGTTTTCCAATAATTTGCTCATCAGAGTTTGCACTTTTTTGCTGCACTCAGTTCCCATGTTCAAAAAGACCTTCTGAATGAATTCAAAAGTATATCTTAAGTCCTTGTTGTACTCCATGTTAAGTGCGTAGAGCATGCCAAAGAGGACAATGAACGCACTCACAAAGTCTCCCATGTTTTCCAGGACAACTTCCTCTTCAAGGACAATTGCAACATTTACCACATCGGAGAGGGATCTTGAAGTGGAACTGTTGCTGCTCACCACTTCAAGAATTCCCATTATCATTCCAACTTTGTGATGCTCCAATGCCTCTGAACTCTGTAAAAAGTATAAAATAGCAATATTAATACTGATAGTGAATAAATCCAGAACAATACAAAACATCTTCATTCCCCATATTCTCGCTATTTAATAAAATATTAAAAAGTTCCCACTTTAAAATATATAGTGTGACCGGCTGATACAGACTTCTAAGAAATATAATTGACAGAATGTACCAAAAAAAATTGCAAAATTTCATTTTCATAAAAAAGTCAATAATAAGATGAGAACTAAGAAATACTACATAAATCAAAGTAATCAGATGTAAAATAACACTGGTTAGTCTTCATTGTAAAAATTAAATACAGATGAATGCTTACACTTACAAAATTTATTCAGTCAAGAGTAGAGTGATTTGTCTTTTTCTCTTTGATTAACATGACAGACAGCAGCAGGCTTATTAGACTGCTGTCTCTTTAAGAGCTTATGCACGGATCCAATATACAGTTACACAACATGCATTATCTTTCACAACCATTTACATTCCAAAACTGACTGCTTAACTGACCACTCACCAATACAGGCGTTTAGACAATTTTGTGTGTATTTGACTGTTTAAGCGGAGCAAACCACTCATTTTGGTACTTGCAACTCAAAAGCTACCTGAGAGAAGGCTTTGTGCATGCCACTTATATAGATCAGTGGTGCACATGCTTTTGGTGTGAGCGTGAAACTTGTAGGAATGACTAAAAGGATTCACAATACAAGCACTATTTCAACTATTCAGAGCAAATGAGAAGAGTGAATGTCACTTCACCATCGGAGAGAAGAAAGAGTGAGAACGTGCAGCTGAAACAGGTGTATCAATACTGCAGAGAAGGTGTATTGGAACCATTTCAGATATTTTTAGTATCAATATGTATCGAAGTAATATTTTTTTTGACAACACTAGTGTCTAATTAGGATTGTTGTTCTGAAAGATTTCATGGTGGTTCCCCCTGGTTTAATTTGGCCATGCATGTATTACAAATTTTAACAAAGAATTACAAAGTTTATATCTTATAGGTTCATAAAATAATAACTAGCAGATATATTATTCAGACCGTTTTTGTGTAGAATTAGGTGCCATAAGCAGTAAATGACAAAACCTGATTGATACATGGAACTGTGCTTTATGTTGTTTTATAGTCAACCATAAGGGTTGGATAATGGCTGAGGTGAAAGTGTGTGCAAGCACTGATGTTATACAATTATTATTATTTAACCGCTTGTCATTTTCTGTCTGCTTCTTTTGAGCTTTTCTTATTATATTTATTGGTTTATTCGTTGTTATGATGGGCTGATACAATTGTCCTTTGATAACAGTTACAGTGAAACTGTGCAAGCACTGACGGAAGGGGGGGCTTAAGATATTTTGTGCATTTATTTTTCTGCCACTAAAATTTTCCATTTTTCTTTCGACTAAAAACCATCAATCCCTAGTTATAGTGTAGCTCAGTAATTTAGCATTTTAAAATCTTGCTGTAGAAATCTACCGTCCACTGGATGTCTGGAAGCAAGTGACATAGGAGGCAAATTTGGCAATAATTCTACACAAAAACGGTCTGATTAGTATATCTGATGTACAGTACTGTGCAAAAGTCTTAGACACATTGATATTTTCACACGGAAAATGTTTTTAAGCCAGTTATTTATATCTTTTACTGTAGTGTGTCAGTAGGAAATATCAGTTTACATTTCCAAACATTCATTTTGCAATTAATTGTGTATTTTTTTATGCACAAGAAGTCTGATAGCAGCCGGTATGATCTGATCTCACCATCATCGAGTCTGTCTGTGATTACATGAAGAAACAGAAAAAAACTGAGACAGATTAAATCCAGAAAAACTAAGGCAGCGTCTCCCAGACACTTGAGGAGACCTACCTGCAAAACTATAGTACTGTGAAGTTTGGGCACTTATCAGAATGCTTTAAAGTGAGAATGCTGTCAAAAATAATAACATAAATAGCTTTTATTTATGAATTAACTTTTATTAACTAAATCAAAACGATATTTGGAGTGAGCACCCTTTGCGTTTGAAATGGCTTTTGAAGTGTTTCCGATACATTGACTAGACTGTGGCGGCCCGCCACATTCTAATTTGTCCCGCCACAGTCTCAAAGTACGCCTGTCGCGATATTTAAATAATCGACTGATAATTGAGTCATAGGGCAACAGAAATAGACTTGCACCAATTAAGTTTTTGTGCACTATATTCAAACTCATCTGAAGCCATTCCATAGCTTCATGTGAGGATGGAAGAATATTTACATTGTTAAATTTAAGTTCAAAGAAACTCGTCTTCTCTCCGCTGCAGCTGTCAATCATTCTCTGTTCAGCACTCAAACAGCGCATCGCGTTCGGTAACGACAGTCTGCACGGTAAAACTCTCCAATATGATATATTCCCATTATAATACTTGATATGTAGATAAAGGGCTGTGGATTTGCATAAAATGACTATCTTGCTGGAGTTTATTGCTGTTTCTGAACGATGTCATACTGGCTACAGTTAGATCGCACAACACAAGGACTATGAATTGGTGTCACAAGCACAATAACTGGTATTTAAAACTGAAAAGAAACATACGATCAATAAAGTCTTAGTTGCAGATATACACAGGGGTTATCTTTGTGCTGTGAACTTTTCAATGCGCTGCGCAACTGCGTGCTCTGACTCGATATTGCTTCAAGCACATCATTATGCACCCGGGATGTGCATTAGCGTTTTTTTTTTGCTGCTGTTTTGAAGCGTTTCATATTATCATGGTTTTGCACACTGAAAGATTATTAATAGCCTATTTTGTTCTTTCGTTCTTATCAATAGCCTATTTTGTTCTTTCGTTCTTATCAATAGCCTATTTTGTTCTCATTAAACAGCTGCTCAATACATTTAAAATAAATTTTTAAATGTATTTTAATCTTAGATTATTATAAATACATATGTCTTTACATTAATATATAAATCAAATGTAAATGTTTTTTTTTTTCATTTCATAAGAATGCATATAGTAATTTTAAACTTTATTAACATTCAGATTTTATAAAATTACTGTGCAAAGTTTTTTTTCAAGAATTAGGCTAGCATACTTTTTGCTGCTGAATTATATAGTCACCTAGATTACTTATTTATTTATTTATTGGTCAGCTTATGTTTATATATTTTTATTCATTTGTTATTTTTCTCTATAATGAAGTAGTGTGTTTAGTGCATTCTGGATTGTGTTTAACAAATCAAAGAGTGGCCATTAGTTTTACAAATACAGATCTATAGATACAGGCCTCCACTAATTATTCTATAAATAAATTAATTCAACAAAGGTAACCTCTTTTGCTACATATTTTTTAATGGTTTAAATGTATACTCTACATGTTTGACCACATATTACCTATCATTTAGCCTACTATATGTTGTGTACGTGACTAATGTGCCCTGCCATCACCAATAAATAAATTACTATTAGAGCACAAAATTGTTTACAAGATAACAAATTTCTTCATTGATCTAATCACTTAAATTTTGGTCTCAGAATGCACCAGATTTATGCATTTAAATTTAAAATGTACAAAATTTTCCTCCAGGGGGGGCATGGCCCCGGACCCCCATAGAGGGACTGGTGTCCACCCACCACAGTCTCATAAAATCCTGTGGGAAACACTGCTTTTGTCACCTGCAACTATTCTTACACCTATTCATGTAGTTTTGCAGGAAGGTTTCCTCAAGTGTCACAGTTCTTCTGGATTTAGTCCATCTCAGTTTTGTATGTAATCACAGACAGACTCAATGAAGATGAGATCAGATCTCCATGTGGAGCATAGAGACTATTGTCAGACTCTTTATGCATACAAAAATCTCACTGGATTATTACAATTAATTGCAAAATGAATGTTTGGAAATGACACACTACAGTAAAAGATATAAATAACTGGCTTAAAAACATTTTTTGTATGAAAATACCAACGTGCCTAAGACTTTTGCACAGTACTGTATATCAGCTATTCATTTAGCTACTTATTATTTTATCAACCTATCAGATATAAACTGGAGAAACATACTGTTTTCAAGCTGGTCAGCTACATCCAGCAACAGCTGAGCCAGTGGTCCTAACAGAAACGGTTGTTCTGACTGGTAAAATAAATAAATGTAGAAATACATAAATGTAGTATAACACAAATGGTACAAACATAGCGCAATTAAAAAAATATTCTTTGGACAAAATTATTCATGTATTCATTCATTTATGCATAGCTGCATTTATCTATTTTAGAATTTTATTATTTAATTATTCATTTATTTATGCATTTCTACATTTATTTATTTATTAAATTATGCATTTATGTATTTATTAATTTATTTATACTTAAGTCATAAGCACCTGATTTAATGGAGGAGATTTGCTAGGGTGACTAGATAGGTGACTAGAGGGTACAAGATTTATGGATGACTAGGTGGAGAAAATGCCCTTTGAGGGAGGTTAGTCCCATTCACACTGCCAGCGACACGCAGTGACAAAACAACATGATCCCATTAATTTTCAAAGAACAGTAGAGAATATAAAAAAATTACCAGAATAGTCTTGCATATGGTTCCATGTTCCTTGAAATAAAAAGGAAGACCCCGAAGAGCAGTAGCCCTTCTCTGCACAGTTAAGTCTGCCATCTGTACAAGGGAATAAAAATAATAACATCTGATTAATAACATTTTTAAATGTATAAACAAACAGACATTCTCTCAGATTTCATTTAATTTGTGTTCTGAAGACAAATGAAAATCTAACAAGTCTGGAATGGCATGAGGGTGTGTAATTAATGACATAATTTTCATTTTGGGGTGAACTAACCCTGTATTGTCACACCCCTACTGGTCAGCTAACAAGGTGTTATGATACAGAGGGGTCGGACACAGATGTACAAAAGGTAAGTAGTCTTTATTGATAACAAGTGAGCAGATATGGAAAGCAGAGTGAAGCAGGTGAGCAATGGTAAAGTCTGGTGATAGTTACTGTCCTTTTGTGATTGCAGATGGTGGAGACTCGGAACTGGATAGAGCAGGAGAACACAGGAGACGGAGGAGCACAGGAGACAGGCAAGTAGCGATCGTGGGAGTCCTTGAGGTAAGCATACAGGTAAGTATAGCTCAACGAGACCGGACAGTGAGTGCAGGGTGTGAGTGCTCTTAAATACTGATGGTGATGAAGGGGATAATGATGTGCATTGTTAATATTAATGATTAATATTCCGGTGATTGGGAGCGTTGTGGTTGGTGCACGGTGGAGCCTGACGTGTCTGTGACAGTACCCCCCCCCCCCCCCTCCACGGCCCGCTCCTGAGGGCCGAGGACCCCGACGTCGTGGTGGCCGTCCTCTTCCACGCGGGGCAGGTCTGTCAGGGTGGTTACTGTGGAAGTCTTGGAGTAGGTTGGGATCGAGGATGTCATTTCTTAGAACCCAGGAGCGTTCCTCAGGGCCATAACCTTCCCAGTCTACGAGGTATTCAAGCTGACCACCACAGCGTCGGGAGTCCAAGATCTTGTGTACTTCGTAGGCTGTTCCGTCCTCTAGGATGAGTGGAGGGGGAGGCTCGGCGGCTGCCACGTCAGGCCCTGTGGAGGAGGAAACAGAAGGATGGTGAGGTTTGAGTAAGGACACATGGAATGTGGGGTCAATGCGGTAACCTGGTGGGAGCTGGAGCTGGTAAGTGACTGGATTGATCTGCTTGATGATCTTGAAGGGGCCAATGAATCTGGGACTCAGCTTTCTGCAGGGCAGACGCAGCCTGATGTCCCTTGTAGACAGCCAGACCTTCTGTCCGGGCTGGTAGACTGGAGTGTCGGAACGGCGAAGGTCGGCTGTCATTCTGCGTCTGCGCAGGGCTCTTTGCAGTTGATGGTGTGCTGAGTCCCATACCCTCTCGCTCTCCCGGAACCAGTAATCCACTGCTAGCACGCTGGAGGGTTCCCCATCCCAGGGGAACAGTGGGGGTTGGTACCCGAGTACGCATTGGAATGGTGTAAGTCCTGTAGTGGGTTGACGTAGGGAGTTCTGCGCGTACTCGGCCCAACCCAAGTACTGGTTCCAGGAGTTCTGGTGGTCTTGACAGAAGGTACGGAGGAAGCGGCCGATCTCCTGGATTTTCCTTTCCGTCTGCCCGTTCGACTGTGGGTGGTATCCAGATGTTAAGCTGATGGCCACACCTAGGAGTGAGTGGAAGGCCTTCCAGACACGGTAAATAAACTGTGGTCCTCTATCGGACACAATGTCTTCTGGAATTCCGAAGTACCGGAACACATGGTTGAATAACAGTTCAGCTGTTTCCATAGCAGTAGTTAGTCCTTTCAGAGGGATAAGACGACATGACTTGGACAAGCAGTCGATGATAACCAGAATGCAGGTGAATCCATCGGAGGCTGGAAGGTCGGTGATGAAGTCCACTCCTAGGTGTGACCAGGGCCGGGTTGGAACGGGCAGAGGAAGGAGCTTGCCGGCTGGTAGGTGACGTGAACCTGGTGGAGGTGGCGCACTCCCTGCAGCCCTGCACGTACCTTCTGACGTCTGCCGCCATGTTGGGCCACCAGAAGCGTTGTTTAAGCAACGAGAGGGTTCCATTGACCCCCGGGTGACCAGTGCCAAGTGACGTGTGGGCTGAGTGGATGATTTGAGTGCGTCGTGACCGGGTGATGAAGAGCAAGCCTGGTGGGCAACCCGGCGGAGGGTTCGTGGAGGGTATGGTCTCCTCCAACCACGTGATGGGGCTTACGATGAGGGAACTTGGAATGATCGGTTCAGGTTCTTCGGTTCTTTCGTCAGGAGCATGGAGACGGGAGAGAGCGTCAGCTTTCACATTTTTAGATCCAGGGCGGTAGGAGATTGTGAAGTGAAAGCGAGAGCCCAACGGGCTTGTCGAGGGGTAAGTCTTTTGGCAGCACGGAGATATTCGAGGTTCTTATGGTCAGTTAGTACCAGGAACGGGTGGTTTGCTCCCTCCAACCAATGCCTCCACTCTTCCAGGGCTAGCTTTACAGCGAGAAGTTCTCTGTCACCGATGTTGTAGTTGACCTCCGCCGGGTTGAGCTTGCGGGAGAAGAAGGCACATGGATGGAGTTTGCTGGGGGTCCCCTGCTGCTGGGAGAGCACCGCTCCCACTCCGGTGGTGGAGGCGTCCACTTCCACGATGAAGGGCAGTTCTGGATCGGGGTGGACGAGGAGGGGAGCGGTGGTGAAGGCTTCCTTTAATTGATTGAAGGCGTCGGTGGCAGCTGGTGACCAGGACAGAGACTTGGGCTGATGGCGTAGGAGGTTGGTGAGAGGATGAGTGATGGAGCTGTAATTCTTGATGAAGCGGCGATAAAAGTGGGCAAATCCCAGGAATCTTTGGAGTTCTTTAATGGTGGTTGGTTCTGGCCAGTTGGTGATGGATTACACCTTCCTCTCGTCCATCCGGATGCCACTGTGATCGATGATGTAACCAAGGAAGTGTACAGATGACTGATGGAATGAGCATTTTTCGGCTTTCAGGAAGAGATGGAACTGTCGAAGACTGGTGAGGACATCCGCAACGTGTTGGCGATGTTCGGCCAGGCTCCGGGAGTATATGAGGATGTCGTCGATGTACACCAGAACGAATCGGTTGAGGAACTCCCGGAGCACCTCATGAATGAAGTCCTGGAATACGGAGGGGGCGTTGACCAGACCATACGGCATGACTCGTACTGTAGTATGGTACTCGTAGTGGCCGGTGGGCGTGATGAAGGCGGTCTTCCACTCGTCCCCCTCACGTATCCGGATGAGGTTGTACGCGTTGCGGAGGTCCAGCTTCGTGAACACAGTGGCACCACGGAGATGTTCCAGGGCCGCTGGGACGAGAGGAAGGGGGTAACGGAACTTGATGGTGATCTTATTGAGGGCTCTGTAGTCTATGCAGGGCCTCAAGCCTCCGTCCTTTTTGGCCACGAAAAAGAAGCTGGATGCAGCAGGGGACGTTGATGGACGAATGTAACCTTGGTCGAGGGCCTCCTTGATGTACTCCTCCATGGCCTTCTCCTCCGGGATGGAAAGTGGGTATATCTTACCCTTTGGCACTGGTTCACCCGGAAGCAGATTGATGGCACAGTCCCATGGCCGGTGTGGAGGCAGCTTAGAGGCTCTCTGGGGGCAGAAGACATCGCTGAAGGGGGTGTAGCACTCAGGGATGTCGATGGAGCGTTTCTCGACAGGCCTCGCCCCACTTCAGGATTTTGCCGGTCTTCCAGGAGATGGTTGGGTTGTGCTGCTCCAACCATAGAACCACGTCAGCGGTGGATTCCTCTAGAACCAGCAGATGAATGGTCTCCACGTGAAGAAGTCCGACTTGCAGTTGAAGGGGTCCCACCACACGGCGCACATGTTTTCGGCTGAGAGGTTTTCCCGTTATGGAACTGATCTGGTAGACAACCGGAGACGGAGAGGTCTTGAGGTTGAGGTGCCAGCAGAGGGCGCCGGTGATGAAGTTGCCGGCTGACCCTGAGTCGAGGAGTGCCACCACTGTAAGTGAGGTACCAGCAGCAGTAAGATTGACAACAGTGGTGAGTGGTTTCATTTTATGAGTAGAGGGAAGAATGGCACTCACCATTGGGCGAGGAGGTCGTGTGGGGCATGCTGAGATGACATGCCCCGGCATACCGCAGTACAAACAGAGGTTTAGGGTCAGCCGACGTCTTCGTTCTGAGGGGGTGAGACGAGAGTTCTCGATATCCATGGGTTCATTGGCTGGTTCTGGAGAGCTGACGGGTTCGGACCGGCAGAGGAGAGAGTCGGAGAATGACTGGTCCTGGTGTTCTAGAAGACACGCTTGCATACGAGTGGCGCAGCGGATGGAGAGCTGGATGAACTTTTCTAGGCCGATGGAATCCTCGTATGCAGCGAGATGCAGTCGCACCCAAGGCTCCAATCCTTGGCGGTAAGTCGTGATCAAAGCTTGTTCATTCCATCCACTTACGGCAGCCAGCGTTCTGAATTGCAAAGCATAATCATAAATTGACATGGAACCTTGTTTTAAATTGTAAAGTTTCTCACCAGCAGTCGAATCTGAGATGGGTTTTCCGAAAACCTCCCGGAAGTGGGAAATGAAGGCTGAATATGACTGAGTTACCGCGCCATGTTGTGACCAGATAGAATCAGCCCATTTTAATGCTTTGCCGCTGAGTTGAGAGATGAGGAACGCAATTTTGGCTGTGTCGTTCGGGTATAGGTGCGGCTGCATCTCCAGGACCAGTTCACACTGCAGCAGGAAACAGCTGCAGTCCTCCGCTGATCCTGAGTAGGGCGCTGGTTTGGCCATGGGACTGGCGTACACAGGTGGAGAAGGAGATAGGGCTGTGTTGACGGTGGTGACTGCAGGTGCCGGTGAAGGAGAGGGGATTGTGGATGGCGTTGGTGGATTGATGGTCAGAGTGCGGCGTAGCGCATCCACAAGTGCTTGGAAGGGATCCTGTTGGCTCATACTGGTTTAGCGGTTTGGGTCCGGTCTTCTGTTATGATACAGAGGGGTCGGACACAGATGTACAAAAGGTAAGTAGTCTTTATTGATAACCAGTGAGCAGATATGGAAAGCAGAGTGAAGCAGGTGAGCAATGGTAAAGTCTGGTGATAGTTACTGTCCTTTTGTGATTGCAGATGGTGGAGACTCAGAACTGGATGGAGCAGGAGAACACAGGAGACGGAGGAGCACTCACACGCAGACGAGGAACACACTAGGAGATCAGGTAGCACAGGAGACAGGTAAGTAGCGATCATGGGAGTCCTTGAGGTAAGCATACAGGTAAGTATAGCTCAACGAGACCGGACAGTGAGTGCAGGGTGTGAGTGCTCTTAAATACTGATGGTGATGAAGGGGATAATGATGTGCAGGTGATGGTGATTAGTATTCCGGTGATTGGGAGCGTTGTGGTTGGTGCACGGTGGAGCCTGACGTGTCTGTGACACAAGGAAGGAATTTGATCAAGGAAGCTGAAGTATGCTTGCTCGAAATATTAGAACCAACAAGGTTCTTGCATGCCAGGCCAGCACATTTGAACCAGAGCCCTTGAATATGGCTCTGGTTTGAGCTTCTGCAAGAACCAATGTTCTCATGCATCAAGCAACAAATCTCTTTCGACAACACAGATTAAATGGCTCATAATGATTTATTTTTGATCAATGTATCTTTGAAGTGTCAAAGCTTTGGGTGAACAGACTTTCAATGAAGGGGCATATCTCTCAGATTTGATTAAAAATCTTCATCTGTGTTCTGAACATAAAAAAATTTCTTATGAGTTTGGAACAAAATGAAGGTGAGTAAATGACAACATAATCTTCGTTTTGGGGTGAACTATCCCTTTAAATAAAAATTAAGACCTACCTGTTCATCTAGATTGTCCAGCAAAGTCTCCAAGTCACAATCGCCTCTCTGTATTACTTTTGCCCTGAAGAGTTTCAGCAAGCCTCTGGAGTTGTTATCCAATGATGTAAGGAATGTGGATTTAAGGTCTAAATGGTTGATCCTTCTAAATTCTGCATAAACCTATGTGAGAAACATAAGAGAAAGAAAAAAGGAGAGAGTTCAAGCAAATAAACAAAACAACTGTCTGTACAATATGACCTTAGGAAACATACCTGTTCCTCATTAAAGAGTGCTGGCCATCGTTGTTTGAGTGTTGATACAAGAGGCTGATCTTCAACAACCTCACGTCTTCTAAGAGAGAAGGTGAAATCCATCTTTGTGTTCAAAGCATGCATGTTCACATCTTTCTTCTTCACCTCTTCTTCCATCCATTTGCGTTCATTCTCCAAAGCTTCTTCATCAGAACCAGTTGGAATGTCAGGAAGAAAGTTCAGTTCAGATCTTCGTGGTCTTTTCAGTGTTTGTTTGGATGCATCTCGTCTATTCAGTATCAATTCTGCACAACCAAGCTCACGAAGTTTTTGACGGTAATTCTGCATTTTGTTCTTCAAACTTAATGTCCATCCTTCACATCCAGTTTCAGATCCAGGACGTTTAAGGCAGGGATGCTTCTCTATCAATGCAGATACAACCTTCTTCAAATCAGTGTCCTTTGGGTATGCCTTAAATATGTATATGGCTTCTGCCAACTTGCCCAACACTTCCATCAAGATGTCTCTTGAGACAGTTAAGGACTTTCCATTTTTCTCGTATTCCTCATTGGCTTTCTGAAGCTTTAGTTCCACATCATAGGAGAAGCAGGGTATTGGAAACTTGCTTGGCCAATGTTCTGACCTTAATAGAGAAGCGACCTGTGTTGAATCTGAGAAAGTTGCTGATGTAGATGGTTGGACGGATAATGTGCTTTCTGCATCTGCAAGGGGATCTGTCAATTCAGAATGCACTGAAATTGGGGTTAAAAATAATTCCCAATGAAGTCTCAAAGTAGCTTTTTCTGGTGGAAGCTCGGAGATGTCATGCAGATTACAAAGTTGATTATTGAAATCTGGATCTTCATACTGAATGGTAAAGCCTTTCTCTATTTGCAATTTTTCACACAGACACGTGCAAAGTTCTTCTACTGAGGATGGGGTAGGCACAGATATTTTTCTAACGTTGTCAGGTGAAAGAATGACTCGCAGCAACATTGCAACCTGGAGGACAGGGGACAGTATAAGCAGAATTGGTAAGTTTAGAACAACCAAGTAATCAACCAAGTAAAAATCTCTTTGGTACAACCATGCGTCTTCCGCCAACATTGTAAGCAGCCAGAGGATAAAAATCAACAAGCTCTTGTGGAGTCACAATTGCAACATCACAGTGCGTACTTTGATTTATCTCATATGCCCGGAAATGTTCAATGTACCATGAGGTAAGTCTGTGCACAATGAATGCAACCTCTGTGCCACAAATTAGGATATGATCAATCTGACCAAACTCTGGAAATCCATTTCCATTTCCAATACACAGAATCATTCCTCGACTGTACTGGGTTCCATGTACAGTTGCCTTTGTGGTTAAAGAAAAGGAAGTTTGGTTTGCATACTTGTTCTCAACTGCCAATCTCAGCCTTGCATCAAGAGAGGATATTTTAAGTACCTTAACATTTTCGACATGTAGAGGTGCTTTTTAAAAAGCTATGCGAGTCAATTGTGCATGCCATCATGAGTTGATGCTTGTTGGATAACGTCTTGAGAAGGTTTCTGAAATTCTGTGTTTCATGAACAACCTTCTTGAAAAAACTGTGCTTTGCCTCAAAGCGCATTGTCCACAGATCCACTAGAGGACCAAAGCAACAGATCAGGTGAGGATAGTGTTCAAGAAAGTGATGTTTTGGACGCAAGTATGCATCAGGAAAGACCTCTTTAAACAACTCACGATGGCAGGAAATCTTGCTTTCCAGATACCAGACAGCCTCCACTGTTAGTTTTTGGCTTACCACAAGCTCGACAATATCTTTCAAATCCATGATGAGATACCATGTCTTGTCACTCTCAGGCACCAAACCACCAATCATCAGAGATATCAGTCTTAGTAAGGTCCAGTTTTCGTGAGCGTTTCCTCCAATTGTTTTCTTTGAAGAAAAAGTCTTTGGAATTTTTTGAGGTCTGTTGACCTGGTCAGAAAAGCAGTATTGAAATGAGTGGATTTTGTTGTTTAGCTCTTCAAGAGTAAAATATTTAGACTCAATCCATTTCTTCAGACATAAACTTATCTCAAAAGGCACTATTCCCTCAAAAAGGTCGTGCATTAGATCTGGAGGGAAGCCAGTAATGGTGTGGAAGAATTTAAGATGTTTCTGGAGAACACATTCAGATTTCACACCATCCACAGATGATAAAGTCTCACTGCTGTTCAACTCTGTTATGCAGCAATCATGTTGTCCTGGACTTCTTAGCTGAAAAACACCTTCTTTCACCTCTGTGTTTTGAATGTCGTTTAAAGATGCCAAACAAAATCGACAGAACTTCTCCACCCTGAAACTCTCTTGAAACCCTGCAAGTCCATGTGCTCCAAGATTATCCGCAGAAACAGTGAACACTGTTCCCCTAACGTTCTTTCCAAGCCTTTGAACAAAGATGCCATCCTGCTCAAGACACTTTAAATCTTTTATCAAAGGGTCAAAAAAGGCTTCATATCCATTTGCATTCACTTCTGAACTTTTCCCAAGCAGTGCCAACTGAATTGAATTGAGACTTGATTGATTCTGGGATGGCCAGTTCAAGATGACCCAATAAACTGCAGTTAGTTTATATTTTTTGCGGGATGTGCCCAAGGGGTTGACAACTTCAAAGTCGTCAACGTACAACCCAAGTACAAGTGAAAAATCCTGACTACCTGAAAGGCGATTTTCTTTGAAATATTTTCCATCAAAACAAGACTGATAAACACCGTGGGCACTTTCATTGGTGGTAAATGTCTTCTCAAATACCTCCGGTTGATCAAGCAATGTCTGCAGGACTTTCAGAAGGGGAACATAAAAAAATGTTTGTTTGTCTGCCCTGCTGAACACATATTCAATTGGTTCAGTTACTTGGAATTTTTGTTTAAAGTAGTTGGTTCGCTTATATTCAGTTGAAAGAATACCGTTGTGAGAGCAAGCAGTCAAAAATGGGTCAGTTTCATGTAAAACATGTGCAATATCAGTAAAAACTGACTGATCAACATCACAATTATGTGACTGCAGAATGTCTTTGATTGCAGCCAAAGTATTTGATTTGGAGATAGTTAGAATATCAGTTACAGCATTGCTGATATGCTGAGAGGCCCTTTTGGACACATGTAGTTGTGTTTGCATACACAAAAACAAGGCTGCAAGTTTATGTTCAAGTGCTTGCTTAGTTTCTGCAGGGTTATCATCAGGAGTATCAGTAGTATGCACTTGTACTTCTTCGTCTAAATGCACTTGTACTTCTTCGTCTAAATTTGGTGCACATCCTAAGGAAGAAGATGGACTTGCATCATTGCACCTGTTCTCAGGACAAACTGATGTCCGGAAGTCATTTAATCCATGGGATTTGTGCTTCCTGTTCTTATGAGATGTGAATGTACGGTAACTGTTGCTAATAAAATTACAATTTAAAAATGGACAATGAACCCTCTCGTGGTTTTTAAGATGTCCTCTTAAATGGTGAAGAAATGTTGATTGACAGCAGATGTCCCTAAAATCGCAGTTGTCACAAGAAAATGTGGTATTCCCCTTGTTGCCAGTCTTTGGATGTACCCTCCACAAATGTGTTTTTAAAGCTCCAATTGTCTTGAAAATGCAAACACATTCTAGGTGTAAACATGGAAAGGAAGTTGCATTAACTGACCAATGGCAAGTTCTGTAGTGCTTGAAAATTAGGTCTTGGTGAGGTGATGAAAACTTGCAGAAGCGGCACTGCATGGACTTTTTCTAAACCTGCAAAATAAATAAATGACAAAGCTGAAAGATGATACTTTTGCATAAAAAAGGCTTTCTAAAGATAGAGCTAAATGGGGAAAAGTTGTCAGGCAGTCTGTACAGCAACTAATGGAAAATATAGCAAACTGTGGACTGTGTGACCAGCATGCTGGTGATAGTCAAGTCCACACTGCTGAAAGGGCAAAAGACCCAGAGTAATATTGATCAATTACTGTTACATCTTAAAAAAAAGAGTTAGAAATCTTTAGAAAAAATTAATTAGATGTAAAATTATATAAAATAAAATTTGTTCAAGTTTGTAGAGATTTTCTGAGGGAGGGGTTTGGCAAAACTGGTTCCCAGACTAATGCCCGTTTCACACATACTCCATTTGCAGTGCGTATGTTAACCGGTTAGAGCTTTCACACTGCAAGCGGATGCGGTCCGGCAGTGTGTTCCAGGTGCGGCATGTCTGCAGCAGTGCGGCGTTTCCACATTGAGTCTATTTTTTGCTGTGCTGGACCCACTGAATTAAAGTGACAGCACATTGTTTGCATTAAAATAAAAATGTATTGACGTGAAAATCTAGTAATTTCACCACAGATGCACATAATTTAAAGTCTACTCTGTTTCAAAGTCAACACATGGCTTTTTTCCTTGGATAAAGCAAGGAAAATGACACTATACCTGGCATTTTGGTAAAAAAAAAAAAAAAGTGACATAATGGTTAGCACTCATCCTTTCTTGGAGGTGGAAAAACGAATTTCTTTATGACCTGCAGGATTTCTTGTAAAAAAGATTTTAAAACAAAAGAAAAGATGAGAATCGGCTGTTTTTGTCAAGCCTGTTGTAAGTTTTAATTTAAAATGTATCTGATTTCTAGTAAATCTAGTAATTTCAACACATGTGCATTTAATTTGAATATAATTTATAACTCTACTCTGTTCCAAAGTCATGTACACAATATGGCGTATCTCAATGGGATGCAAGCGGCAGAAGTGATCTCTCGTGCGTATCTCTATGCCATATCGTGTAATTTGACCTCACTTACCAGAAGTGATGGTGTGGGGACGGCTGATTTGAGGTATAAATACTGTCACTGACACATTGATGTCTGACATGAAATGATCGGTTTGTGTGAGAAACCCAACAGTATTTAATTATTAATTAACAGATTGCTATTAATAAATAGTGATTTAATTAACATTACGTAATTCTGAGCCTTATAGCTTGCCATACATGTACTGCAACACGCACATAAGTACTGCAGACGGAGTATGTGTCAATAGGGCTGTGACGGTATGGGATTTTTCTTACCGCGGTGAAGACGCAACATATCACCGCGGTTTGGCGGTTAATCGCAACCCCCCTCCCCCGACCTCCGTGGAAATATAATGACTTAAGAACTTGAGCAAGAGCAGCTTGTAAATGAACATGGAAATAAAGCAGTCGGTCTTCTTTATTATTTAACACTCTGAGGTCTGAGGTATTGCCGGCGATACCACCGCGTTTTTTTTTCTTACCAGTGTGAAAGAGACTCAAAATACTCCGTCAATGTTGCACATACAATTAATTTACATCAATTTTAATCTGTGGAATATCTTCTTTCATTTGTGTACACTCAGAGTAAAAACAAAATGTTGTGCTCTTTGTAAAATAAAGAAAACTAACATGATGCGTGATCTCTCCTCTCCCTCTGAACGAACTCCAATCTGATAGTTCTCAGAAAATGAACTGTAACTTAGTGGATACTAATGAAAAAAAAAATTACACTTATGTCTAAAGAAACGTTGAAATGTCAGGTTTTAAATCGTGCAAGTCAAATCAAAAACAAACATTCTCTGTATGAAAAGACAGCCATGTCATACAAGAACTAACATTGTAAGTATTAGCATTGTTTCCTTGCATAGAAGATCCAACGAATTCCTCATTCATTGAAGAGATAACACACAAAAAAATGTGTTGCAATGAATGAACAAACTCATCCGTTATGCATTACGCAAAATGAATAGTAGAAAACGCTCTTAAGCGCTAAGATCGTTATCAGGAAACCCGGCCCTGAGATGTAGGCTATATATGAAAGCTGTTTTAAAGCATTTGCTGTATGGATTAAAAAAATAGGCTAGTAAATATATTCATATATCAGACAAAATTGCGTTGCAGCAAATCCTTTAAATTTTAAGGTAGGCCTATTCAGAACAGAGCAACATAAAATCAGAATATATAAGCAGCTATACGATTATAGGACAAAGTTTTACATATATGCCATTATAATTTGTGTGTTTTTTTTTTTTTAAATTGTATCGAATTATAAAATAAAACGCAAATTTTAATCGGGCCTGTTTTAGGCCTTTCCTTATTTTTATATTTTAGACATCCATCAATTATGGTTATGAAAAAAAATGACTGGTCATCTCCTCATTGAATGTGCCTTTAGAGAGAAATGCACGGATTACATGAAAGAGTTTCTATTTTCGATTTGAGTTATTTCGTTTTAAAGTAGTAATTTAAAGATTTCTATATATATATTCGTCATGCCTGTGTAAGCACAACTTTTTGTTGATATTGTGAGTGTACACGAACAAAAGTAGACCTTTACAGTTTGGAATGACATATTACTCTTACCTTTATGAGCAAAAATGAATGCCTATTTTAAGATGTTTCCACTGTTAAAAAAATGCAAGAGATCTCGCTAACACCTCCATGTTCTGCAGAGCCCGCTTCAGCTTCACTCCGTACAAACGATTGGATATGCGTCTAAGAGCGCACATTTATTTAGGTTAAACATTTAAACTAACATTGTGATATGCTTGAACTGTTTTATATCTATAGATTATATTTTAGACAAGTCCTTATGATTTGAGAAGGCTAAATTTATTAAAACATAGGCTATGATCAACTCATTGTCTGCGCTGGCCACTTGGCCATTAGCCTACTTAAAAAAACAACAAAAAAAAACAACAACTTACATTTAACTAACAAAAAAATGCTCAAAACGTTTTTTGTAAATTAATTTTATAAAGAAAAGAAACGAAATATAACCATTTTTACATTACATACAAAACTGAACTATTTTAATAGCTGAAACAGTAGTATATAAGCTGTTTTGGGAGAAGGGGAAAAAAAGACTGGAGAGGGCCTATATTTGAGGACTGTGCAGGGCGCTAATCTACTTCATCCAACACTGTTTTGTTCTCTGTTATTTTCATCTGTGAGCATGCTATATGCATTTCAGAATTTTGTTGAGTTTAAAACGTTTGACAAATTCGTTCTGCTCTTGCTGTTCATTCGGCAGACACCCCCCACCACCTTGCAAAAAAAAAAAAAAAAAACACAGAGGAAGTACTGCAGACGCTGCCGGGACAGAAGACAGTAAATTGGCAAACAATGACAAATTGTTTGTACTTTATATAACACACCATATGCATTCCTGTAACTTTCACTAGCAAATAATAAAAAAGAAAAAAAAAAAAGAGTGCGGTGATGACCTAAACACCGCGGTCGACATCTTATCACCGCGGTTATGCGGTAATGCGGTTATCGTCACAGCCCTATGTGTCAAATGGGTGTAACACAAAATGGCCAACCACTTTGTAAATTATGCAGCCTGAATTACAGTGTCACAAATTTTAGAAGCGTCTCATGGCGGCTCTCAATAAAGCAGTTTAACACAATTTAAATATCATAAGAGCTAAGGGTATTTGACACGAATATGGTATGAACAAATATGCAATAAAAACTTTTAAATACTCACTGTGAAAGTCGTAACGTTAGTCGTTCCGTTGAGTCAGACCTACGATGTTTGGCTACATTGAGAGAAAAAAAAAGTTATAACAGAAACATATAACTAATACCTAGTGTCTCATACATTTAACATAATCACAATGTAGTTTGACAAAATTATTTAGTTCAATAAATAGAAAATGAGATATTAGTATCGGGCTAAATTAGTTTATAAAAGGCTATCATGAAACCAAGGCGTGAATTCACTGTTATTCTACAAAATACAATGTTATGTAGGCTATAGAAAATATTGTAGCGCACAGACTCTTCATAGTTGTGAAACTGCTGTTTGTTTTGCACCGGCAGTGATGGGGTTAAAGGATAAGCCCACTTTTAAATACACTTTTCCTGATAAATTTACTCACCCCCATGTCATCCAAGATGTTCATGTCTTTCTATCGTCAGTCGAAAAGAAATGAATGTTTTTGAGGAAAACATTCCAGGATTTTTCTCCATATAGTGCATTTCAATGGCTACCAAGAGATTGAAGGTCCAAACTGCAGTTTCAGTGCAGCTTCAAGGGCTTTAAACAATACCAGATGAGTAATAAGGGTCTAATCATTCTGAACGAATGCGGCGCCAGTTTAGTTTTTTTCCGTAAGTTGAATAGGGAAGGCGTAGGACATTCAGCGTAAGCGTTATGAAGAATGCGGAAGCAGAAAGTACGTTCAAGGGGATATTTTGTTTATAAAGCATAAACGGTTGTATTTTTTTCGAAAATGACCGATCGATTCGCTAGATTAGACCCTTATTACTCATCTGGTATCGTTTAAAGCTCTTGAAGCTGCACTGAAACTATAATTTTGACCTTCAACCTGTTGGTAGCCATTGAAATGCACTATATGGAGAAAAATCCTGGAATGTTTTCCTCAAAAACCTTCATTTCTTTTCGACTGACGAAAGAAAGACATGAACATCTTGGATGACATGGGGGTGAGTAAATTTATCAGGAAAAGTATATTTAAAAGTGAACTAATCCTTTAACAAAGTTCGGAGCATAGTTCGGAGGGCCAGGACAGTGTTCATCTCATAGACTGTCTTCGTTCTGATTAAAAGTTCGGAAATAGAGCTTCCCTTGTCTGTCATTTTTCAGACATTACAATATACTATGTCCTCAAGTAAAACATTCGGAGAGTCGTTAATTCGTTTAACCTTACCCAATGCTAGTGTAATGGCCGCGGTAGTGTAACATTAATGCCCATGTTTTACGGTTTTATGCTGAAACATTGAGACCTGCACTCGGTTTAACGTAAACAAGACTTAATAAATACATATTTCAGTACTCACCATAACTTAAATGAAGAAAAATATTTTTGCAAATGATGTCTGAACTTCTGTCGTCGTACTTCAGCATCGACTCCTCAGTCTCCTCAGTCTCCTCACTCTCCCGCGCAGATACATTTGAATCCACTATACCAACGGTTTCTCTCAGGTGCATGCGCCTGTCTGGCATGCGCATGCGTTTTTTTCTCCGCAAGGCTTGTTCGGCAAACACAGATATTTCACTTTTACTGGATGAATTGGCTGAACACAATTTAATATGTTCAGTGAATCTATTTTTTTAATTTTACCTTTAGACCATAAGCTACAATTACCCCAATGCATCTTTTTGTTTGGGGATAATTATTTGAAAGCAATTTGTTGAGTCAATATTTAATTGTCAGTTTCCAAAATTTTTCAAAAAAATTTTTTTTTACAGTGTATCTTTTATTGCTTTATTACATACTTCTGTCCACCAAGGTACGGATTTCTTTCTTTTATTCCTATTACTTTTCCCAATAAACATTTCAGCTGAACTGTACAACAATTCACATAATTTCTCATTATGTTTTTCTACATCCTCATTGTCCTCATTTATGCTCAACTCCTGAAACTTAACTTTAGTAATACATTTATATGCTTCCCAATTTTCTGATTTAAATTTCCATCTACCCATCTTATCCTCTAAATCTTCATTATCATCTAATCCTATTTTACAACAAATAACATAGTGATCACTTCCTATCAAGGAGTCCTCCAAAACATCCCATGTACATACCCCTGCTATACAACTACACCATAGTTAGATCAATATAAGAACATTAACCCTGGGCCAAATCAATTCTAGTAGCTCTCCCATCATTCATACACACCAAACCCTTCAAATCCATCATTTCTTCTATTATCTTACCATTATGATCAGTGTTATCACTTCCCCAAAGAGTATTGTAAACGGCTTGCGTGTGTGGCCCCTTTAAGACTTGTTGCCCCTTTAAGAAGTGACGCAGCAAAGTTGTGTGGAGGGAATGCAAGCCGATCCAAGTTGGAGTGTTATATGTGTGCGTGCATCTTATAAAGTGAGTGATTCACTGTTAATATACACTTAGGATAAAGTTTAGCTTGTAATCTTGCATATAATTAAGTGTTGAAGTTAATGTAACTAAATTCGAGTGATTAAGCGTGTTTATCTACCGATTGGTACATGCACGTGCATATTTACATCTGTCGTCAGATTATATGATCTCTTTAATTATACTGATGTTATATCTTCTGTTGAGAGAAATTGTTATTCAGATTTTAGATGTTTGTAGTAAATTGCAAATATAAGTGTGAGTTGAAGATTATAGCTAAATGGTTTATTCAGATGCTGATATGTTTAATTATAGTATTTCATTCATTGCAAATAATATTCCACACTGCCTGAATTATTGTTTAATATTACTCACTTCTATAATATGTGAAATTTCATTCTTAACAAATATTGCCACCCCTCCACCATTGCCTGTCTGTCTATCTTTCCTAATAGTTATATAACCTTGTATTACAAAATCTAAATGAGATTTCAACCATGTCTCTTGAATGCAAATGACATGTGGTTTGTATGTTTTATCATCCATCACCTTTTTAAATTCTTGCCCATTTGCGATTAAACTCCTTGCATTCCACTGTATAACAGATATACCATTTAGTACCTCCATATGAAGCCTGTGTATCTAATATTTGACCCTTAAGTTTTTCATTTACTTGTTCCAGAGTAATTCCCTCAATCTGAAGATGTTTTTCAGCTGCCTTGATTATGATTTTTATCCTCTCAGTTCTGCTTTCAGTTTGTGCAGCACAGTTTAACTTCGGCAAAATTGGTTTATATTCACACATTCGGACTTTTGTTGAATTCAGACTTTCCAATAAATGTGCAATAAATTAATGTTTGCGAATTTTAAGCAGCGACATGATATTGACAACCAACGACTGTCAACTTACAACATTTTTTACAGTCGATCAAAATAGGCAAGTATTGTTTTAAAGGCATATTTACTTGTGAATGTCCACTGAATGTCCAATGTAGTGTGATTAACAAGGCTTGAATACGGATGGCCGAATGTGTGAATATAAAACCAACTTTACCGAAGTCACAGTTTATTACCTCAGCTAAAAAAGTCATGAACTCAACTTTTCCAACTTTTAGAAAGTCATCATTTGATTTGTTTAGCAATAATGGCCTACTATTCTTGTTCATTAGGACTGTTGTTCCATTTCCTTGCCCAACTTCTGTCGGTTTCACTTTCTTAATAGCATCTGCATACGATATTCCTTCTTGCATCCTGACGTTCTGAATTTTTACAGCATTCCTGTGCACCTCACATCCCCCGAAGCCAGCACTGTGCTCGCCTCCACAATTACAGCACTTTAAATGTGCTCCTTGTTCACACTTTCCGTACTCATGGTTACCACTACATCTGGCACGTCGCTGTTTTCCCTTACAGACTGCCGCAATATATATCCGATATATATGCTGTCCAGCTCTTGAAACACTCTTCATTAACTGCAAACCGTTCTGTTCGCCGCGGGAGTTTTGCTCGTTCATTCTGGTGAGCGTCCACATTCCTCCGCAAGCGCACGTGAGCTCGGCTTTACATATACTCGCTGATATGATCACAGAGAGCGAGCAACAACACCCGGACTTTATTAAAGTCCCAGAGAATGATTGGAACAAAGTGATTCTCTCATGTGAACTGCCCAAATACAGACAGCATGTTACTTGTCCCACCAGAGATAGTAATATACTCGACCATTGTTACACAGCAATAAAGGATGCATATCACTCTGTCCCACCGGCAGCTTTGGGGCTCTCTGATCACTGTTCATCTCATACCAACCTACAGGCAGAAACTGAAATCAGCTAAACCTGTAGCAAAGACTGTAAAGAGATGGACCACTGAAACAGAGCGGGCTTTACAAGCCTGTTTCGAATGGATTGATTGGAGTAGTGTTGTCAAAATTACCGACTTCGGTACCTAGTCGGTACTGAAATTTTAAAAACGTGACGCTTTGAGCGCTGTTGAGTGGATTCGTAAACATCTCTGGCTTTTACCCTGACTGAAATAATGTGTTTCTAACAGCAAACACTCAGAATAAAGTGAGATGATCTGCTGATGTGAAATCCTGAATGGCTTGTTTAATGAGTGTTGATAGTCTGAGGATCATCAGCTGCTGAAAACACTCTTTATTTCATGTCAATAGTTCCTGTTTTCACCTCATTTATTATGCTGATGTCTTCAGATCTGCTGTAAATTGACACTTAAAGGCACAATATGTAATTGTCCCCATTAGAGGCCACAAATTCAAATAAAAGCATAGCTTGATGACGCCTTGATTTCACAGAATTATAGGAGGTGTTGTCTTCCCATCTACAGCTGGTGGAAAAGAATCCAGTGGGATTCAGGCAGAAATCATATTTATGAATGAGTTAATGAATAATGATTTATTAACATTACTGTAGTATGAAGTACTGTAGTACTGTAGCGGAGGAGTCGACGCCGTTCGCCGTGGGCCGGAGCCTGCTGCCGTCCGCCATAAAGGGGAGGAGCAGGGAACGGGGGACTCGCTGCCGGCTGCCCTCAGTCGGAGCAGCCATCGCCGGCCGCCAGGAGGCGGTCGAGGATCGGGCCGTCCACCGAGCGTCCAGTGCCACCGCATGGCACCGCGAAGAAGAGCCTCTCGGCAGGCTGAGGACCGAGCGGCAGTGTGTCGGGGAACCGGACCAAGAATTTTTTTTTTTTTCTTTTTCTGCTCTCCCCTCTCTCGTCCTGTCGCTCCCCTTGCTTCCGTCTCCTTTCTCTCGTCTCGTCTGTCCTTACCCCCAGGTGCTGCGGCCGCCGAGACAGGCCCCGGGGGGGGGGGGAATAGAGCGCAGTCTCGGGAGTACCCCCTGGCCTGCGAGGGGCGATGGGGGTATGTGGCGACCAGGGCAGGCGAGAGCCGTGAGAGAACGGCGCGAGGCCGGTGGCGCGAGTGTTAATGAGCTTCACCTGGGAGGCGCACCGGCCTTGAGTCCCTCACGGAGGAGCTCCGGGAGCATAAAAGGAGGAGCGACTACCGTGGAGGACGAGAGAGGACCAGGCCTGGATATTATTTTATGTTTTATTATGTTTGTGTGGCCGGCAGACGTCCGCGAGGGTCTGCCGGCATTACTTTCGTTTTGTTTATTTTGGATTAAAGTTATTGTTGAATATTCGCCGGTTCCCGCCTCATTCTTCCCACATCTACTAACCTTGTTACAAATATATTATGTTGAAAGTTGTTTTAATGCTACCCTGCGTTCCCTTGGTGGCTGAGACACTTGTTGCACACTGCAGTAAGTTAGATCGATATTAGTCATGGTAAAACGTGGCACACGCTGTATATCTAGAAAACGAGATTTAAACAATAATTCTTACTGTGTTGAGCTTCATAACATGATTGATTTTCTGTTGATGAATGTTTCCAAACAGTTGCTCACCTGTCCAATAAAACACATAATATAAAGCGTCTTTGGTGTTTCCACTATTACTGTTTTTTTGAATATTTTAATCCAAGTCAACACAAGTCAACTAATATATATATATATATATATATAAAGCTTAGAAAGTTGTTGTTGGTTACAAATATCTACATTTATTTCTTATGTTTTTATGATTTTAACTATTTTTCTGACCATTATTTATAAGAATTGGCATTGCATTATATATATATATCAGCTCCTCCCACAACAATCACATCATCAGTGAAGCTCCTCCCACATCAGTTCTCCAATAAATGCTGAGATATTCCCATCAGAAGAGCATCAGAGCATCAGGAAGAGCTGAAATCTGAAGACTGGGTTTATGAAAGAGGACAGTGAGAACATGTGTGATCCAGAACCCTGCAGAATGAAACACACTGAAGATACTGAAGAACAAAGAGGTTGGTGTTTATCCTTCATTCATGTTAGAAAGATTCAAGATTTAGATGAAGAGAAATGGGATTTTTGTTTATCATTAAACCATAAACACCAAACTTTATCAAGTAAATGAACTTTCCAGAATATCTGACAGGGTGTAAGCATAACTGAAGCAAAATCTGATTCATAGTTACTGATAAAGTTGATTAGTTTCTTGTCCTCCCATCATGCTGTAGAAAGAGCCCAAACGATGTCACTTCCTGGGTGTCACAATTTAAGAAATGAGGAAAATCATGTCATATTTAACAGGATTACACGGGTTACATATCTAAAACTTGGTGTCAAAATATGAAAGTATTATATATTTTAATGTAAATATCACATTAGAAAAGTGAGATTTGTCTATAATGTTTTAAAAATAATAAATGGAAGATCAATGTACCTCATTCATGGAAACTTTCAGTCATGTATAATTTATTTATATAAACATTAAAGTGTTCATAATATTTTATAGCAGCTGTTCACTTTGTTACGTCAGGGTTCAGTTGTATGTTCTTTCACTTCATATTTCTCTTTAATTTTTTTGAATTATTTTGATGTACTGAAAAGGACATCAAACATTGAGGACATTTTCTCTTTTTTTTCTTCCATTTTTAGATATGATTGAAGATGAGGAGGAGAGTGAAAAACTGAGTGAAGTGGAGGAGAAACATCATGACAAAAACTCAAAGACTAAAACAACATTTTTAAAGAAACGAAGAGGCAAGAAATCTTTCACCTGCACTCAGTGTGGAAAGAGTTTCACAACCAAACTAAATCTTGAGAATCACATGAGAGTTCATACTGGAGAGAGACCGTTCACATGTGATCAGTGCGGGACGAGTTTCAAACAAAAAATACATCTTAATCAACACATGAATATCCACACCGAAGAAAAGCCATTTAAGTGTGATCAATGTGGGAAAGGATTCACAAAATCATCAAGCCTTAAAGGACACATGAGGATCCACACCGGAGAGAAGCCATTCATGTGTGAATGGTGTGACAAGAGATTCTCACTCAAGCGTTATCTTCAGATACACATGAGGATCCACACTGGAGAAAAGCCATTTGCATGTGATCAATGTGGGAAGAGTTTCAGTCAATCAACACAACTTAAGAATCACATGAAAATCCACACCGGAGAAAAGCCGTTTACATGTGATCGGTGTGAAAAGAGTTTCAGTCAATCAACACATCTTAAGACTCACATGAGAGTTCACACTGGAGTGAAGCCGTTCGCATGTGATCAGTGCAGCAAAACATTTCTTCATTCATCAAACCTGAAGAAACACCTGAGAGTTCATACGAAGGAGAAACCACATTCATGTTCTGTGTGTGGAAAGTGTTTCTCACGGCTGTCACATTTATATAGCCATGAGAAAATTCATACTGGTGTGAGAGATTATATGTGCTTTGAGTGTGAGAAGACTTTTACTACAGGTTGCAATTTAAAACTGCACCAGAGGATTCACACTGGAGAAAAACCTTACAAGTGTTCACACTGTGACAAGAGATTCAGTTTTTCAGCATCTCTGAAAAGACATGAGATGATTCACACTGGAGAAAAACCTTACAAGTGTGATCAGTGTGGAAAGAGTTTCACTGTTAAAAGCGACCTGAAGCGACACATGAAGATCCATGCAGTGGAGAAACCACATCACCACAGTCTGAAATCACAGTAAGTACTTATCTTTATGTGCTGAGAAACAAAGTTATTACAGCCTCATTGAGCGACAGGACAGTCTGTTGGTTTAGAAATGTGTTCCCTTTCAAACGCTACACTCTAAGCTGTGTTAACGTCTTTAGACGTGACCAGCTGTGAATATATGTGTAAAACACCGTCAGTGAAATTAACCTATATTTAGCCTTGCGTGACATGCACACTATGACATGCGTGACATGCACACTACTCGTCACGCTCAGCAGCCTCATAATATCTAAAACCAGCCCCATGGTTCAGTGAAACGTTTGCTGTTCTGTTGATTCCCGTCAAATCCAGTTCTAACCGAACAAGTTAATCAGGAATGTTTGACGTTCGGTTTGAAATGACCATCTGTTAACTAATTCTCTTTAGTTATTCAAACTAAGTCAGCTTGTGCCGTGTTGTGATTGTTTAAAGATTACATGTCAAACCTGCATCATTTAGAGTTTCATGACCAAACTAGTGATTTTATATCACAAATCATCTTCAGGACATTAAAATTGATCATAATCGAAATTAATCATAATTTCACATTTGTGTCTCACTTGAAATCTCACGTGATTTAATGTTTCTTTTAGACCTGATGGACGTGAACAAGAAAGGAAAAACAGAAGGGAAAACATCTGTCACCTGCCCTCAGAGTAAAAAACATTCACATGTAAATCAAGGCTGAAGATTCACATGAGATTCTCACTGAGGAGAAGTGGATCAGAATTTCGGTCTAAAATCTTGTAAGTTCAGGAGCTGAAGAAACACTCTTAAGAGAGACATGAATCTGACATTATTTTAACTCATTCGTCATTGTTTTTCATAAGATGATGTTGTTTCTCTTCCACTTCTACTCTTCCATACAAATGTAAGATATACTTTCATGTAGTTTTGAAACTGAACACTTGCTTCTCTTCTTCTCTTGATGTGATTTGACTCTCTTATATAAGCCATAAAGAGAGAGATCTGTCTTATTCATTTTTACTTGATTTATTAAACTCGTTAATCCTTTTATCAACAACTCATTTTTATTGTCTCTTTTCATTTTCTTCTGATTCTGCTTGAATACATAATAATTTTAGTTCAGAAAGCCATGAAGTAGCCTTTTATGATTTCTTTTTCTTTCCATGTTTTTAGCTCTCAGTAGAGCTTTAAAATACATACTAATTTATATTTCACCCATGTATTTTCAACCCAAGTTTCTCTTGAAGCCAATATGGAAGTGACTTAAACTGCAGTTCATCGACTGACCTCTAGGGACAGGCTCCAAAAGAGAGCAGAACCTCATTGAGTCCCATGTTAAAATGCCCAACTTTACAGCATTAAAAACATGTTGACAGCCTGGTACAAATTGTGGTTTTGGTCTATACTGCTAATTTTGCCCTTCATGACAACTCTGAGGGGGGTGAATTTTTTTATAATGACACAAATTACAATTACTGGTGCTGGAGCATCAATATTGTATAAAAGACACAGTAGATTGACAGTAAACTTAAAAATATGAAAAAAATTCAAATATGTAAGGACAGTGGATGAACCAGACAAGTGCTTTGTTCAGATGATTCTTTCAAAACATAATTCCAGAAACTCAAGCTCAGAGAATCTGATTTTTGGCTCCCGTCCGTCTACAGAACAACCCCCTCTAGGTACTTTTATGGCACCCATACTTCTTGACTGAGGAAAAAGGGCAACATTTTTAAGCCATTTGTATAAACCAAATGGTCGAACAGACAACACAATTTAAGCAACAAAATGAAAAAGAGTTTGCAAGACACTGCAGGCCTGTTCTCTGAGTGATCTATAAATGACACAGAAATACCCACAGAGACACAAATGAACTGTATCAAAATGTTCCAAACAATTTGAAACAGATTTATCAAACATCTTTTAACTGCATAAATGTTATATCATATCTACACATGCTACATGTGACCAGTTATGTTTTAGAACAACCACAACTCATATAACTGTTTAACTACTGAATGGCTGAATGAAAGCATTTCTTGTCTGATATGTATTTAAATCTCTTTTTAAATCATGGCTTGAATGAAATCTGTGTAAAATGTATCGTATTCCATTTAATAGAAATCATGTCTAAACATGATTTTAAATAAATATATGGGGTATTTTGAGCTGAAACTTCACAGACACATTCAGGGGACACCTTAGACTTATATTACATCTTGTGAAAAAACGTTCTGGGGCACCTTTAAGTTTGAGATCTGCGAGAGAATTGATGGGAATCGATCTGGGAATCAAAGTGTTGCTGCTGCCCCTTTGTTTCTACACTGTAATGTTTATTGTCAAATTAACAGTAACTTACTGGCAACATTTATCCAGTAGTTGCTGTATTTAATACAGCAGTAAAATTACTGCAAAAAATAACTACAGTAGTTTTAATCATACTGTAAAATAAAGTACGTTTTGTAAAATGCTGTACTTTATTTTAATTTTTCATTTTTTATTTATTTTAAGTTTACTGTTATATATTCAATAACACAAATTATTGCTTCAGATCAACTTTATTTAGGTTTCATCTTTTACATTTCTGAACTTCAATACAGAAATTTACCAGCATATTAATTTCATCAATTAACAAAAAAATACAATTAAATTCATACCACTAAAATCACATTAACACATTGTGCCAGTGGAAAATAAATGTTGGAAATATAAAAATAAAGTTTGAACAGTTAAAGTACTTAATTAGTAGCAGTATACAACAATAACCAGTGAATACATATCATCTTACATCTTAAAACCACGTGCCATAAAGAAAAGGGTCTTCTTTATTGCGACGACTCTTCCCCCCGTCTCACGATGGTTCAGCCCGTCTGCCAGCGTCGCTGCAGGAAAAAAGTGCTGTCAGCACGGCTTAGCTGTAGGAAAATTCTAGTTAGTGCGGGAAATGCTCACCCGGTCCGATGTTCATACATATGTGACCCGATCTGGCGAAATGAGTCGGAAGTCGCAACGTTCTATTTTAAGATATGGGCCGATAATGTGGAAAAACAATGAAACTTTTTTTTTTTTTTTAAGCTAATTTCAAAGAACAGACTTTCAAAAATAATCTCCCAAAGTTTCGTAGTCCAGATAATCGAGTAAAGGTATTTAAATGGCTATTAAATTTGACATGGTTTCACTAAATTCGCTGGAAATGAACTTCTCAACTCCTCTCATCACTTATGAGCATTTCCCGGTATCCCCTGAAACGTCATTATCTCTGCTCTACAAATATGGTGTTACATGTTGTATAGAACCAATCAAAAAGCTTAGAAATGTAAACACACTGACCTAAACGCTTATTTTTAACAATGAGAAGCCCCGTTTCGACTGACAGGCGCGATCGGTCCAGCCATCCTCCTGTCAGACTAGCGTGCCTTATAAAATAAAACTCCCATTTGCGTGTCTCTCTTTAAAAGCCAATAAAAAATGAATCCATATAGGTAGCACAAAAATTCTTTTTGCATACAAAACCAAAGACTTTAAACTTTCATATCAAGCCTCCAACATGCTTCTGTTGTGTTGTTTTCACCCTCTAATGAGTCTGAGAAATATGCGTTTACAACAAAAATAGCACAGCCGCTAAATGAATACAAGTATGTATATTTCACATGCTCATAAATTCATGAAAAATGCACAGATCATAAAAATCGCACATCAATATTTAAAGCTGATCTCAAGATTAAAATGAATCCAAAATCAATATAATATAATGCGCTGATCACAAGATATTACTCACGAAATGATTTAACATACTTGGCTAAAAACATGTCTCTCTCTCCGGGATGCAGTGCCCAGCTAACACACGACGTAACAGTTACGTAATGTATTCATACTTTTTGGTAATGTCATGACTTACTAACTGACAACGTAACTATGACGTCGCATGCCAGTTATTTCATTACCTTCAGATTACCATCTCACAACGTCGTCAGTACGTTCTCCTAACGTTATAAGCAGGGGTGCACATAACTGGTACGCAGGTACGCATGCGCGACAAAAATCAGGAATGCGTAATGCCACCTGTGTTACTCCGCGCCTTTGCGTACTGACCGATTTTTTCATCTAGACTTACAACTTACATGTTACTTGTCAACTACTGTCCGCGATGTCCAAAAAGCAACAGACATTAAGCAGCTTCTTTGGCGTTTCGCCACCTACAAAGAAACGCCAATTGGAGCCAGAGTCGAAAAAAAGATTTTTTTCGGAAAAGTGGCTCAAAGATGTGCCGTGGCTTGAAGCTAACGACGAGCGCACTGAAATGTGGTGCAAGATTTGCCGCTCAAATCCACATCTAGCAGACAAAACAGGTGCGTTTTATAAAGGCTCAAAGAATTTCAACCATCCTTTATTTGACAAACATGAAAAGAGCAAGGAGCACACGAATGTGGTGCAAGCCATTGCTAATAAACATGCTAGCCAAGAAGAAATGTCCAGTCGCCCACTTGCCAGATGGCGAGACAAGCTGAATGAAGAACAACGGCAAGCTCTGTTTAACATTTTTCTCCTCGCCTTCCATAAAGCTAAACACGCACGTCCCATGTCTTCTTATTCTGAGGATATTCAGTTACTGAAGCGGCTAGGAGTAAATGTCGGAGGTGCTTATCATTCACGTGAAGGGGGCACACGGATCATGCAAAGCATCGCCCACGCCATCAGCGAGGATTTACGAGCCAAGTTGCAGTCTGCTGAATTTTGGGGGCTGCTTTTTGATGGATCTGAGGACATCACAAAAACTGAGCAGGAAATCATTTACATTGTGTCTGTGTCCAGCAACGGAGAGTTTACCTCAGACTTTATTGGACTGATTGAATTGGGTGCTGACCGAACTGCGCAGGCCATAACAGACAGACTTGTGAGACTTTTCCAGGACACAGGCTTGGATGACTGGACAACAAAGTTGGTCGCTGTGTGCACAGACGGGGCTGCTGTCAACGTCGGTATGTACAACGGCATTGTGCCAAAACTCCAGCGACTTGCTGCGGTTGGAGACTCACTTGTGCACATTTTGTGCACCGCACACACACTGGAGAATTGCGCAAAATCAGCTGATCGCAACGTTCCTTACTGTGAGACATTTAATCGCTCTGTGGTCAAGCTGCTGCAGTTTTATTTACAAAAAGGTGGAGCAAAAAAAACTGCTGAACTGAAGAAGCTGTGTGAAGAAAATGGGATCTCCTTTGTGAAACTGGGTAAGTTTCATAATATCAGATGGTCTGCATGGAGGCATGAAACACTGTTAAAAATATCAAGACTATTGCCAGCCATTAAAATGCAACTGGCTACAAGTGATAACAGTGACTTGCAGCATATCTGCACTGAGCGTTTTCAGTGCTTTCTGTCAAACATGCTTGACATTGGTAACATTTTGAAGACCACATCCATTAAGTTTCAGAAGGAAAAGCTGACCATTGGAGAATGTAAGGATGAACTTATGGTTGCCATTGGACAGTTCACACTTCTGCTTGATGGTGAAGGCCACAGGGCACACACTGTTTCTAATGCTGATGCTGACAGAGACAAGACAAACTTACTGAGAGGATTAATTGAAGAGTTTGAAATCAGATATGACTCCCTCAAGTCATGTGATCATTTCTTAGTATTTGATCCTTCAACATGGCCTCAGGAAATGCAAGACCTCCACAGTTTTGGAAACGCAACAGTTTGCAGCATTCTCAAGAAATATGAGGCCATATTGCAACTTGACAAAGACACCACTGTGACAGAATGGATGCGCTTAAAGCAGGCAGGAAAACGCCTGGGAGCCTCTTCTGTGTATGACTTGGTCCAAATAGTAAATACAAGTAACCCAGTTGCTTACTCCTACATCAACAAGGTGGTTAAGCTGTCCCTTACACTGCCTTTAAGCAGTGCAGCTTGTGAGAGAGGATTCTCACATCTCAACATAATAAAAACCAAGTACAGATCCCGTCTGTCACATGCTCGTCTCTCAGCCCTGATGCAGATTCACCTGTCGAAGCAGACCACAGAGACATTTGACCCAAAGCAAGCTGTTGACCTGTGGATGGAGACAGCTAACCGTAGGCTAAACCAAGGACAGGGAAGTGCATCTTTATCATCTACCATGCAGGAAGCTGAAGAAGAGGACAGTGGGGGTGACACTGAGGAAGGCAGTGAGGAAGACTGCACTTAAGACCACACTACATATGGGGTGAGTACCAAACACCATCTCCTGGTCCTCACTTGAGTAACTGACCCAAAAAGTTATGTGCACCCCTGGTTATAAGATTACCAAGAACGTTCCAGATACGTCCTCTATTCGTAATATATTGGTAATTCCATGACTTACTAGTAACGTAACTACAACGTTGTATGCCCGTAATAATATTACCATCAAATTACCATATCACAATGTCGTCAGTACGTTCTCCTAACTTTACAAGATTACCAAGGACGTTCCATATACGTCCTCTATTCGTAATATAATGGTCATTCCATGACTTACTGGCAACGTAACAGCAACGTCATGTGCTCGTAATTTCATTACCATCATTTACACATTCTTTATATGTTATTATTACCAGAATTTGCAATATAAAACGTGTAATTAAATGTCAGACACAAGACTGAAATGTCCCCTTAAGAAAAAAAAATGTTTCTTTCCACCAAATCAGAGTATGGATGACTGCTTTTTGACATGACATGACACTCCACAAATGTAGTGCGCGCGTGCCCACAGTGTTGATAAGAGTGTAAAGTTAATTTTTCTGAGAGAAGAATTTATTTTTCCGAGGTGACAACGAATAAATGGCTTTTATAAACATGTATAAAGTTAACTTTGGAAAGACGCAAAACCTTTTTTTATTGTTATGTTTACGTTAGTGCAGGTGGCCGTTAGAGTTGCCATGGCAACCGGGAAAACATTCAAGCTGCTGGAGAGGACAGCGTCGACGTTTCTCCGTGTTTCTCGTCAGTTTTATAGCAATAAAGTTCAACAACTGCGTCAGATTGGTTAAGTAACATTACCCACAGTCTACTTTAAGTACTTTTGTTACTATTTTTACCTCTGTGATTTCCTTGATCGTCTGAAATATATGTTAGCAAAATGTTACGTTAGCGTTTTAATGATACTGAGAGCAAAACGTCTTGAATGCTTTTATTTTATGTTTCGCTGTAGGCTAACGTTATATGTTTTTATTTATAGTTCGAGTGTATATCATTTTTATTTGGAGTTTTGTTCATGTTCTGTTTGTGTTTCAAAATAAATGAATTGAATTCATTTCGAGTCTGCATTCATCGTTCACAGCTGTTGGAATAGCCTTTACATTAGTTTGGGCAAATTAGGACATAAATTAGGTTAAACTACTGCATGTCCGCCCATAGAAAAATAAATAAATATAATAATTACCAACTGATGACCAACACACAACTATTGATACACAACGTTGCCACGACGTCGCAGTTACCAACTGGCAACGTCACAAAGTTACGTTGTGGCGACGTATAGGCACCTTTCACTTTTCCGGTTGCCACGACGTAACTAGTTACGTCGCCACTACGAAAGTTTGGTCACCAAATTACGTTGCAGTTACGTAACAGTCACGTATTTTGGTTAGCGGGGTGTGTATCCAATGATCCCGGACCCATCCATGTTCGTTTTCCAACGTGGAATAACAAAAATATATATAATTTTAAAGCTTAGAATCTCATCTTTTGAATGCATCTAACCGTTTTGAAAAACTCCTAACGAGTGCTGAGAAGCACCTCTAAACCGGAGTTTACCGCCCGTTGGCGCCACCTGGCTGTGGAAAAAATGAACAACAAATTTTTCAAACTATTATTTATAATATCACCACGAAATTTGAACCATATGCAGCTCACATATAGGAGCATCACCAAAAAAGATTTTTTTAGCGATCTTACTGTGTTCCTGAGTTATTCCATGTCAAATAAAAAAATAAAATTTTAAAAAAAATTATATATTTTTATCAGCTGTTTCTCGACAAGAAAATGTCCAAGTGTAATGTAATTTATATTTTCTTAATATTTAAAATGTTTTGTATCAAATGATACCTACCTTTTGACTCTCCTTGCTAGAGTTTGAGTTATGAGTCTTTACTTTTGTGTGTGTCGCTCAGAGAAAAAAAAAAAAAAAAAAAAAGAGGTCTTAAAGGGTTAATTCAAATAAATACTTTAAAATAATTTGAGCTTCAGCCTGGTTTAATAGCATTTATATATATATAATATAAATCTCTTTGGTCAAATTAAGCTGTAAAATAAATAGTTTATCCCTTTAAATGCAATGGATTTTGAAAGATAAAAAAAAAAAAAAACTTTAAAAGTGTTACGTTCCCCTCCTAGTCTAGGAGTTAGGAGGGAAGGTAACAAAAGAAAATAAGATAACTTATTAGAAAAAGGTAAAGGTAACGCAAGAATGAAAAAAAAGAAAAACGTGGAGGACACACTTCAGCCTCAGTCTCAGAGGGAAAACACAACACCACTTTAAAGGAAAGTCAAAATGTTTATTTCCTTATACCAAAGAGAGCTTACCAAAAGGAGAACATGAGGGAATAAATCTTCGGGAGAGAGTATACCTAAAATAACAAACAAAACTGGAGCTAACTAAGGTTTAAAGAGTCTACTTACCCTGCTCAAAAACAAAGATGAAAAAACAACAACACAAACTTCCCTGAGCTCCCTCTTTAAACAATAAACAGGAGAAAACAGTTGTACACAAAAAAAAGGCACTCTCTCCCTACAATTCCCAGGTAACCCAATAATTAAGAGTTAAGTGATACAATACCTTTTAGTTACCCACACATGGATTTGACCTGAAAGCAGGCTAAAGAATGATGCTAGCACACAGCAATAGTGTAGGCCCACACCTAACTCAAAACTGTTAACCCTCCGTCACACACAGTACACACAGGCAAACAACCCAGTTTCCACTCTGAGGCTGGGGAGAAGTGTTCCTCAGCGCAGGATCTTCAGAATGCACCATATATACAGCTCTGCTCAGACTCCGGCATGCTCACAACGAGTTGCAGCTGGTAGCAATTAACCTGAGTAAGAGAGTGAGGGAGAGAAACAGAGCACAACACAGCAAAGGACACACACAGGGATATGGCAGTGACACGCCAAAACACTCTGGGACGTAAAAAAAGCGATTTTCTCAGGTTTTCAATTTGAAAAAGAGGGCAGATGACCATAATTCAAATGGGTATATCTTTAAAACCATTCAAAGTATGACTTTGACTAGGATATCATTTTAAAGCTGATAGCTGATAAAGCATTGATACCAAAATCTCAATTTTGAAATTTGGGTCACTGTGACTCATTTTGCTGGATCAGGTCACATATATTTATTACTTCAAACATATTTATACTTTGCAAATAACATTTGTTTAAAACAGATAAGACAATTACATGTGTTTTAAAGTATACCCACCTACCAATTTCATGTAGGCTACTCCGTCCTCGGACTTTAATCTTCACCACGCTGCAGGAGGAAAATGCCAGAAAATGAACGCTTACTCATGTATTTTTATGGAAATGTATTTAACTAAAAATCAATTAACTAAAACGTTGCTTTATATCTAACATCAGAATAAAACAGAGAGTGAAAAAAGAGAAAAGTTAACCTACCATATTGTTGTGGGCTTTCATCATGATGACTCTGTCATGCGTGAGGATGTGGTTGTTTTTCGCGGTCATTTAGTAGCCGACTGTATTTAGTTATACAGCAGGCTAATATTTTCCCAGAATGCATTGAACATCTACAGTAACATACTGTACACAGCTTATACAGTTGGAAACTGTTAAGAATACAGTAACAAGCTGTGAAAACGACAAAATCTACAGTAATATGCTGTACTCAGATTCTACAGTAAGGAACTGTTGAGAACACAGTATAATACTGTGAAAACAACGGAAATCGTTTACAGTGTACTCTTTTCACATCTTTGGATTAAAGGTGCCCTTGACTCAAAAATTGAATTTACCTCAGCTTAGTTAAATAACAAGAGTTCAGTACATGGAAAAGACATACAGTGAGTCTCAAACTCCATTGTTTCCTCCTTCTTATATAAATCTCATTTGTTTAAAAGACTTCCGGAAAACAAGGGCAGCCAGTTAACGTCTGGATCTGCACACAGCCGAATCATCAGACTAGGTAAGCAAGAACAACAGCGAAAAATGGCAGATGGAGCAATAATAACTGACATGATCCATGATATCATGATATTTTTAGTGATATTTGTGAATTGTCTTTCTAAATGTATCGTTAGCATGTTGATAATGTACTGTTAAATGCGGTTAAAGTTACCATCGTTTCTTACTGTATTCACGGAGACAAGACTGTCGTTATTTTCATTTTTTAACACTTGCAGTCTGTATAATGTATAAACACAACTTCATTCTTTATAAATCTCTCCAACAGTGTGTAATGTTAGCTTTAACCACAGAGCATAGCCTCAAACTCACACAGAATCAAACGTAACCATCTAAATAAATACTTTACTCACATAATTCGAAGAATGCATGCAGCCTGCATGATGAACATCTTGTAAAGATCCATTTGAGGGTTATATTAGCTGTGTGAACTTTGTAAATGCGCTGTAATATAGTCGACAGCTCGTGTGGCAGGAAGCTCGCGTCTTAAAGGGGCGGCGTCGAGTGAAATCAGTGCATAGTTAATGGTGCCCCAAAATAGGCAGTTAAAAAAATTAATAAAAAAAAATCTATGGGGTATTTTGAGCTGAAACTTCACAGACACATTCAGCAGACACCTTAGACTTATATTACATCTTGTAAAAAAACGTTTGTGGGCACCTTTAAATGTGTTTACTTCAATAAAGTAGCCTAAACTGGAACAGAGACTGCAAAATATGTGACCGATTGAATAATAAGGATGGTGTAAGAGGTGGGGCATATGTATTTAATTTAAATTTAAAAACCTTTCTGATGTTTTGACCTTTTCCATCACCTTCAGGTGTTGTGACCCTGAAGCGCCATAGCGAGAGTATGAGCGTGTGGGCTGATAGTATAATATGTAAGTTGTGGATGCCGTATTTCGTCTATAGCAACGAGCTGTATCACGCAGCACTTCTATTCAACTCTGTCACGCAGAAATTTCAGTCCACTCTCGGATTATGGCAGAGATCTTCCTATCTATGGACCTCTGATCTCTAGGCACTGCTGTTTTGCTTGTGATTTATTTTCTTCACATTAGTTTTTGGACACATACTGATGTTTGTTTGAAGTGATTTAATTTCTGTTATTGATTTTATTATTTGAGTTTGACTTGTACCAACTGCTGAGGTCTTTATTATGTTTGGAGAAAAGAGGAGTTTTTAACCCATTTTTCTGTATTTTAGGAGTCAGTCTGCATGGGAGTACTTTCCTCTGAGGTCATCTGGGTCTTTCCTTCACTGCATGGGCATGAGTTATTAGCATTATTCACTACACCATTTTAAAGTTGTTGGTTGATGGTCCGGTCGTCAGTTCACACATGGTATGTGCTCTTGAGGCCGTCGGTCCCTGGCCCAGTGACTCTTTCTCCTCCTCCCGCAGGCTTGGTTGATCTTTTATTCAAGAATTGTGGGTAATGATCTTAATATTTGACTTAAGGTTTAGACATATTTAAATTGTGATCCTCTCTTTTTAGATGGTTATAAATGTGAAGTTTATAAATGTGAAGTTTATGTATTAAATAATTTGGGTATCACTCGGTTACATGTACATTGAACCTATAATGAGCCATGTGAGATTTTAAATCTATACATAAATGTTAATTCATGTGTTAATTAAACAATTTATGTATTCATATCATTATTAATGTATTGATAAAGTTTGACACTGGAAAATATTGCTGGTGTTTTTTACTGTTAAAGATTTTATGATTGTCAGTTTCTGCACGTATAAAACTGTAACATTTGAATGATCTAATTACTTTGTTGTAATGAATGTAGTTATAAAATCCAACTGTATTTAGATTCATATGGACATATTATTATGCTGCTGTAGTTATTTAGCTGTAGTGGTTGATGAAAAGTTTTATAATCTTTTACCCTGACTGAAATGTGTTTCTAACAGCTAACACTCAGAATAAAGTGAGATGATCTGCTGATGATCCTGAATGGCTTGTTTATTGACTGTTGATAGTCTGAGGATCATCAGCTGCTGAAAACACTCTTTATTTCATGTCAATAGTTCCTGTTTTCACCTCATTTATTATGCTGATGTCTTCAGATCTGCTGTAAATTGACACTTAAAGGCACAATATGTAATTGTCACCATTAGAGGCCACTTATTCAAACATAAGCATAGCTTGATTTCACAGAATTATGGGAGGTGTTGTCTTCACATCTACAGCCGGTGGAAAATAATCCAATGGGATTCAGGCAGAAGTCATATTTATGAATGAGTTAATGAATAATGATTTATTAACATTACTGTAGTATGAAGCAGGGTGTGGCTGAAAGACGTTGGAGTAGAACGAGGAGCGATTGCTAATGAGAGACGAGCGCAGAGCAGTGGAGCTTTTATTATTCCCAGACGATCACTTCCGCTTCTTCCGATGTGGAGTAACACAGCACTGTTTCATCATATTAAATACATCTGTGTGTTTGAAGTTGTTTTAATGCTGCTGTGTTGGGCTTCATAACATGATTCACTTTCTGTCAATGAATGTTTCCAAACAGTTGCTCACTTGTCTAATAAAACACATAATATATTAAAGCGTCTTTGGTGTTTCCATGGATTCTACAAAATAAAACCAGAAATCAAGGCTTTGAGAAATCGAGAAACAGTCTTGGAAACATTTGGGATAAAGCAAATACACAAGTCAACAATATCATATAAGCTCATTTCATTGGTGTCAATAGACTGAGAAAGTTGTTGTTGGTTACAAATATCTACTTTTATTTCTTATTATGTTTTTATGCTTTAAACTGTTTTTCTGACCATTATTTATAAAAATTGACATTGCATTTATACATGTGTTTGTATGTGTGTGTATATTAGTGGTGGGCCGTTAACGGTGTTAACGTGCAGCGTTAACGCGAGACTCTTATCGGGCGATAAAAAAAAATATCGCCGTTAATCTATTCTCAAATTGGGGTTGGGAGCTGGGTCTATTCTACGCAAGTTATGATGACTTTCACCTTGATATTTTAGCGCGGATGTATACCTAGCCGAACTGACCCTTCGCAAAGACCCGCCCCCCTTAGTTACTGTTACTTTGTCTGACAAGCCGTGACGCTGTCACGCCACACACAGTGATAAATGCATCACGGAGCAAAGGACACTGACGTGCACGTCGACAGACAAGACAGAGCAGGTAACTTATGATATTTAACAAAGTCCCAGCTTTAATACTGTGTAGTTTTTTAAGAAATTTAAACAATAAAACCCGTTTTCTTTAATGTGTCGTTACCATGGTCGTGACATATTGCTGTAGCGCCTCAGCTCAAGAGGCTCGTAAACTGATCATCTCTTACGAGTCCATTTATAGCATCAAATAAACATGAATGAACATGAGAATCAATGTTGTTTCAAATGCGGAAAGATGTCAATATACAAAATATAATATACAAAAGTTTAACTCCACCGAGGTTAATCTTCTAACTCCTATCTGCTTTGTCGGACAAAATTGCGGATTACTTTTAGTCATTTGCTGCGTCCCAATTCGCCTACTTATACTACGCCCTAAAAGTATGTAACGTACTCTTTCTGTGAACAAAAAGTACTTACTTTTGAGTGTGTAGCAAAAGAGTAGACAAGCTTTGGGACATACTATACAATTGCGTCTTTGCTCTCTGTCGTCTCCAGTCACCGTAAACTGGCCTGTCAATCATCTTACATCCTCCACATTTCATTTAGCTAATTTCCTACCGTATCGGAGAGAAATGCAGCACGTTGATCTGCAGTCGCGAGTCTTTCATGTGGAGAACTCTCCTCATTTTAATGCATAATGATGCATTTAAAAGTTAATGGCCAATCAGATCTTTATAAAAGTCCACATTGGTATTTGCAGATGAAAAATAACACACATAACATTAAATAAATATTTTCTATCAGTTTGAACTGATTATTAGTCACTCAAACAACCTCTCAGCGTCGATCATGCATATTCGCCACGTTTTGTATTTTTTAACACTTTTTACTCGTGTTTGTAGTTCTGAACTGAATCCTCGTACAACGTGCAATGGGTTGTGGGCAATATTAGCCTCTATAGTGTGCACGGATCCACACTTTGAAAATCTACCGGAAATAGTAGACCATCCGGGGACTTTTGGCATACTCTTTACAACATACTATGCTTTGGGACACACTTATTTTAATCTCACATACTATTTAGGATGGATAGTATGGACATTGGGACGCAGGGACAATTTGGGTAGCTCACATATTCCGAATGTCTTCGGCAGAATTCAGATGAGCCATTTTAATCTAGATTAATCTAGATTAATTTTGGAATTAATCTAGATTAATCTAGATTAAAAAAATTAATCTATGCCCACCTCTAGTGTATATATAACTGTTATAACTGTATAACTGTTGACTATTATTTTGGCAGATCAGCTCCTCCCACAACAATCACATCATCAATGAAGCTCCTCCCACAACAATCACATCATCAGTGAAGCTCCTCCCACATCAGTTCTCCAATAAATGCTGGGATATTCCCATCATATGAGCATCAGGAAGAGCTGAAATCTGAAGACTGAGTTTATTAAAGAGGACAGTGAGAACATGAGTGATCCAGAACCCTGCAGAATGAAACACACTGAAGATACTGAAGAACAAAGAGGTTGGTGTTTATCCTTCATTCATGTTAGAAAGATTCAAGATTTAGATTAATAGAAATGGGATTTTTGTTGTTTTTATCATTAAACCATCAACACCAAACTTTATGAACTTGCCAGAATATCTGACAGGGTTTTAAGCATAACTTAAGCAAAATCTGATTCATATTTACTGATAAAGTTGATTAGTTTCTTGTCCTCCCATCATAGAAAGAGCCCAAATGATGTCACTTCCTGGGTGTCACAATTTAAGAAATGAGAAATTCCCATTTTCCTTAAAATGAGGAAAATCGTGTCATGTTTAACAGGATTACACAGGTTAAATATCTAAAAGTTGGTGTCAAAATATGAAAGTATTATATATTTTAATGTAAATATCACATTAGAAAAATAAGATTTGTCTATAATGTTTTAAAAATAATAAATGGAAGATCAATGTACCTCATTCATGGAAACTTTCAGTCATGTAAAATTCATTTATGTAAACATTAAAGTGTTCGTAATATTTTATAGCAGCTGTCTGCTTTGTTACGTCAGGGTTCAGTTGTATGTTCTTTCATTTCATATTTCTCTCTTTAATTTATTTGAATTATTTTGATGTACTGAAAAGGACATCAAACATTGAGGACATTTTCTCTTTTTTTTCTTCCATTTTTAGATATGATTAAAGAGGAGGAGGAGAGTGAAGAACTGAGTGAAGTGGAGGAGGAACATCATGCCAAACCTGGAGAAAAACCTTTGAGTCACTCAAAGACTAAGACATTTTTAAAGAAAAGAAGAGCCAATAAATCTTTAACCTGCACTCAGTGTGGAAAGAGTTTCACAACTAAACAACAGTTTGAGAATCACATGAGAGTTCATACTGGAGAGAGACCGTTCACATGTGATCAGTGTGGGACAGGTTTCAAACGAAAACATCATCTTAATCAACACATGAAAATCCACACTGGAGAAAAGCCATTCAAGTGTGATCAATGTGGGAAAGGTTTCACGGAATCAGCAAAACTTAAGATTCACACGAGGATCCACACCGGAGAAAAGCCGTTCATGTGTGAATGGTGTGACAAGAGATTCTCACACAAGCGATATCTTAAGATTCACATGAGGATCCACACTGGAGAAAAGCCATTTGCATGTGATCAATGTGGGAAGAGTTTCAGTCAATCAGCACAACTTAAGATTCACATTCGGATCCACACTGGAGAAAAGCCATTTATATGTGATCAGTGTGAAAAGAGTTTCTCATGCAAAAACAATCTTGATGTTCACATGAGAGTTCACACTGGAGTGAAGCCGTTCACATGTGATCAGTGCAGCAAAACATTTCTTTCTTCATCACACCTGAAGAAACACCTGACTGTTCATATGAAGGAGAAACCACATTCATGTTCTGTGTGTGGAAAGAGTTTTTCACTGCTGAAATATTTACAGAGACATCAGAAAATTCATACTGTTGTAAGAGATTATATGTGCTTTGAGTGTGAGAAAACTTTTACTTCAGAGGGTGATTTAAAACGGCACCAGATGATCCACACTGGAGAAAAACCTTACAAGTGTTCACACTGTGAAAAGAGATTCAGTGATTCATCAAAACTGAAAAGACATGAGATGATCCACACTGGAGAAAAACCTTACAAGTGTTCACATTGTGACAAGAGATTCAGTGATTCTTCATCTCTGAAAAGACACGAGAGAATTCACACTGGAGAGAAGCCACACACATGTGATCAGTGTGGAAAGAGTTTCACTATTAAAAGTAATCTGAAGATACACATGAAGATCCATGCAGTGGAGAAACCACATCACCACAGTCTGAAATCACAGTAAGTACTTATCTTTATGTGCTGAGAAACAAAGTTATTACAGCCTCATTGAGCGACAGGACAGTCTGTTGGTTTAGAAATGTGTTCCCTTTCAAACGCTACACTCTAAGCTGTGGGAATGTCTTTAGACGTGACCAGCTGTGAATATATGTGTAAAACACAGTCAATGAAATTAATCTGTATTTATAGCCTTGTGTGACGGCGTTTCCTTCAGTCCCAGCACACATTTGTTTGACGTTCAGTTTGAAATGACCATCTGTCAACTAAATCTCTTTAGTTATGAAAACTAAGTCAGCTTGTGCCGTGTGTGATTGTTTAAAGATTACATGTCAAACCTGCATCATTTAGAGTTTCATGACCAAACTAGTGATTTATAACACAAATCCTCTTCATGACATTAAAATTGATCATAATCGAAATTAATCATAATTTCACATTTGTCTCTCACTTGAAATCTCACATGATTTAATGTTTCTTTTAGACCTGATGGACGTGAACAAGAAAGGAAAAACAGAAGAGAAAACATCTGTCACCTGCCCTCAGAGTAAAAAACATTCACATGTAAATCAATGCTGAAGATTCACATGAGATTCACACTGGGAAGAAGCAGTTCAGACTTTCTGTCTAAAATCTTTTAAGTTCAGGAGCTGAAGAAGAGGCCATAACACTCTTAAGGGAGACATGAATCTGATGTTATTTTAACTCGTTCTTCATTGTGTTTCATAAAAACAACTTGTTTCTCTTCCACTTCTACTCTTCCATGCAAATGTAAGATATGCTTTCATGTAGCTTTGAAACTGAACACTTGCTTCTCTTCTTCTCTTGATGTGATTTGACTCTTATATAAGCCATAAAGAGAGAGATTTGTCTCATTCATTTTCATTTTTACTTGATCGATTAAACTTATTAATCTTTTTACCAACAACACATTGTTATTGTCTGTTTTCATTCCTTCTGATTCTGCTTGAATACGTAATAATTTTAGTTCGGAAAGCCACAAAGTAGCCTATTATGATTTCTTTTGTCTTTCCATGTTTTTTAATCTTTCAGTAGAGCTTCAAAATGCCTGATAAATTATATTTCACCCAAGCTGCCCAGATTCTCTTGAAGCCAATATGAAAGTGACTTAAACTGCAATTCATCAACTGACCGCTAGAGACAGGCTGTTAAAATGCCCAACTTTACAGCAGAAAAACAAGATATTTTCACTGCATTATGAGCAAATTAATAAGAAACTAAGGAGGACCATGACAACTGCATGGACAAAAGTGAATAAAATCAATGTCAAAATCACTCAACATAAAGTTTTCACCTAACCAGGTCATTTGTGGAAGTTAATGAGACAATTGGGGATGTGCTTTACTCTTGATAAGAGTTTCAAAGTCTGGGGTGACAGTAGACAGAGCTACTCTCAGATCATGCTCAGTGTCCAACCTATTTCTCTGCTTTGACTTGAGCTGGACCAAGGTAGAGAAGCCACTTTCACACAAATAGGTTGTGCTGAATGGTAAGATCGTTTTGACTGCTAAAGTGGCGAGGGATTGGATACTCAGTCATCACATCGCTGCACCAGAAGTGGGATAGGCTTACCTCACCAAATCTCTTTTTCAGCGTCAGGTCACATGACAGGTCCACCAGCTGATGCTCTTCGTTGCTTGGCAATGTGATGTTTTCCACATTGATACCGAAGGGGTCGCGTATCCAGTCCATGGTTGTTTGTTTCTTTGGGAAGTAATCATCAAACCGAGCTTGAAGTTTAGTGAGATGCGCCATTAAAGTTTGTTTCAAGTTATTTTTGGCTGCACTATCCAGCTGCTGTACTTCATAGCAAGAGTTGGGAAACATGTCCAGCCTGTCTTTGGATAAAAGATTTAGCCACAGTGAGTTCTTTTTCTGGAGCGCAGCAATTTTGTCTGACTGTTCAAATATATTGTGTCCTCTCCCTTGCATCGATACATTTAATGTGTTGAGGTGCTCAAAAATATCAGCAAGATATGCAACTCGTACGAGCCACATTTCGTTGTCAAACAGTTCTGCATACGGGGAGTTAGTCTCTGAGAGGAATGTGGCGATTTCTGTTTTAAGTTCGTAAAAGCGTGACAACACCTTGCCCGCCCCTCGACAGCCAGCGGACTTCTGAGTGATACAGCACCTGCATGTGCTCAGAGCCCAGGTCTTTACACAGATGTGAAAAGCAACGGCTACTTTTTGCACTCCGTTTTATGTGGTTCACCACTTTGATGACATTTGTTAAAGCTTCATCAAGTAAAGGTACCATATTCTTAGCCGCCAGCGCTTCTCGGTGCAAAAAGCAGTGGTTCCACGTCGCGTTAGGTGCCCTCTCCAGAATTCGCTTCACCACACCGGAATGTTTCCCGGTCATAGAGGCAGCTCCATCAGTGGTGATTCCCACACAATATTCCCAACTGAGGCCCAGTGAGCTCAAATACAAGTCCAGGGTGTTAAAAATGTCCTCTGCTTTTGTAGTGGTAGGGAGGTCTCTGCTGCAGAAAAATTGTTGTTGCAAATCACCGTCCCACACATGCCTCACATAAACCAATAAAATGGCATGGTTAGCGATATCTGTCGATTCGTCCATCTTTAAGGCGTAGTAAGGGCTTGCCTGGATGCGGGCTGTGGTGTGTTGTTTTATGTTACCAGACTTGTCTTCAATCCACCGAGCTATGGTATCATTGGAAAGTGGTATGGTTATCAGTTTATCTGCCGCTGACTGATCCAGCACCTCTCTTACCATATCCATTGCAGCAGGGAAAATGAGTTCTTCGGCTACTGTGTGGGGTTTCTTGGCCTTTGCAATGCGGTGAGCTACTAGGTAAGATGCCCGAAGAGCTTGTTCTTGTTTGGAGCAAGACACTGTCAGACACTTTTGTGATGCCCTCAGCTCCTGTAGACGTCTTTGAAAAAAACTCCACCGGCTTGTCTTTCGATCCGGGATGTTTTGTTTCTAAATGGCGCTTCAGTTTGGACGGTTTCATGCTCTCATTGGCAAGCACTTCACTACAAAGCACACACTGGGGTTTCTGTCCATTTTTATCTTCAATGTAAGAAAATCCATTTTTTAAATAGTTTGGGTCATATTTGCGCTTCGCCATCTCGAATCTGAATGTCAAAACAACACAGGATGGTTACCATGGCGATGGTTACCATGGCTACCATAGTAAACTAACGCATGTCTCTGACGAATGCCTGTCAAAATAAACCCATTTTAAAATAAAAGACCAATCAAACATGAGACGCACATTAATTAATTAATTAATTAATTGATTTATTTATTTTTGACCAGCTTACCGAGACCCACCCAAAACAGGTCTGCGACCCACTTTTGGGTCACGACCCACCAGTTGAGAATCACTGGGCTAATTTGTTTAGGCACAATTCAAATGAATAAATTCAGGCATAATAAACTAAATTCAGGCAAAGTACACAAACTATGAACAAGTTCAAGATTATTTCAATTCACAGAAATAAAAATGGACTGTGAGAATCATTTTATTATGCTACAGTGCAAGACATTTAAAAGTTTAGTCTTTGCTTTCCGTTCATCCAGCTGTGTTTTATGATGCATGCACTGACAGCAGGGGGAACACACATTCCAAAGGTGATCCTGTTGCCTTAGTCAAAGAACATTTAAAAAGAATCAGTCAGATTGAATGCAGATATTCACTGATGGGTCTATGAATCCACTCAACAGGAAAGCAGCAATAGGGTTAAGTGTCCCTCTAGTTCGTTTTAAGCTTGGATTACGTTTGCCAGATAATATGTCAGTCTTTTCGACTGATCTACTTGCAATTTTGTGGGCGGGGGAAATATGTGTTATGTTCAGATTCTGCACTAATGGCAATTAAGGGTAGGAGGAGTGGAGCCAGATCAGATCTAGTTTTAGAAATTCTTGTTACAGTCTGTGAAACATGTAATTATGGAGTGTGTAATTCACAGGGTTGCAAGAAGCTGCATGTTTTCTGAGCTGTTGGAGTCTGGATTCCCATCTATATCTTTGAAGTTAATTCTTGTAAATAAGGACTTTGAGACCACAAAGATTGTTTTAAACTTTTTGCTTCACACTGGTCTTTATAAGAGGATTTAATATATAAGTTGAAGTTCATCAGATGACCTGAGGAGGGCAGCTATGGAAGCCCGTTTCCACCACTAAAAAAAAAAAAAAAAAACTCCACCTAAAAAAAAAAAAAAAAAGCCACAAAAAAAAAAGATTAATTGCGACTTTTTATCTCAGAATTGCGAGTTATAAAGTCAGAATTCTGAGATATAAAGTCGCAATTGCGTGATATAAAGTCAGAATTCTGAGATATAAAGTCGCAATTGTGAGTTATAAAGTCAGAATTCTGAGATATAAAGTCGCAATTGTGAGTTATAAAGTCAGAATTCTGAGATATAAAGTCGCAATTGCGTGATAAAAAGTCAGAATTCTGACTTTTTTTCTCGCAATTAACTGATGGTCAGTATCTCTGTCTGTAACAGTGCATCCAACGATAGACGTGCTGCAGTGAAGTCTGAAGCTGTTGGATGTATTAAAAATGTGCCACTTCAGCTTTGTCTGATTTATTGCACCTCCGCCACAGCTGATTCTTCTTCTTCTTATAATTATTATGATATTATCGTGCAAAATTCATTAGTGTATACATTCTGTTAAAAACAACTTTTATTGTCCAAATACCTCGACTGTAATTTGCAGAATTGCATGATTTTACCCTTGAGTTGCAAAGTTAATGAAACATGATAGGTATTGGTTGTTTTAGTATTAAGCCCACTAGATGGCAGTAAAAGCTGTTTTTTCTCCTTGAAACGCTGTGTACAAGGTTACCGTGGAAACATTCTATATGCATATTCCTGCATAATGCATATGTCCGGAGACTAATCTTTATGTGTCTCCTCCAGTAAAATCAATATTTCTTTATTGGTAAATCGGCGCTAAAAATAATCCGTTATGATGTCCTCTATTTTATGTATAAAAATAACAAAGCAGTAATCCTGATGGTCTATTTATAATAATAACAACAAAGCAGTAATACTGATGGTCTATTTAATGTATAATAATAACAAAGCAGTAATCCTGATGGTCAGTCACAATGAAAGGATACGCAAGCAAAGTAAGAACTGTGAGAAATAACGTTTCACAGTAGTGAGAAAAAGTCAGAATTCTGAGATATAAAGTTACAATTGCGAGTTATAAAGTCAGAATTCTACTTTATATCAGAATTCTGACTTTATAACTCGCAATTGCGACTTTATATCTCAGAATTCTGACTTTATATCACGCAATTGCGAGTTTATATCTCAGAATTCTGACTTTTTATCACGCAATTGCGACTTTATATCTCAGAATTCTGACTTTATATCACGCAATTGCGAGTTTATATCTCAGAATTCTGACTTTTTATCACGCAATTGCGACTTTATATCTCAGAATTCTGACTTTTTATCACGCAATTGCGACTTTATATCTCAGAATTCTGAGTTTTTATCACGCAATTGCGAGTTTATATCTCAGAATTCTGACTTTATAACTCGCAATTGCGACTTTATATCTCAGAATTCTGACTTTTTATCACGCAATTGCGACTTTATATCTCAGAATTCTGACTTTATAACTCGCAATTGCGAGTTTATATCTCAGAATTCTGACTTTATAACTCGCAATTGCGACTTTATATCTCAGAATTCTGACTTTATATCACGCAATTGCGACTTTATATCTCAGAATTCTGACTTTTTATCACGCAATTGCGACTTTATATCTCAGAATTCTGACTTTATAACTCGCAATTGCGACTTTATATCTCAGAATTCTGACTTTATAACTCGCAATTGCGACTTTATATCTCAGAATTCTGACTTTATATCACGCAATTGCGACTTTATATCTCAGAATTCTGACTTTTTATCACGCAATTGCGACTTTATATCTCAGAATTCTGACTTTATAACTCGCAATTGCGACTTTATATCTCAGAATTCTGACTTTATATCACGCAATTGCGACTTTATATCTCAGAATTCTGACTTTTTATCACGCAATTGCGACTTTATATCTCAGAATTCTGACTTTATAACTCGCAATTCTGAGATAAAAAGTCGCAATTAAACTTTTTTTTTTTTTTAGTGGCTTTTTTTTTTTTTTTTAGGTGGAGTTTTTTTTTTTTTTTTTAGTGGCGGAAATGGGCTTCCATAGGCAGCAATACGCCTTTGGAGCATCTAAGCTGCCGAAAATTTCACAAGAAGAAGAAAAAAAAACACATTCCACAGCGAACAGAATCGGTTGCTTCACAGGTGGGAGAGAACAGTTCTACAGACGGATGTTGAGAGGAGCTCCAGTAAGTTGGCTGTCAAGGCTATTTTATTCAAAAGCATCAGATGAAGTGATTATTTTCTCTTTAATGCTGACGGTGCTTAGTAATTAGTCATAACAAAAACAACAAAAAAAGATGATAACTGATGATTTTTTTTTTTTTTTTTCTCTCTGTGAGTCCGCTATGTTACCTAGATTGTTTGGTAGCTTGTTCAATAGCTTGTTGGATACTAAGTAACCCCCGCCAACAACAATTAACATTGTGATAAGAATATGTGAACTGTAATAAGGCTAATAGATTTACTGTTTTGTGTTGGGTTATGCTCTGTGTGTATCAATCGTATTTTGGTGACTTGGTTGCAAACAACTTATATATATTATATACACAGTGCCCTCCACAATTATTGGTACCCTTAGTAATTATGAGCAATTGAAAGTGGGGGGAAACTTACATTATGAAATAAATGTTTTTCTCCAAAACACGTTGGCCACAATTATTGACACCCTTTTATTCAATACTTTTTGCAACCTCCTTTTGCCAAGATAACAGCTCTGAGTGTTCACCTATAATGCCTGATGAGTTTGGAGAACACCTGACAAGAGATCAGAGATCGTTCCTTCATACAGAATCTCTCCAGATACTTCCGATTCCAGCTCCATGTTGGTGCTTCTTCTCTTCAGTTCACTCCACTCATTTTCTTTAGGGTTCAGGTCAGGGGACTGGGACGTCCATGGCAGAAGCTTTATTTTGTGCTCAGTGACACATTTTTGTGTTGGTTTTGCACTGTTTCTGAAGTTTATTTTGGATCATTGTCCTGATGGAAGATCCAGCCATGGCTCATTATAGGATTTCTAGCAGAAGCGGTCAGGTTTAGATTTTTTTTATCTGTTGGAATTTGATAGAATCCATGATACTAAGTATCTGAACAAGATGTCCAGGACCTCCATCAGAAAAATAGGCACACAACATTAAAGATCCAGCAGTATATTTAACTGTGGGCATGGGGTACTTTTTATCCATGTGTGCACCAAACCCATCTGGTGGGTTTGCTGCCAAAAAGCCCTTTTTTTAGTTTCATCTGACCATAGAAGTGGGTCATGTTTGAAGTTCCAGTCTTGTCTGACAACTGAATATGCTGGAGATGTTTCTGGATGAGAGCAGAGGATTTTTCTTGAAACCCTCCAGAACAACTTGTGGGGATGTAGGTGCTTTTGATAATTTTTTAAGCTTTCTGAGACTCAAGACTCAACTAATCTCTGCAATTCTCCAACTGTGATCTTTGGAGAGTCTTTGTCCACTCAAACTCTCCTCCTCACCACACATTAGGATGATTTAGACACACATCCTTATCCAGGCAGATTTGCAACATCTTTAGTTGATTGGAACTTCTTAATTATTTCCCTGATGGTGGAAATGGGGATTTTCAATGCATTAGCTTTTTTCTTATTTTGTGTAGCTCAACAATATTTTGCTGCACATCAGAACTATATTCTTTGGTTTTACTCATTGTGATGAATGATTAAGGAAATGATTAAGGCCTTTGTGTTTCCTCATGTTTATACTCTTGTGGAACAGGAAGTCATGGCTGGACAATTTCATGTTCATGATCACCCTGGTGTGCTAAAAAATGTAAATAAGAATGGGAATATACTTCAGAGATATTTTACTCATAAGAATTTCTAGGGGAGCCAATAATTGTGGCCAACGCGTATTGGAGAAAAACATTTATTTCATAATCCGAGTTTCCCCCCACTTTCAACTGTTTTCCTTCAATGAAAGGTTATAATTTAGTGAAGTTTTTGAATGAAAGATCAAAAGGATAAACAATGCAGATTTATTTTCACAGCTGCTTTTGCTCATAATTACTAAGGGTGCTAATAATTGTGGAGGGCACTGTTTGTATAATATATATATATATATATATATTGGCCAATTTAGTCATTTTTTTTTTTGTTCATTGAACCAAATAGAAACAATGAGCATAATGGCAGTCATGCTACACTAATAATAGTAGGTTTTCTTCTGTGTAACATTACATATATTCTTTATAAGTAAAATTTTGGCTCTATTATTTGTGTCCCCTTCAAAAATTGCTCTTAAGAAATTTTATGTTTATTTTCCCCACCTACTGTCAGATGAAATTTACGCCCCTGCTAGCACATGCTGATGTTTGATTCTTCAATAGAAACTTGCAACGCAGCTCACGAGTCAACAGGTGTCATCATCGCACAGTCTACATGCTTGTCGTACCCAAGTTTAATAGATTCACACTGTGTGATTTGTTGTGGACTCATAGGATTGATAAAATGGAGCAATGTATCTCGGGCTTACGATCATCTACCGTTGGCGACCGATGACACGCTCCTAAAGGCTTATACTTCCGCGTCGAGTGTACGGCATAGCAACGGCGTAGTCTGTTCAACTTTCAACTTCACTATGAATGAAAAAACACTCTGTTTCAGAGGACACATTAAGTCAAACTGCAACAAAAGTCATTACCTATTTGCCGTTTCTGTTTGTAAGCTTCTCTGACAACTCATGATGAGCGGCTTTTTCTTCGGCTTTTGTTTTGATACTCAACATGACAGCGGACACTGCCTACTAGTGGTCTGCTTGCAGGTCTGCGACAGGAGGCAGGAGCATTAGGCGTTGTTACAGCGCTTTTAGTTTACAGCTTGCTTCTTAACTTTTTAAGTCCTGTTAATTTTATCTTTTTTGTGGATCATTCTAATAACCATTCATTATTCAATGTATATGAGAAAACTTTTGTTAATCATGCTGATTGGTTAGTTGAACAAACATACGCCCTGGGAAATGTCGGATATGGGAAGTATACCTTAGCGTTAACCTTTATTTATCCATCTCTGTATAAGCGAGTGAAGAAACATTCAAAGCCATCAATTCGATTTCTTCAAAATGAAGCCTTGGGACTAATTATTATGATTAGTCTGCTGTTATCGGGAGATATTCATCCATGTCCCGGTCCACGCTATGCCAAACCAGAGTTTACTGGATTCGGATGCCTCTCGGGTACGCACTCTGGGTCGCGGTGCGCTGTTATCTGGTTATGTACAACAAACTAACTTCCCTCGTTTTGGTGGCGGTGTCTTGCCCACGGGAGGGGGTGTGGTGGGGGCTCGGCGGCTGGGCTCTGCCATCCTGGATCGACGTCACACCGGCCGAGTGGATTCCATGTCGGATCCAGCTATCCTACAGGTACGCACTTTTGGTGGCGGTACGTTATTGTCTGGCTATGCGCAATACACTAATTCCCCTCGCTCTGTTTCGCTGGATGTTGGTGCGGGTAGCGACGCGGCAGAGGAGGCCGAATCGCAAGGAGTTTCAGTTTCAGTTCACTTATTCAAAAGTGGCGATCCTCATTCTGCGAATAATTATAGACCTATTAGTATTTTACCCATAGTTTCAAAGGTTGCAGAGAAATTGGTGGCTACACAAATTACTTATCATTTGAATAATTCTTGTACTTTACATCCAATGCAGTTTGGTTTCACAGCAAACTATTCAACTGAGATGGCAAATTGCTACTTCACTGAAAAAGTCAAGTCTTTATTAGATAAAGGAGGGGTTGTGGGGGCTGTATTTCTTGACCTCAGGAAGGCCTTTGACACGGTAAACCACAGAATTCTGTTGTCTAAATTATTAGATTTTAACTTCTCTCAACATACTTTAAGTTGGATTGAATCATATCTGTCAGGTCGAACACAGCATGTTAGTATACAGAATTATAAGTCAGCTCCTTTAAGTCTATACACTGGTGTTCCACAAGGATCTATTCTGGGTCCTTTACTTTTTACGTTGTACATCAATGATCTTCCGTCCGTCTGTCCTAACATTAATATTCAAATGTATGCGGATGACACTGTAATTTATATACATGGAAGTAGTGTGTCACAAGTTGCAAATGAACTTACGGAATCACTGGTTCATTTCACATCTTGGCTAGAACAATGCTGTTTACAGTTAAATATCTAAAACAATGAGTATGTTCTTTACCAAAACTAATAGTTATAATGTAGTACCAGATGTTTTTGTATCAGGAGAAAGATTACAAGTTGTATCTGAATATAAGTACCTTGGTGTTCTGATTGATTCCAAACTTTCATTTAAGGCTCAAGTTAAAAAAGGTATGCAACCGGGTCAGGTTTAGTCTATCAAATTTTAGATTTATTCGCTGTTATATGTCATCTGAGTCTGCTCTGATGTATGTGCATTCAATGATTATTTCTCATATTACTTATTGTCTTACCACTTGGTCACAAGCTAGTATAACTACTTTGAAACCTCTGGAGTCATTGTATAAACAAACACTAAAAACTCTTGATCAGAAATCAGTTCAGTTTCATCATTGTTTAATATTAAAAAAATACAATTTGCTAAGCTGGGATAACTTGATTAAATATGTGCATATTTGTTTACTGTTTAAGACTATACACAGTTTGACTTCACCATTAAAACAGTTTGTGAATATTAGAACAACCACACATCGATCGACAAGGGGAGGGGAAAGAGGGGACTGTGTTATACCTCTCAAACGATGCAAATTCAGTCAGTCTGTATTTTCAGTTAGAGCTGCAAGGGAATGGAACTCCATCCCATCAACTATTAGAAAATTACATACTTTTGTTTTTTTTTTCAGTTTCATCTTAAAAAATGGTTACTGACAAATCAGCATTGCCAACATTAGTATTGTATTTTTGACAAAATAGACTTTTTTGTATAAATTGCTCTTGGCTACGTCGCCTTCTCCTGTTGCCATCTTCTTTATTAGTTTTTTTTTTTTTTTTTCTCCTTTTTTTCTCTTTTTCTTTATTCTCTTTCTCTCTCTCTCCCCCTTTTCTTTTGTTTCTCTTCATTCCTTTATATTATTATTATTATTATTTTTTTTTTATGATGTATATGTGTTTAATGATGTTATATCTTTGTTTTAGGGTGACTTTTTAACATTCTGTCAAGGGTCTGCAGATGAAAAATAGCCCTTTGGGCTAATTCTGGCACGTTTACTGTAAAGTTTATTAATGTGCATTGACCCTACTAACTATTAATAAACAATAAACATTAAAGCTGAAATTAGCCGAAAACCTGAATGATGACAACAAAAAATAATGTACAAACACTAGAGTGATCATTTAAAAAAAAATTAACAGTTTATTATAATACAGACTTTGTTTATTTCTTTTTTTTTTGCCTCCACAAAACCTTTGCTCTCTAGAAACCCATTTCAGTTTTCGTTAAAATTCTTTAAAAGGCTTCTAAACACTGAATTATTACCAACATATGAAATTAAATTAAGGACATGCATCAGAAAAATTGGGAATGTTTGACAATAGAAATATAACAGCTTGATTTTGCACTGTTGTCTAATGTCCGTTAAAACAAAAGTGTGAATTATGTGATAATGGACACAGTGTTGCATCATGTATTATAAGATCATTTATGTTTGTAGCGTGATCCATTATGATCCATTCAGACCTAGATATTATTACTATTTAAAAAAAAAAAACGTGAAATTTTAAATTTATACATAAATGTTAATATAAATGAATAATGTATTTATTCATATCATTATGAATGTATTGATAAAGTTTGACACTGGAAAATATTGCTGGTGTTTTTTACTGTTAAAGATTTTATGATTGTCAGTTTCTGCACGTATAAAACTGTAACATTTGAATGATCTAATTACTTTGTTGTAATGAATGTAGTTATAAAATCCAACTGTATTCATATGGACATATTATTATGCTGCTGTAGTTATTTAGCTGTAGTGGTTGATGAACAGTTTTATAGGCTTTTACCCTGACTGAAATAATGTGTTTCTAACAGCAAACACTCAGAATAAAGTGAGATGATCTGCTGATGATCCTGAATGGCTTGTTTAATGAGTGTTGATAGTTTGAGGATCATCAGCTGCTGAAAACACTCTTTATTTCATGTCAATAGTTCCTGTTTTCACCTCATTTATTATGCTGATGTCTTCAGATCTGCTGTAAATTGACACTTAAAGGCACATTATGTAATTGTCACCATTAGAGGCCACTTATTCAAACAAAAGCATAGCCTGATGATGCCTTGATTTCATGAAATTATGGGAGGTGTTGTCTTCACGTCTACAGCCGGTAGAAAAGAATCCAATGGGATTCAAGCAGAAATCATATTTATGAATGAGTTAATGAATAATGATTTATTAACATTACTGTAGTATGAAGCAGGGTTTGGCTGAAAGACGTTGGAGCAGAACAAGGAGCGATTGCTAATGACAGACGAGCGCAGAGCAGTGGAGCTTTTATTATTCCCAGACGATCACTTCCGCTTCTTCCGATGTGGAGTAACACAGCACTGTTTCATCATATTAAATACATCTGTGTGTTTGAAGTTGTTTTAATGCTGCTGTGTTGAGCTTCATAACATGATTCATTTTCTGTCGATGAATGTTTCCAAACAGTTGCTCACCTGTCTAATAAAACACATAATATATTAAAGCTTCTTTGGTGTTTCCATGGATTCCACAAAATAAAACCAGAAATCGAGAAACAGTCTTGGAAACATTTGGGATAAAGCAAATACACAAGTCAACAATATCATATAAGCTCATTTAATTGGTGTCAATAGACTGAGAAAGTTGTTGTTGGTTACAAATATCTACTTTTATTTCTTATTATGTTTTTATGCTTTCAACTGTTTTTCTGACCATTATTTATGAGAATTGACATTGCATTTATACATGTGTGTGTATATATAACTGATACACTTTTATTGTTTATTTTGGCAGATCGGCTCCTCCCACAACAATCACATCATCAATGAAGCTCCTCCCACAACAATCGCATCACCACTGAAGCTCCTCCCACATCAGTTCTCCAATAAATGCTGGGATATTCCCATCAGAAGAGCATCAGAGCATCAGGAAGAGCTGAAATCTGCAAAGACTGAGTTTATTAAAGAGGACAGTGAGAACATGAGTGATCCAGAACCCTGCAGAATGAAACACACTGAAGATACTCAAGAACAAAGAGGTTGGTGTTTATCCTTCATTCATGTTAGAAAGATTCAAGATTTAGATGAAGAGAAATGGGATTTTTGTTGTTTTTATTAATAAACCATAAACACCAAAATATATGCACTTTCCAGAATATCTGACAGGGTTGTAAGCATAACTTAAGCAAAATCTGATTCATAGTTACTGATAAAGTTGATTAGTTTCTTGTCCTCCCATCATGCTGTAGAAAGAGCCCAAATGATGTCACTTCCTGGGTGTCACAATTTAAGAAATGAGAAATGAGGAAAATCGTGTCATGTTTAACAGGGTTACACAGGTTACATATCTAAAAGTTGGTGTCAAAATATGAAAGTATTATATATTTTAATGTAAATATCACATTAGAAAAATAAGATTTGTCTATAATGTTTTAAAAATGATAAAAGGAAGATCAGTGTACCTCATCCATGGAAATGTTCAGGCACGTATAATTCATTTATATAAGCATTAAAGTGTTGGTAATATTTTATAGCAGCTGTCCGCTTTGTTACGTCGGGGTTCACTTGTATGTTCTTTCACTTCATATTTCTCTTTAATTTATTTGAATTATTTTGATGTACTGAAAAGGACATCAAACATTGAGGACATTTTCTCTTTTTTTTCTTCCATTTTTAGATATGATTGAAGATGAGGAGGAGAGAGAAGAACTGAGTGAAGTGGAGGAGGAACATCATGTCAAACCTGGAGAAAAACCTTTGAGCCGCTCAAAGACTAAGACATTTTTGAAGAAAAGAGGAGCCAAGAAATCTTTCACCTGCACTCAGTGTGGAAAGAGTTCCTCAACCAAACAACATTTTGATATTCACATGAGAGTTCATACTGGAGAGAGACCGTTCACTTGTGATCAGTGTGGGAAGAGTTTCACGCAATCAGCAAGCCTTAAAGGACACATGAGGATCCACACTGGAGAAAAGCCATTTAAATGTAATCAATGTGGGAAAGGTTTCACACAATCATCAAGCCTTAAAGGACACATGAAAATTCACACCGGACAGAAGCCATTCATGTGTGAATGGTGTGACAAGAGATTCTCACACAAGCATTATCTTCAGATTCACATGAGGATCCACACTGGAGAAAAGCCATTTGCATGTGATCAATGTGGGAAGAGTTTCAGTCAATCAGCACAACTTAAGAATCACATGAGGATCCACACTGGAGAAAAAGAGTTTATATGTGATCAGTGTGAAAAGAGTTTCTCAAACAAAAATAGTCTTGATGTTCACATGATGATCCACACTGGAGTGAAGCCGTTCACATGTGATCAGTGCAGCAAAACATTTGTTACCTCATCAAACCTGAAGGCTCACCTGACTGTTCATATGAAGGAGAAACCACATTCATGTTCTGTGTGTGGAAAGAGTTTTTCACAGCTGTTATATTTACAGAGACATCAGAAACTTCATACTGGTGTAAGAGATTATATGTGCTTTCAGTGTGAGAAGACTTTTTCTACAGTGGGTGATTTAAAACGGCACCAGAGGATTCACACTGGAGAAAAACCTTACAAGTGTTCACACTGTGACAAGAGATTCAATGTGTCATCATCTCTGAAAAGACATGAGAGGATCCACAGCAGAGAGAAGCCGCACACAAATGTAACAGTCTAAACATTACCAGGTGTTTTTTTTTATTGTATTTTTTTCTCTTTTTATTGAATTAAGAGTTATATCTGGGTCAAGAGTAATTCCACTAGGAGCCGCTTGAGGGCGCTAGTCACTATAGCTACCATATATATAAAAGCCCTAGATACATACAAGCAAGTCAGGTTGTTTGGTAGAGGGAATCCGCATGGATGGTTGAACTGACGCTCCCTAATTCTACTCGTATTAATGTCCAGTTTTGAGAACTCATTGAGAATTTACGCTCAATGTGAGTATTTGCCAATGATGACTTGTATTTGTAAAAAAAAAAAAAAAAAAACATTTGAGTGATGTGAACTGGTGATGGGAAACCGAGGCTTTCTGAAGCGTTTGAGGCTTTCATCAAATTGTGCCGAAAAATGGTTCATTACTCGAAGCTTTTCACATAGTGCGCATTAGTGACATCTGGTGGTCAGACTTGTTTTCTTAACCATAGGTGTTTTCGACATCGGCTGTGGCTGGATGTAACCGATCAGCGAGATTAGCCGCGTCCAGGCGGGGAGGAGCTGAAAATGGAGACGTGAAGTCGGACACTTTCTGCTTCCTGTAGTGACGCTCGCACTGCTTTTGCATCGGTTTGCATACTTTATCACAGCTGAAGTGAAATAAATGCAATATTTGACTAATACACTGATGTTTCAGAGACTTTTTCATTCAAAACTTTATGTACTGCTTACAGCGTCTGTTTTTACAAGAATAAAGTTCAACATAAGCTTATGTTATTTAAATAACAATGTAGTGGGATCTACGTTTTTTATCCGTTTTATTTTGATAAACATGACACAACATCGCGACTACATGAAAAGAGCTTTAACTGTCATAAAAACAGATTTTTGAGCATTAGTGGAGCTGAAGGCGTGACAATAAACACGAAACACACGTGATTGTTGTCATGCGGTGAATCCGGTGTTATGAAATATTCGGTGTCTGAGATTTTCGGTGACACTGGGCGGAGCTTACATGAATATTCACGAGTTTCCTGTTTTGAGTTAAAGCGCCACTGAAAATGTTAGTGCACGCTCTTCGGCTTACATTAAACGTAATTAGCAAATGTTTCAGCGTTAAACGATGTCAAGCTTGTAACTGTTATTGATGCACAAGATTTTATATAAGCTATATTGTTTTATGTCGTGTCACGTGTTAGCTATGTTTGATATGAACACAGCAATGATTCACGGGTGTCGTTAGGATTCGCTAAAGGAGCCAATAGCGTTTTAAGTAGCCTATTTTTGTTGTTTCTGTATTACCTTGACTCTTTTAAGCATGTAGTTTTGAAAGTTTGCAAAATGTATGGTAGCATAATAATATTAATTGTAAACTCCTGTGGTGAAGGCAGCAGTAAACTTTCCTAGTTTGCAGAACTTGAAGCACTTCTAATCTGGGTAGACTTGAATTTCTATATGTAATATGTTTCAAAAATTGCACACATGCAAGAAAACATGTTAATGTACTTTATATATAGTTTATTTATTATCCAAATAGGCCATGGTGAATTATGCATGCGATAACTAATATAATATCTATAGCCAATATTCTTTCATTCCCAAATATGACTTTTGCCAGTAAATATCCGTGTACACCAGATAAAGCAGACACTTTTATTTTTCACTTTATTTTGAACATGACAGTGTATTAAAAATTGTAATACTACTGTTTGTTGTATTTCATTTTATTTTATATTTCAGATTGAATGTGTCAGTAGCAAAGGCTGGTATCACTGGAATCACAAGAGCAGACCAAACTTTAATTTGTCTGGGATCCCAAGACCCTGTGTAAAGTGTGTTAATCTGCTTGCTATGAATAGAAACATGAGACAGTGATATTTGCTTCCCTGCAGCACGTTTACTATATGGAGAAGACAATTGACAAAAGTATGAGGAATATTATTGTTATGTGGATAATCAGACATATATACATACTGTGATTGTTCTGTCATTTCTTAATTGCTTGCTCAGTTGGTAAATATTTTTAAAGAGACTTTATTAAATCCTACAGTTAAGAGTTATTTTTTTTCATATTATTAGGAAACATTCTCAATCTTTTTTCCCACAAAATGATGCATTTCATTGACAAAAAAAAAAAAAAAAAAAAATGTGGAAAAAACATGAAGCACTCAGGATTCAGTTTAACACAGTGGTGATATGAAACTATATGGAACTAAATTATCAAACCTGCAGTATATTATATATGAAATGTATTAGTTCTATTCTACAAGCTTTCCATAACAATTAAAATTTTATTTATGTTAAATAAGCTGCTAAAATAATAGACCATGTAGTAATTTGCATATCTGTAATATCAAAGATTAAAGTAAATAATGAGTAGTTTCACTTTGAATAAAAAAAGCAACTGATTCTGTGTTGGAATTTTATTCACAACTGAGAAGAAGTCACGACATATGACATATTTAATTAGCAAAAACACTTGTATTTAAACACACTTTACACAGGGTCTTGGAATCCCAGACAAATGAAAGTTTGGTCTGCTCTTGTGATCCCAGTGATACCAGCCTTTGCTACTGACACAATCTGAAATTTATAATAAAATGACATTACAACAAACATTATTAAAATTTTAATACACTGTCATGTTCAAAACAAAGTGAAAAATAAAAGTGTCTGCTTTGTCTGGTGTACAGGGATATTTATTGGCAAAAGTCATTTGGGAATGAAAGAATTTTGGATATTATATTAGTTATCACATGCATAATTCACCATGGCCTATTTGGATAATAAATAAACTATATTTAAAGTACATTAACATGTTTTCTTGCATGTGTGCAATTTATTTTTGAAACATTACACATAGAAATTCAAGTCTACCCAGATTAGAAGTGCTTCTGCAAACTAGGAAAGTTCACTGCTGCCTTCACCACAGGAGTTTACAATTAATATTATTATGCTACCATACATTTTGGCAAACTTTCAAAATTATATGCTTAAAAGACAAAAATAGGCTACTTAAAACGCTACTGGCTCGTTTAGCGAATCCTAACGACACCCGTGAATCATTGGCTGTGTTCATATCAAACAGCTAACCAGCAGCTAACACATGACACGACATAAAACAATATAGCTTATAAAATCTTGTGCATCAGTAACAGTTAGAATATAAGCTTGACTTCGTTTAACGCTGAAACATTTGCTAATTACTTTTAATGTAAGCCGAAGAGCGTGCACTAACATTTTCAGTGGCGCTTTAACTCAAAACTGGAAACTCGTGAATATTCATGTAAGCCCCGCCCAGTGTCACCGAAAATCTCAGACACCGAATATTTCATAACATCGGACAACATTTCTTACCGGCATGCACTGCTTCAAGTCAGCCGCCAATCGGTTTGCGGCGCTGCATCAAGTCGAACAAGCCTCATATCTAAATCATTGCAGAACAGATCTACGGTTTGAAAAATCACGTGATCAAAGCTTCAAGTCCGTGACATACGTATCACTCTTGTCTTGAATCTGTTTTTATCTAATCTGATGTAATCTCATTTAAATTAATTTATGACAATGAGATCACCACTCGTGTCATGTGCAACCTGCATGGTCAAAGGATTCACATATTTGATCAATAATATAAAATACAATGATGTGATCATACATGAGTAGTTAATAAATATTTTAGATGAGCTGTTTAACCCTTATGTTCTGTTCGGGGTCTCTGAGACTACAGTAATAAAACATGATTAAACGCATTTTTCCTTTCAGTGAAGCACTAATGTTTTCAAACCAGCTGTCTCGACTTTCCGATACTGAAGTTTCAAACGTCATCAATCACGTGGTATTGTCATTTCGATACAAGCATCGGTACAATGTGTGATACAAAAGTGCTTTGAAAACTGCGTCGGAGCATCGGAGCTCCGGTATCAACCGTCCCATCACTAATGTGAACTATTTTGCTTTCATTTGTAGAAAGGACATTTTGTTTATTCTAATGTTACCTCATGTTTTGTTGCATTGCTGTCACGATAATACTCGTGCACGTCTCCAGGGTAGCACGAGCAGGTGAAAGGTAAAAGACCACACAGCGGTGTTACGGATCAACTGGGGATCATGTCAACTGGGGACATGCGCGTGCACGCAGAAAGTTTTACCTGACTTTCCAGCAGATGTTGGACAGCGCTAGATTCGTCACAGGTAATTTTCTACGGAGGAGATTTAAAGGCATTCCACGTTATTTATGAATGTTTGTATTATTGTTGGACTTTGTTGTTTCCCCTGTCGCTGTTCTAATGTATCAGACGCTGTTTAAGGGAAGTTTTAATGCGTTTTCATGTCACGTCTCACAGACCACGCCCAGATTATTTTGTTTACATTTCTGACAATTTTGTAGGTGCATTAAATAAAGTAGCTATTTACGTTTCTTTAAAGCACATGTGTATGTTTTTATTATTATTATTATTTTTGCTTAATTTGCCTCTTAATTTCATCAGCAATATTTTTATGGTTTAAAAAGGATGTCAAGTGTTTAAAAAAAAATTGCTAAAGAAGGAGTTATTTAAAGCATACTCCATAAATGTTCTTAAAGAGTGGTCAAGAGAGATAAACAAGCAATAGTTATACATTTGGTTATAATTTTTAATTAGTGATAACTAGATGGGATGTAGTGAATTTTTCCAGAATATTTATTTAAGGGAATGATCAACAAACATGCATAGTTAACAGGTGCAAAATCACAAAAAGCTCTTTTAACAATACATATAGGCCTAGCTTCAAAGCAGCATTACATAAAATACATGTGTAAATTACTATGAAGAGAAATATGTTATGTCAGAAATGACTCTCAATGTAATGTTCATATGGCAAAAATGGTTCTTTGATAATATAAGTATGGATAGTTAACATCATTCAGTTAAGCAGAAACATATTAAGGCAATAATGATTCTTGGCCATAGTGATTATAATATAAGGATAATTTTGCATGTTGATTCAGAGTTGGGGTCATCTAAAGTCCTCGCAGGTGTTGTCCTCATCTCTTCACAGGTGTTTGGGTCGTCTAAAATCTTCACAAAGGCTGAATCCAAATGTTACTGAGGTCGGTACCAAATAAAGATAACTGGCATAATTCAAAGTCATATTACATATGAAGAGGCCCACACTCATTAAATTTTAAACTGACAGTCTATTGTGTCATATATTCAGTTTCCTATTCTAATTATTTGGAAAAGAGGCACTGTATTTGTGTGAGGTGCCAAATGATTATGAGTTTAGTGATGTATACTGTCTTTTGGAATTAGCAAAATGTGTAACAATTCATCATCACAGTATAATATGTCCTGAGAAACTTGTGGTTGCCACTGATTGGTTGTCACAGGACTTTCATACAAAAGACAGTATGGAAACTGGAAAAAGAGCCTATGAGACATTAGGAAAGTTATAACAGCATGCTTCATTTTTAGTTGTTAAACACTGTTTAAACACAGTTTCATCTTAAACATTTAAACATGCCAGTGTTCTTCATTGTTCAAAGAACAACAGGTTATCAATTAAATTCAAGCACCTAACTGAATGTACAATACATACACACTATGACTTTAAGCATTAAATTCAGTTATTTTAATTGTTGAGGCTATTAAGAAACTTCAGTAGCCTATTAAATACAGAATTGTTCTAAACAGAGTTCTGTTCTGCTATTTGAATCGTTTAGAGAAAAATAAAACACATTTATTTAAATAGTTTTTATAATTCCTAAGCCAGAGGAAATGTTGAGTTCAAATCAGTCATGAATCCAGAATGAAACATAGTTGTTAAGCAAGAGATCTCAGAAAATAAAATGAACAGAATCAGTAAAATCACTTAGAACAAACACAAGCTGAAGTGTCTGTTTTTTCCCCTTAATATATGTAATCGCTCATAAAATAAATAATTTGATTATGAACAAGCAACATATAAATTAACAAGACTTGTTAATAAAAACATTAAGGACTTTGTAATTCATGTTTGCTTTAGGTAGCCTACTGCTAATTTAAACTTAATCTGTCTGTTGTAATTTGTGTTTAGAAAACATGGCAGACACAATATGATACACTATTGTTGAAAATAAATACTTGTACTTAGTTTCGTTGACAAGTTTGACATTTGACATTCATTGAAACTATATGCTGCGTTCCAATTCGCCTACTTATACTACGCCCTAAAAGTATGTACTCTTTCTGTGAACAAAAAGTACTTACTTTTGAGTGTGTAGCAAAAGAGCAGACAAGCTTTGGGACATACTAACACATCATACAATCGCGTCTTTTCTCTCTGTCGCATCCTGTCACCGTAAACTGGCCTGTCAATCATCTTACATCCTCCACATTTCATTTAGCTAATTTCCTACCGTATCGGAGAGAAATACAGCACGTTGATCTGCAGTCGCGGGTCTTTCATGTGGAGAACTCTCCTCATATTAATGCATAATGATGCATTTAAAAGTTAATGGCCAATCAGATCTTCATTAAAGTCCACATTGGTATTTGCAGATGAAAAATAACACGGGTAACATTAAATATATATTTTCTATCAGGTTAAACTGATTATTAGTCACTCAAATCGCTCAGCGTCGATTGCATCCGCCATGTTTTGTAGTTTTTTTAACACTTTTTACTCGTGTTTGTAGTTCTGAACTGAATCCTCGTCCAATGCGCAATGGGTTGTGGGCAATATTAGCCTCTATAGTGTGCACGGATCCACACTTCGAAAATCTACCGGAAATAGTAGACCATCCTGGGACTTTTGGCATACTCTTTTCAACATACTATGCTTTGGGACACACTTATTTTAATCTCACATACTATTTAGGATGGATAGTATGGACATTGGAACGCAGGGTATAGTGTCCCATGTTAACGTGGGCGTGGTTTGTGAGCTTGACGTGGAGCATGATAAACTTCCTTAAAAACGCAGGATCGAACACCGCGAAATCGAGGCGCTTTATTACGCATCGCAATGTAACAATTGGTAAAATATACGTTTTTTAATCCATGATCCGTGGAATATCGCATGTGACGAATCTATCGCCGTCTAACTTCTGCTGGAAATCCAGGTAAAATTATCTGCGTGCTCGCGCGCGCCCCCAGTTAACATGATCCCCAGTTGATCCGTAACAGCGGCGCATACGGCTTAATTAACTCAGCATTCACCTCAACAATTCGCCAAACGCCATTGACCGTCTTAACTCCTCACTCACTGGATTATATCATTGCATCGCTCTCAAAATACATCGTGGATATAGTATACACTTGGCTCATCGCTCATTATTCCAGCTCATCTAAAGTTTATCATTGATTATCATTAGTTTCATTTATTGACTGCAGAGACAAAGACAAAGTTTTCTTATGTGTAACCGGGGGAAAAATTACCTGAAATCTCTAATTAAGATCAACATCCTACATTATGAAGATTACATTTACAGTGTATACCCTGATAACACATTATGATACTGGCCCTTTAAGGTTTCAGTGAGTCAAGATCACGCCTGAGAGTTGGTTCTCGCGAGAGCGCGAGTAGCGCCTAGCCGTGTGTGTGTGTGTGTGAGAGAGAGAGATTAACGCCAAAAGGTTGTAAATGTTCACTTGTAATTCAGTATCATCGGGGAGTCATATACCGAAGCGGTTGCTTAGCGACAATTGATGAGGATTGATTGCGAGCTCACGTGGAGAGTTTGTTCCTCGAGTTCATTTGTGAATCGTGAATCAAAAGCGTAAGTGTTGTATTTGCCCATTTCATAATGTAATATGTTATGGAATTTATATTGTGCATAAAATGGGAAAACTGTGTAAATCAGTTCAGTACTGCTTTTCTTGTCAAATTCAGAGGGGAGAAATAATGCTGAATAGACCCTCTGAGATTCGTATTGTGTTCAATAATTCAGGGTGAGTTATTTATGTTTTATTGAATCATAAATGCATGTTTTGTAAATTTTGTGCAAATATTTTGAAACTTGCGTAATCTGTGTTGCATTATTTGTTTAAAATTCAAGACTTTATCTATGATAAAGCTAATACTGTGACAATTCAGTGATAGTTTAATGATGCATGTGGCCTTATGCTACTGTTTTAATTTCAGGGGTATAAAGGCCACTACCGTTGTCTTTCTGTACCGTCTTTTTTTTTTGTCTTTAAATGCCACATTGATTCTGATAATTTGTAAAGTGGAAACCAATTCATATTTTATTTTTATTTCTAAACATTTTTGTCTGTTTTGTAAACTCATTCATCTCCAACCCCAAAAGCCAAAGCAAGCCTATTTTTTTCATGTGTCCCTAAAGTTGGTTTTATATTCGCACATTCGGACTTCTGATAAATTCAGACTTTCCAATAAATGTGCAATAAATTAATGTTTGCGAATTTTAAGCAGCGACATGATGTTGACAACCAACGATTGTCAACTTACAACATTTTTCACAGTCGATCAAAATAGGCAAGTATTGTTTTAATGGCATATTTACTTGTGATTGTCCACTGAATGTCCAATGTAGTGTGATTAACAAGGCTATTGAATACGGATGTGCGAATATAAAACCAACTTTACCCAAGTTGTGTCCCTTTAGTCACAGTTGAGAATAAAAGACCCTAAGTTCAAGTGTTTTGCCTGTGTTTTGGCCCTTTATTTCTTACAGTAGGTTATTGGCTGGCGACACCAATGGTGTATTTTTGTGGCAATTATGCACTGGTGTAAATAAAAAAAAAAAAGTAATGTATATTTGTTTGATGAGGTGGTTTTAAATTTCAGTACTGATTGAATTTCTGTTGAACCCCCGTATCTTTTAAAAGGGGAGGTATTACACGTATGATCAATGTGATAGTCTGAGGATCATCAGCTGCTGAAAAGACTCTTTATTTCAATATGTAATTGTCACCATTAGAGGCCACTTATCCAAAACAAAAGCATAGCTTGATGACGCCTTGATTTCACAGAATTATGAGAGGTGTCTTCACGTCTACAGCCAATGGAAAAGAATCCAATGGGATTCAAGCAGAAGTCATATTTATTGAGCAAATGAATAATGATTTATTAACATTACTGTAGTATGAAGCAGGGTGTGGCTGAAAGACGTTTTAGCAGAACGAGGAGCTGGAGCGATTGCTAATGACAGACGAACGCAGAGCAGTGGAGCTTATATTATTCCCAGACGTTCGCTTCCGCTTCTTCCGATGTGGAGTAATGCTGCGTTCCAGGCAGGTTTTTGAGCCAGTAAGTCACGATTTCAAATCACGACTCACGACTTTGTAGCGTTCCAGGAAAGTCACACCAAACTGCGTAAAAGTGTAAACAAACCAACATGGCGGACCATATGGAGCTTATGCTCATTAAGAATTATTTCAGTCCCCAAAGTTGCTTACTCCTTGCTTATTTGAAGGAAACAGAGGAGGAAAATGGCACATGAGGCAAGAGAAGCTGTTATACCTTATATTTTACCGTGCACTTGCATAAACACCGCATCCGTAAGGGCTGCCATTGTTGTTTCGCAGGCTATTTGACGTCAGAACCCGTAACTGGGAGTGCATCGATCTAGTACGAGTTCACAGGTGGGAAGTCACTGCTTTGACTGTTGTTCCAGTGCACTTTCATGGGTTTAAGGTTGGAAAAACACGGGTTATGGGTTGCCTGGAACGCGGCATAACACAGCACTTTCACTAAATACATCTGTGTGTTTGAAGTTGTTTTAATGTTGCTGTGTTTAGCTAAATCAATGAATGTTTCCAAACAGTCTAATAAAATAATATATTAACCACATAATGTATTAAAACGTCTTTGGTGATTCCATGGTTTCTAAAAAATAAGAAATCGAGAAACAGTCTTGGAAACATTTGGTATGCTTGGTATATATATGTGGGCTGTTAACGGCGTTAACATGCCGCGTATACGCGAGACTCTTATTGGTTGATAAAAAAAAATATATTGTTTGAACATTTATGGCATAAAATAATCGCATATCAAATAAATATGAATGAACATGAGAATCAATGTTGTTTCAAACGCAGAAAGATGTCAATATAGGGCTGGGCGATGTATCGAATGCTTTTGTCACGCGCATTTCTTCAGTAAAGCCGGTTCCCTGATTACCGCTAAATCGCCATCACCTGCTTTCAAATGAAGCGGCATTTAATAGACAGAACCGTAGTTCACTGATAAGACACGCAATATCGCGTTCAATATCGATATGTATCGCCGTCGATATTGAATGCGATATTGCGTGTCTTATCAGTGAACTACGGCTCTGTCTATTAAATGCCGCTTCATTTGAAAGCAGGTGATGGCGATTTAGCGGCAATCAGGGAACGGCTTTACTGAAGAAATGCGCGTGACAAAAGCATTCGATATATCGCCCAGCCCTATGTCAATATACACAATTTTTCAAGTTTAACTCCACCGAGGTTAATCTTCTAACTCCTGACTGCTTTGTCGGACAAAATGGCAGATTACTTTTAGTCATTATTTGGGTAGCACACATATTCTGAATGCCTTAGGCAGAATTCAAATTAGCCATTTTAATCTAGATTAATCTAAATGAATTCCAAAATTACAGTGAGATTAATCTAGATTAAAAAAATTAATCTATGCCCACCACTAAAATATATATATATAATATATAATGGTCCATTAGTATAAAAAACAAACTCAGTAACTGATATACTTTTTTTATTTTGGCAGATCAGCTCCTCCCACAACAAGCGCATCATCAATGAAGCTCCTCCCACAACAAGCGCATCATCAATGAAGCTCCTCCCACATCAGTTCTCCAATAAATGCTGTGATATTCCCATCAGATGAGCATCAGAGCATCAGGAGGAGCTGAAATTTGAAGACTGAGTTTATTAAAGAGGACAGTGAGAACATGAGTGATCCAGAACCCTGCAGAATGAAACACACTGAAGATACTGAAGAACAAAGAGGTTGGTGTTTATCCTTCATTCATGTTAGAAAGATTCAAGATTTAGATTAATAGAAATTGGATTTTTGTTGTTTTTATCATTAAACCATAAACACCAAACTGTATCAGGTAAATTAACTTTCCAGAATATCTGACAGGGTTGTAAGCATAACTTAAGCAAAATCTAACTCATATTTAATGATAAAGTTGAATTTACCATAAATTATAGAAGTGATTTATTATTATAGAGATTATTATTCTTACAAAAACTTTGGTAACAGGGTTGATGAATGTGATCAGACAATGGGTTGAGATTATTTTCTTGTCCTCCCATCATGTGGATAAGAAAGCATACTTTCAGTGTATTTTTTATATACTTTAAAGAAACATACTTAAAATTGCACTAAAGAATGCTCGACTTGTTCTCACAGAAAAGTGTACATTTATTTGGCGTATACTTGTACATGTAGTCTTTTGATTGAGATAGCATAATGCACTTACCACATAAAGTATACTTGAACATTACTTAAGTATACTTAATTATATTAACTTGAAGTATATTTCTTTTTCGTAGGGTAATTATTTTTTTCTCTTTTTTTCATTTCAGACCTGATGGAAGAATGTGAGGAGAGTGAAGTTGAGGAACATCATGACAAACCTGGAGAAAAACCTTTGAGTTGCTCAAAGACTAAAAATACATTTTTAAAGAAAACAAGAGCCAAGAAATCTACAACCTGCACTCAGTGTGGAAATAGTTTCACAACCAAACAACATCTTGAGAGTCACATGAGGATCCACACTGGAGAGAAGCCATTCACATGTGATCAATGTGGAAAGAGCTTCACACAAAAAGGAATTCTTAATGAACATATGAAAATCCACACTGGAGAAAAGCCATATAAGTGTGATCAGTGTGGAAACAGTTTCACGTACAAAAATTATCTACATGTTCACATGAGAGTTCATACTGGAGAGAGACCGTTCACATGTGATCAGTGCGGGACGAGTTTCACGCAATCAACACCCCTTAAGATGCACATGAGGATCCACACCGGAGAGAAGCCATTCATGTGTGAACGGTGTGAAAAGAGATTCTCACGCAAGCAACATCTTGAGCTTCACATGAGGATCCACACTGGAGAAAAGCCATTTCCATGTGATCAGTGTGGGAAGAGTTTCACTCAATCAGCACAACTTAAGAGTCACATGAAAATCCACGCTGAAGAAAAACATTACAAGTGTTCACACTGTGACAAGAGATTCAATCAATTAATATATCTGAAAGCACATGAGATGACCCACACCGGAGAAAAACCTTACATGTGTTCATATTGTGACAAGAGATTTAGTCATTTAAAAGATCTGAAAGTACATGACAGGATTCACACTGGAGAAAAACCTTACAAGTGTTCACACTGTGACAAGAGATTCAGTGTGTCATCAAATCTGAAAAGACATGAGATGATTCACACTGGAGAGAAACCGCACACATGTGATCAGTGCGGAAAGAGTTTCTCTATTAAAAGTAATATGAAGATACACATGAAGATCCATGCAGTGAAGAAACCACATCACCACAGTCTGAAATCACAGTAAGTAGTTCATCTTTATGTGCTGAGAAACAAAGTTAGTTTCCTAACAGCCTCATTGTCTGTTGGTTTAGAAATGTGTTTTTCACTGCTGTAAATCAACACGATCGGTGAGCACACGATTAAAATATAATCAGATTGGTTCTTCTTTTCATGACCAATTTCATAAAATAGTTCCTGCTGCCCCAGTTAATTTAGGTTTTGTTTTTGATCATAAAAAAAGAAAGAAAAAAAGAAAATCTCGAAAAACAAGATTACATGTCAAACCTGCGTCATCTAGAGTTTCATGACTAAATTAGTGATTTATAACACAAATCATCTTCATGACATTAAAATAGATCATAATCATACACAGCAGTTGTCGATCAGATTTGATGGGATTAAAGTGACTATTGAACTCATCAGTGATCTTGACTTCACTTTTTATTTCACATTTCTCTTATTTGAAATCTCACATGATTTAATGTTTCTTTTAGACCTGATGGATGTGAACAAGAAAGGAAAAACAGAAGGGAAAACATCTGTCACCTGCCCTCAGAGTAAAAAACATTTACATGTAAATCAAGGCTGAAGATTCACATGAGATTCACACTGGGAAGAAGCAGTTCAGACTTTCTGTCTAAAATCTTTTAAGTACAGGAGCTGTATAAGAGGCCATAACACTCTTAAGGGAGACATGAATCTGATGTTATTTTAACTCGTTCTTCATTGTGTTTCATAAGAACATCTGGTTTCTCTTCCACTTCTACTCTCCCATGCAAATGTAAGATATGCTTTCATGAAGCTTTGAAACTGAACACTTGCTTCTCTTCTTCTCTTGATGTGATTTGACTCTCTTATTTAAGCCATAAAGAGAGAGATCTGTCTTATTCATTTCCACTTTTACTTGATTGATTAAACTCATTAATCCTTTTACCAACAACACATTGTTATTGTCTGTTTTCATTTTCTTCTGATTCTGCTTGAATAAGTAATAATTTTAGTTCGGAAAGCCACGAAGTAGCCTATTATTTATTTAGGTATGTATGTTTATATAGGTATAGGTATATATGTACATATATGCAGGGATGTGCATTTGTATATGAAGGTACAGGTTTTATGTATATATTATAAATCTTGTGTGGTGGAGCCCTTGCACATGTATCATGTAACTTTTTTTTTTTTTTTTTTTTTTTTTTTTTTTTTTGTTGTCTTTGTGATATCGATGCATTTGTACTCATCATGCTGCAAAACAAATTTACCTGCGGGTATTAATAAAGTAAAGTAACCTAACCTAACCTAACCTAACCTAATTATGATTTCTTTTTCTTTCCATGTTTTTATCTCTCAGTAGAGCTTTAAAATGCCTAATTATATTTCACTCAAGTGTTAACCTCCCCCAGTTTCTCTTGAAGCCAATATGAAAGTGACTTACACTGCAATTCATCAACTGGCCACTAACATCTGACACCAGGCTGTTAAAATGCCTAGATCAATTTGTGGTTTTGGACTACACTGCTAATTTTGCCCTTCATGACAACTCTGTGGGTGAATTGTTTTTTATTTTCTTGTCCTCCCATCATACTGTAGAAAGAGCCCAAACATTGAGGACATTTTCTCTTTTTTTTTTTTTTCATTTTTAGATATGATTGAAGAGGAGGAAGAGAGTGAAGAACTGAGTGAAGTGGAGGAGGAACATCATGTCAAACCTGGAGAAAAACCTTTGAGTCGCTCAAAGACTAAAAAGACATTTTTAAAGAAAAGAAGAACCAATAAATCTTTCACCTGCACTCAGTGTGGAAAGAGTTTCACAACCAAACAAAGTCTTGATATTCACATGAGAGTTCATACTGGAGAGAGACCGTTCACATGTGATCAGTGCAGGACGAGTTTCAAACAAAAAACCCATCTTAATCAACACATGAATATCCATACCGGAGAAAAGCAGTTTAGGTGTGATCAATGTGGGAAAGGTTTCACGCAATCAGCACGACTTAAGATTCACATGAGGATCCACACCGGAGAGAAGCCGTTCATGTGTGAACGGTGTGACGAGATTCTCGCTCAAGCATTATCTTCAGATACACGAAGATTCACACTGGAGAGAAGCAGCACACTTGTGATCAGTGTGGAAAGAGTTTCACTGTTAAAAGTAATATGAAGATACACATGAAGATCCATGCAGTGGAGAAACCACATCACCACAGTCTGAAATCACAGTAAGTAGTTCATTTTTATGTGCTGAGAAACAAAGTTAGTTTCCTAACAGCCTCATTGTCTGTTGGTTTAGAAATGTGTTTTTCACTGCTGTAAATCAACACGATCGGTGAACACATGATTAAAATATAATCAGATTGTTTATTATTTTCGTGATCAATTTCATCAATTAGTTCTTGCTGCCACAGTTAATTTAATTTTTTTTTTTTGTTTTCTTATCATAAAACAAAATCTCGAATCAGAAAAACAAGATTACATGACAAACCTGCATAGTTTCTTGGCCAAACTAGTGATTTATAACACAAATCTTCTTCATGACATTAAAAAATTAAATCAAAGCTGAAGATTCACATGAGATTCACACTGGGAAGAAGTGGATCAGACTTTCTATCTGAAAAAACTTTGAAGGCAAAGTTCAGGAGAAGAGGCCATAACACTCTTAAGAGAGACATGAATATTATTTTAACTCATTCTTCATAGTTTTTCATAAGATGACCTTGTTTCTCTTCCACTTCTGCTCTCCCATGCAAGAATGTAAGATATGCTTTCATGAAGCTTTGAAACTGATACTTGATTCTCTTCTTCTCTTGATATGCTTTGACTCTCTTATATAAGCCATAAAGAGAGAGATCTGTCTTATTCATTTCCACTTTTACTTGATTGATTAAACTCATTAATCCTTTTATCAACAACTCTTTGTTACTGTCTGTTTTCATTTTCATCTTATTCTGTTTGAATAGTAATAATTGTTGTTCAGAAAGCTACAAAGTACATTATGATTTCTTTTCTTTCCATGTTTTTATCTCTCAGTAGAGCTTTAAAATGGCTAATTTTGCCAGTTTCTCTTGAAGCAAATTTGGAGGTGACTTAAACTGCACTTCATCGACATTAAAGTAAAGTAAAAAAACAACTACTTTGGAGGGCAAGCAGTAAAAAATAGAATGGAAGAGATGGGGAAAATTACTTTCTGTGCTGGTTTAGAAAAGAATAAACAGAAAATCACAACATATGTTGGACGTGATTCATATGTTATGAAGAGAAGCGACTTTTCCACTGAACTGAAAGACTTGATTGCCATCGAGGAGACGGATATAGAGTAGGCTATGTGAAGCTGCCATCACGCCGCGTTCAGTGCTAGTCTGCGTTTGTTTATATCGTGCTGCCTTTCTACTAGTGAAGTTAGGGCAGCATTTAGATTTTCTGTCATGATTGCGAAAAATATCGCCATTTTAGGTCATTTATGCTGAATCGAGAATTGCAACAGGTGATCATCGTTAAGGGAAAAAGGACGGTGTAATACAATTTTCGTATTTTCTACGTGTAAAAACAAACTAAGGGAAGCAGGCTGAGGAGGTGACGGGGAGATGCCGTATATCAAATCTAATAATGTCACTGATTTAACACACTCCCTGTTACTTAATAAAATAATCCCATAGCTGAGTGTTTTTGAAAGTGTTGTATTTTGTTTTGATGTAATAATTAACATTTGATAGTGTGACTCTCATTCGGCTTGTGAATGAGTAACCTGCACGCAGCCACTTCAAAACTGTTCACGAGCTTGATTTTGGTTGTCATTTATTTAAATTTAAAAAAAATAAATAAAAAAAAAAACAGTGTCGGTGTCTGTTCGCGAATGCCTCTGATTCTCCTCCATGGTCATATGAGAAAGTGAAAAAAGACCACATTAAAGATACACTTAGCTACATTTAACGTTACACCCTTCCAACAAATAAACAGATCGACTGTCCGCTTGTTAAACATTTATTTATTTGGACATTTTCTACCTGAAGCAGCAGCGTGACACTTTTCATGGTAAACCAGATCAACATTAAACAGAATTCTACAAAACTGAAGTGAAAAATTCAAATTACCATTGAAATGGCTTCTCTTGCTTGCAAACAATACCATGAAGAAAGTGAATATTTAACCAAGTCAAAAACGAGTAAGGTAAGCAGGTATCCATATTTACTTCTGTATCTGCAGACGCAAAACGCTATACAAAGTGACAACTTTTAAAGTTGTTTAAAAAAAAAAAACTAAGTTATGTAAATGATAAAAGCTCCTTGTGGGTTCTCGGTTTGATCGATCTGAGCAACCAAACATGACGCAAAATATGACTTTTGAGATTTTGATAGGAATCCTAAAAGTCAGTCCCTGCCCTCCAGCCGCATTTCGCGTGCAGCAGTGACATCATGTGCAAACAACCTATAGAGTGCATCGACGTCACTTTCCCGCTGGAACGCGCTCCCTCTGCTGGACTGAGTAATAAAGGAACCTGCTTGCATGACTGGATTTAATAGAGGAAACTGCGAAAACACGAGCAAAACTAACAAATTACACTAAATGTTGGGCTCAATAGTGTTCCTTACAGCTTGTCAAATAAACCCAATTCATGGATATTGACATGCAGCCAGGAATCATGTTTCCTGACATTTATATGTGCCTGATTTAGATGCTGGGTAACATAATGCAAATCTGCCTGTGAACGCTATAAATACAATATAATCACTTATATCAATGTTATATCGTCATATTGTCTGGCACTAAAACTTGTATAGTTTTTGTCAGTGTTTATTTAAAAACACCCAATTATGCAGAATATAAGATGGAAAATATTGAATTGATGATTTGTCAACACAATATATAGCTCCGGTATGATTTTACCTCAAAATCCAACAATTTGACACAAAATTATAACTGCAAATCCATGCAGTCAATCACAAAGCTCTTTCCCATTTTGGATGTGTTTTGTGTGTTTTTCGCAACATTCATGCTGAAAAGCAATGCTGCAGCTCTGTCTTTGTGCCACTCAGTGGGCGTGATCGCATCATAACGGTCGACGGTGACGTCACGATTTGCTTTATGTAGCCGGTGTCGAAATCAGGCACATATAAATGTCAGGAAACGCGACTCCTGGCTGCATGTCAATATCCATGGATTAGGTTTATTTGACAAGTTGTAAGGAACACTTTCGAGTCCAACATTTAGTGTAATAATTTGTTTTTTCTCTATCTCTAATGTTTACAGTGCCACTCAGTACACCTTTTTAAACACAAAATGGCTCCTACAAAATCCTGAATGATTTGTTCTTTTGTGTGTTTATTTGCATTTTTTTTTATTTTTTTTTTTGATGTTTGGAGTGAGAACTGTTAATAACTGTTAAAGGTTGAGATCTAAGAGGAGAATTGGCAGGAATCTTTCTGGGAATCAAAGTGTTGCTGCTGCCATTTTATTTCTACCATACATCTAACTATAGCTACATAAATGTTATAAAGAATTATTTATTAATAAATACATAATAATATTATAGTTTTATACTGGAATAGTGATAGTGCAATTTATTTTGAAAGGTTTTATGATTGTTGTCAGTTCACATACAAAACTAACATTTGAATGATCTAATTACTTGTTGTAATGAATGTAGTTATATTATTATGCTGCTGTAGTAATATAACTGCAGTGGTTGATGAAGATGCAGTTATAGTCATTAGTATTTGTTTTTGTATTATTGTTGTATTTGTCTGTCATATTTCAATAGAGCAGTTTTATAGTCTTTTATCCTGACTGAAATAATGTGTTTCTAACAGCAAACGCTCTGAATAAAGTGAGATGATCAGCTGATGATCCTGAATGGCTTGTTTAATGAGTGTTGATAGTCTGAGGATCATCAGCTGCTGAAAAGACTCTTTATTTCATGTCAATAGTTCCTGTTTTCACCTCATTTATTATGCCGATGTCTTCAGATCTGCTGTAAATTGACACTTAAAGGCACAATATGTAATTGTCACCATTAGAGGCCACTTATTCAAACAAAAGCATAGCTTGATGATGCCTTGATTTCATGAAATTATGGGAGGTGTTGTCTTTATATCTACAGCTGGTGGAAAAGAATCCAATGGGATTCAGGCAGAAATCATTTTTATGAATGAGTTAATGAATAATGATTTATTAACATTACTGTAGTATGAAGCAGGGTGTGGCTGAAAGATGTTGGAGTAGAACGAGCAGCGATTGCTAATGAGAGATGAGCGCAGAACAGTCAAGCTTTTATTATGCCTCATAATAAAATATATTATGTTGAAAGTTGTTTTAACGCTACCCTGCGTTCCCTTGGTGGCTGAGACACTTGTTGCACACTGCAGTAAGTTAGATCGATATTAGTCATGGTAAAACGTGGTACACGCTGTATATCTAGAAAACGAGATTTAAACAATAATTCTTACTGTGTTGAGCTACATAACATGATTAATTGTTTCCAAACAGTTGCTCACCTGTCTAACAAAACACATAATATATTAAAGCGTCTTTGGTGTTTCCATGGCTTCTATAAAACAAAACCAGAAATCGATAGGTGTCTTGGAAACATTTGGGATAAAGCGAGTGCACAAGTCAACAAAATATATAACACTATTAGTGGTTTATTGGATATTTTAATCCAAGTCAACACAAGTCAACTATATATATATATATATATATATATATATATATATATATATATATATATATATATATATTAGAAAGTTTAGAAAGTTGTAGTTGGTTACAAATATCTACATTTATTTCTTATGTTTTTATGATTTTAACTATTTTTCTGACCATTATTTATAAGAATAGCCATTGCATTATATATATATATATATATATATATATATATATATATAAATATATATATATATATATATATGCAGATCGGCTCCTCCCACATCAATCACATCATCAGTGAAGCTCCTCCCACATCAACTCTCCAATAAATACTGGGATATTCCCATCAGTTGAGCATCAGAGCATCAGGAAGAGCTGAAATCTGAAGACTGAGTTTAATAAAGAGGACAGTGAGAACATGAGTGATCCAGAACCCTGCAGAATGAAACACACTGAAGATACTGAAGAACAAAGAGGTTGGTGTTTATTCTTCATTCATCTTAGAAAGATTCAAGATTTAGATGAAGAGAAAAGGGATTTTTGTTGTTTTTATCAATAAACCATAAACACCAAACTTTATCAAGAAAATGAACTTTCCAGGGTTTTAAGCATATCTTAATCAAAATCTGATTCAGTTACTGATAAAGTTGATTAGTTTCTTGTCCTCCCATCATGCTGTAGAAAGAGCCCAAACAATGTCACTGCCTGGGTGTCACAATTTAAGAAATGAGAAATGCCCATTTTCCTTAAAATGAGGAAAATCATGTCACGTTTAACAGGGTTACACAGGTTACATATCTAAAAGGGTCAGGGTTCAATGTCCTTTCACTTCATATTTCTCTCTTTGATTAATTTGAATAATAATTTTGATGTACTGAAAAGGACATCAAACACTGAGGACATTTTCTCTTATTTTCTTCCATTTTAGATATGATTGAAGATGAGGAGAGTGAAGAACTGAGTGAAGTGGAGGAGAAACATCATGTCAAACCTGGAGAAAAACCTTTGAGTCACTCAAAGACTAAAAAGACGTTTTTAAATAAAAGAAGAGCCAAGAAATCTACAACCTGCACTCAGTGTGGAAAGAGTTTCACAAATATATATGATCTTAAGATTCACTTGAGAGTTCATACGGGAGAGAAACCGTTCACATGTGATCAGTGCGGGAAGAGTTTCACACGAAAAGCACATCTAAATGATCACATGAGGATCCACACCGGAGAAAAGCCATTTACATGTTATCAGTGTGAAAAGAGTTTCAGTCAGTCAGCACAACTTAAGACTCACATGAGAGTTCACACTGGAGTGAAGCCGTTCACATGTGATCAGTGCAGCAAAACATTTCTTCATTCATCAAACCTGAAGATACACCTGAGAGTTCATACGAAGGAGAAACCACATTTATGTTCTGTGTGTGGAAAGTGTTTCTCACTGCTGGGAAATTTACATAAACATGAGAAAATTCATACTGGTGTGAAAGATAATATGTGTTTTGAGTGTGGGAAGACTTTTACTTCAGAGGGTGATTTAAAACGGCACCAGAGGATTCACACTGGAGAAAAACCTTACAAGTGTTCACTCTGTAACAAGAGATTCAGTGTGTCATTCTCTCTGAAAAAACACGAGAGGATCCACAGCAGAGAGAAGCCGCACACGTGTGATCAGTGTGGAAAGAGTATTAAAAGTAATATGAAGATACACATGAAGATTCATGCAGTGGAGAAACCACATCACCACAGTCTGAAATCACAGTAAGTAGTTCATCTTTATGTGCTGAGAAACAAAGTTAGTTTCCTAAGAGCCTCATTGAGAAACAGGTCTGTTGGTTTAGAAATGTGTTTTTTACTGCTGTAAATCGACACAATCGGTGAACACATGATTAAAATATAATCAGATTGGTTGTTATTTTCATGATCAATTGTATCAGTTAGTTCCTGCTGCCCCAGTTAATTTAAGTTTCAAGGTTGGTGTTTATTTATGATTTATTTATGATTCATTCATTCATTCATCATGACACCGAAGAACTATACTTCAGAGAATATTTTAATTCTTCAGAGAATATTTCTACTATTTTCTTTGCCCTTCAAAGAAATGTGGACCAATAAGATATAAACTTTGAGCTGCTGCAGAGACACGTCTGAGAGCATTTGATGGCACCAGTGAAACCAGCATTAAAGATTGAAATTACTTCAATTCAAACATCAGCATTTCATGAACACTGTAAACTACAAGTAAACCATGATTAACAAATTGTTTGTGAGAAACAGTCCTTCAAAAGTCACACTTTTGCCATGTGACATATTTATATATATGGTTTGACAGATGCTTTTCTGAAAGTGCTGTGCATGTAGCGCCCTCTATTGAACAGGCATGAATGTGCGTTTCCTTCAGTCCAGCACACATTTGTTTGACATTCAGTTTGAAATGACCATCTGTCAACTAATTCTCACTAGTTATTCAAACTAAGTCAGCTTGTGCCGTGTTGGGATTGTTTAAAGATTACATGTTAAACCTGCATCATTTAGAGTTTTGTGACCAAACTAGTGATTTATAACACAAATCTTCTTCATGACATTAAAATAGATCACAATCGTACACTGCACCCTGATTAAAATGACTATTGAACTCATCAGTGATCTTGACTTTGAGCTTCATTTCACATTTGTCTCTCATTTGAAATCTCACGTGATTTAATGTTTCTTTTAGACCTGATGGACGTGAACAAGAAAGGAAAAACAGAAGGGAAAACATCTGTCCCCTGCCCTCAGAGTAAAAAACATTCACATGTAAATCAATGCTGAAGATTCACATGAGATTCACACTGGGAAGAAGCGGTTCAGACTTTCTCTCTGAAAAACTTTGAAGGCAAAGTACAGGAGCTGTATAAGAGGCCATAACACTCTTAAGAGAGACATGAATCTGACATTATTTTAACTTGTTTTTCATTGTTTTTCATAAGAACATCTAGTTTCTCTTCCACTTCTACTCTTCCATGCAAATGTAAGATATGCTTTCATGAAGCTTTGAAACTGAACACTTGCTTCTCTTCTTCTCTTGATATGCTTGACTCTCTTATATAAGCCATAAAGAGAGAGATCTGTTTTATTCATTTTCACTTTTACTTGATTTATTAAACTCATTAATCCTTTTTATCAACAACTCTTTGTTTCTTTTCATTTTCTTCTGATTCTGCTTGAAAATGAATAATTTTAGTTATAATTTTAATAATTTTAGATATTTAAAAAAAAAACATGAAATGCATTCATAATTATGTGATGTTAAAAAGTTTAATTTATTTCATGAACAAGTTCTACATGCAGTGCATTGTGGATATACCTTTCAGCATTGATGGTGCCTTTCCAGATGTGTAAGCTGCCCATGCCACACGCACTCATTCAACCCCATACCATCAGAGATGCAGGCTTCTGAACTGAGCGCTCATAACAACTTGGGTTGTCCTTGTCCTCTTTAGTCCGGATGACATGGCATCCCAGTTTTCCAAAAAAGCTCCAAATTTTGATTCGTCTGACCACAGAACAGTTTTCAACTTTGCCACAGTCCATTTTATATGAGCCTTGGGGATCATATAAATCTACAAAAATAAAAAATCTACATGGATTTCTCCAAAAATCTCCAGGATGTAAATTTAAGACCCCTAATCTACAGTCTCTTTCTCTCCTTCAGCTGCTTTTCTTTCTGCCAGATGCCTTGAACATCCGAAGGCCTTTAAACTTTTTGTTGAATTTTTCCAGCTGTTTGTCCGTCTGTGTCAGGAGATCTAAAGAGAGAGAGTCAATCTGATAAGAAAGCACTAAAAACACTAAAACAATGCACTGATTGTGATGAAGTAAATCAGTGTGAGTAAAAGAGGGCCATTTCTCACCAGTTCTCTGGATCACAGCAGACAGCATCATGTCCTCCTCCTTTTCCCTAATGAAGACGACAACACATTCATCAATAACACATGATTATCACATGATTTCACACTGCTATGGTCAGGTGACCTCTGACCTCTGTCTGTCCAGATCCAGGCAGCTGATGATATCATTCCTCTGCTGGATGATTGACAGTAGGCGTGACATTAGCTGATGTTCCTGCTGTCTGTCATCTGAGCTCCAGTCTTGCTCTGGACAATCACGCACTCATTCATCAGATACTATAAACTCCACACGTTTTATACTTAAATAATTTCATACACTGAAAAAAGTGAATTTCTGCCCTTTTTCCAGTACAAATATCTAAATGTTCTTAAATCAAGATATTTGGATTAGCAAAATTGCTTTAGATAAGAAGTCTTTGTGGTGTGTAACACACCAGGATGATAAAAGGAGGAGCAATGACAGTGCAAGACAAGATTTAACCAGGCCTGGGATATTTATGTTATGATTCATTGTGTTCATATGTGGCAGTCGTCCATGAGGGGCTGCTGCTTTTGTTTTGTTCTTTATGATTATTTTGTCATTAAAGTTACATTCATCATTTGCAGGTTCCTACATCCTTCTTACCTGAACTCCATTACGATCTTGTTAAAAATTGATGAAAAGAAGGTGAGACTGCCAGACTAGAGAGCACAGGGAAAAACAGACTTGAGACCATTAGACTTGGGACAACCAGACATGGGACCATTGGACTCGTAACATCCAAACTACTGGACTTGGGACAACCAGACATGGGATCACTAGACTTGGAACAACCAGACGGCTGGACTTGGGACAACCAGACATGGGAACACTGGACTTTGGACAACAAGATGACTTGACTTGGGACCATTGGACTCGGAACATCCAAACTACTGGACTTGGGACAACCAGACATGGGATCACTAGATTTGAAACAACCAGACTGCTGGACTTGGGACAACCAGACATGGCAACACTGGACTTTGGACAACATGACTTGACTTGTAGTTGCTTGACTTAGGGCCATTGGATTTGGGACAACCAGACTGCTGGACTTGGGACCACTGGACTTGGGACAACCAGACATGGCAACACTGGACTTTTGACAACAAGATGACTTGACTTGTAGTTGCTTGACTTGGGGCCAATGGATTTGGGACAATCAGACTGCAGGACTTGGGCCCATTGGACTTGGGACAACCAGACATGGGACCACTAGTCTTAGGACAACCAGACTTGGGACAGGAATTGGAACAAACAGACCACTGGGCTTAGGGCCTTAGACTTATGACAACAGGTTATTGGACCATTGGTCTTGAAACAACTGTACTTAGCATGATGAGAGAACAAATATCTAAACTTTTATTAATCAAAATATATATATATACTTGAGAAGCAGCCTTTTGGTGTGAAAAAGGGAGCAGAGTTGATAGCCATGGGAGTACAGCACCAAGCCTGGGATAGGCATTCATATGTTGCATTTTATTGTGTTCATATGTGGCAGTCATCCATGAGGGGCTGATTTTTTTTTGTTGTTTATTTTTAAATAAAATTTTCATTAAGTTTACATTCGTGTCTGCAGGTTCCTGCCTCCTTCTTCGTTAAACTCTGAACTTCATTACATTCTTGTTACATGAAAAATTTATCAAAATAAGGTGAGAATGTCAGGCTACAGAGCACAGGGACTACCACACTTGGGACCATTAGACTTGGGACAACCGGACATAGGGCAACTGGACTCAGAACATTCAAACCACTGGACATGGAACAATTTTACCACTGGACTTGGGATCATTGTACTTGGGACAACCAAGCATGGGATCACTGGACTTGGGTCAACCAGACTTGAAACCAATGGATGTGGGATCACTGGACTTAGGGCCATTGGACTTTGGACCTCCTGATGTGGCACCTTTGGACTTGTGACAACTGGTCATTGGACCATTGGAGTTGGGAAAACTGGAATTAGTACAACCAGATTTTGAACCAGAATTAGAACAACCAGACTACTGGGCTTGGGGCCAGTGGACTTGGGACAACCAGATGTGGCACCTTTGGAGTTGTGACAATGGGTTGTTGGATCATTGGACTTGGGAAAACTGGATTTAGTACAACCAGGATAGGGAGCAGTAGGACCACTGGACCTAGGGTCTCAGAGATATTTTCCCCTCTCCTTTTCCTTCTCAGAACCATAATTGTAAGTAACAATGATAAAGTACTAGTTGCCTCCTCATGCAAGGGAACTGATGGATGGTTAATAAGGAGGGCATGAGGGCTGCAGCCTGTGAGAGATGACTGCTACTGTAATGGGCAAAATCCTTATTAGTGCACATCCACATTCAATACAAGTTGTGCAACATTAAGTTTCCTCTGTCAAGAGAAACAGCTAGTTTTACAGAACTGAAAACTGTATTCGGCCACAATCAAATCACCTTGTCTAAAAGACAAAAAATTAACTGCTGGATACATATTTGTGGATATGGACTTCTATAACTTCTATAACAATAAATTGATGACTCAGAGATGATGGAGAGCTGGACACAAGTGTACATTTATTTAATAACAAAAGAACAAGGTAATGAGAGAAACAAGAGAAACTAATCTAAGGACACTGACATATAATCCATAGAAGAACAAACCATGAAACTGAACACTGAAAAACACAAGAGCCTGAATACACAAGGGCTAATAGACTAACACGACACACATGGAAACAATTAAAAGATTAAGAAGGGGAAACAGGAGCTGAAGAAGACTACAAACTTAAAGACTATGTAACAAAAGCATACAGAACAGAGAGACAATACATTACAATAAACAGTATCTTGAAAGAAGAATATTCAGATAGTTGTACTGGAACACAAGAAAATCTCACAATGTTGATTCACTTTTTGGAGACATTTATATGCCACTATTAAAATTTTCATATTAATTTGTAGAATTGCATCAGAGATTAAAGAATTCATGCCAATCATTATTAAAACGAACATATTCACATTAAGAAACATGACTGATTCAGTTAGTCACCTGGTTTGTTGAAGAGGCACCTGAGCTCAAACTCTACATCAGCCTGCTGCTGCTCCAGACGGCGCTGTCTCAACCTGAAAACACAGAAAAACAATTCCTGTCATGTTGTGCATTCATGTTATTGTTTTGACAAACATCACGCTGCAAAAATTTATATCAAAAAACAGACTTTTCCTAAATTTAAGAACATGCAAATTCAAGTGCTAAACATGCTAATAACATCCTTATGATTCAAAAGGACAAATAAACATACAAAATATTGTTTAACTGAAAAATATAGATATAAAGAAGTAAACAGTTTTTTACAAAGGTTAGGTGTGTAGGGTTCCATAAATATCATGTCTATGGAAAGACCTGATAATAATAGTGTGTGAAATGGTCCAGTGTTTGTGTACTCACATGTACATCAGCTCAGCATCTCTGCGCACTAACATGTTCTTCTTATGAATCAGAATAAACCAATCAACCAAAAGGTTATCTGAAACAAACACATCATTCATGACTACACAAAAGCGCCTCTGACGCCACACAAACTTCAGTCCTGCTGATCCTGATTACTGAAAACCTCTCGAAAGGCTCCTCATCTCTCCTTCCACTCCTCCATAGTAGCTGTTACTGTGTGTTTGTCTGTTAGCATGTTTGTTAGCATTAACATAAATGTTGTTGCGTGACTGTCACCGGTCCTACTTGACCCATCATATTTTCTGCACGTTGTGAGGTTCAAGTGTTTCTCACCATCTGTTCATCTCAGTGGCGATTTCTTTAAGACTGCAAGGGAAGCTCGGCTTCCCTTATAATGTCACAAAATTAATGGTCAAATCTGTACTATTGTATTAACATTTTATTGACTAAAAATGCGTTAGAAAACGTTCATCTCAAAGACGAGTGCGTTCATTACATATAGCAGGTCGGCTGACTCGATTTCCTTCTCATACATTCCCGCAGCGTCACAGTGCATTTCTCTATTGAAGCCCAGTGTCCATTGACTTCAATGGGGCTGCCTTGAACGGTTTTTTTCAGCGCTTCGAAACTAGACGGTCATTGGATAAACGCTGCGATTATGTCCCGCCCACGAACGCTCAGCGTCTCTGGGGGTGAATGGGGAGTGGGCTGGCCCGGACTCCGAGCTTCTGCGTGATGATTGGAGGGTCTGTCGAAAGACTGCATCTCCTTTTGACTGACAGCGATTCTGTACTATAAGGAATCCCTGAAGCTATTCACGCTCAGTCCCATCGCGGATTTCTCAAGTTCAGTCGAAATAAAAACTGCTGCAACCTATTTCTTTGATATTTGCTTGGCGAAATTGCTTGATTTTCATCATACATTTCACACAATTATACACCACATTCCTTGTTTCAGTTTTACAGAGTTTAATATTTTTTTTAGATCGTTCATTCATTCCTTCCTTCATTCATTCATTCATTAAGCAGCCTAGCTCTGCTGGCCATTGAGAGGACACTGGTCAAGTCACTTGAAAAGACTCCTAGTTGGTACGACAGGGTCACAGACCATTTTCTTGAAAAGGAACGTAGGGCAGAATTTACTTTTAAATAAATAGACAATTTTATGATGTAGGCCGAAAATGAGCTTCCCCTCTCTGACAGACCAGTAGCCGCCACTGGTTCATCTCCTCATCTCTCTCCAGCTGCACTCCTCTCGTCTATATTAGATGTTACTATGTTTTTCTGTTAACGTGTCTGTTAGCATTAGCATTAGCGTGTCTGTTGTTGAGTGAGGAAGTTATAATGTGATTCTCACCATCTGTTCATCTCCTCATCTCTCTCCAGCTGCACTCTATATTAGCTATTTTTGTGTTTTTTCTGTTAGCATTAGCGTGTCTGATGTTGAGTGAGGAAGTTGTAATTGTGATTCTCACCATCTGTTCATCTCCTCATCTTTCTCCCCAGCTGCACTCCTCTATATTTGCTGTTACTATGTTTTTCTGTTAGCGTGTCTGTTAGCATTAGCATTAGCGTGTCTGTTGTTAAGTGAGGAAGTTATAATTTGTTTCTCACATCTATTTATCTCCTCATCTCTCTCCAGCTGCACTCCTCTGATCTAGCTGTTACTATGTTTTTCTGTTAGCGTGTATGTTAGCATTAGTGTGTCGGATGTTGAGTGAGGAAGTTATAATGTGATTCTCACCATCTGATCATCTCCTCATCTCTCTTCAGATCATCTCCTCTATATTAGCTGTTACTCTATGTTTGTCTGTCAGCATGTGTTAGCATTAGCATGTATGTTGAGGTGAAAACAGGTTATAGTGTTTCTCACCATCTGTTCTTGTCCTCATCTCTCTCTCCAGCTGCACTCCTCTCTTCTCCAGCCTCAGCAGACTCTCCTCCAGCTCCTTCTGCTCCTTACACACCTCCTTCTCTGACACGTGTGTGTCTGTGATCACCTGAACACACGATCAATCATCCTTGAGTGAGAAAACAGAGACTCAAACATCTGATGGTGAATTCTAAAATATCAAATATAATGGATGAGCTGAATCAGCATTGAACTGACTTCAGCTGAACAATGACACAATTTTCTTCTAGAGCTGCTTTATAGCAGAAATGAACTCTGTTTGCATCATTTTCTTTTTATCAATGTAAAGATGCTTTGAAATGATCTGCATTGTATAAAGCACTGTATAAATAAAGGTGACTTGACAATCCTCATGAAACAGATGGGAATGTTATTAATATGTATTAATTCTTAAAATCATTTAAGGTTTGGACACATTTAACATAGTTTTGCATCTAAAATTGTGCATTAAACAGATTTAGAAAGCTCACATGGTTCATCACAAAGCTCGCATATAAAATATAAGTATAAGAATTGCTGGACTTTTTCTTGTGTCTCTGTCTTGTAGTGTGATCTGATGGTCTCAAATCATCAGTCTGAAGCATCATTCACTCCAGCAGCACAACAAAGAGTTTCTGTCTCACCTTCCTCTTGATGAGAGGGAAACCGTGGGCAGCCTGGTGCATGCTGGGAGCTGAACATGAGGTCTGTGGTTTGTGTGCAACTGATGTTTTGCAACTGAAACGGTTCAGCTTGATAAAGATAAAAAAGATGATATAGAGAAAAACATGAGATGGTCTGATGTTAACAAACACACACTCAAACAATATCCTGTGAGATTGCTAAGAGAACAACAACAACCCACAACCACAAGCTGTGACTCTTCAGTCTGAGCTTCAGACATCATGTGATTCTTTCATTAACTGACTCACACACATCAACTAACCAGTTAAAGTTGATAATCACTTTAAACACAGATTGTACAGAAATCACATGACTCTGAAGGGGAAAGTAATGCTGCATCATGTTCATTAAAATGGAGATCCTGGTTCTTGGTCAGAATCTGGGACTCAGGTCTAGTCTGGTTTCAGAGGGTCTAGACTCGGTCTGATCTCATCATGATTGCATGAAGAATTAGGTGAAGTTTGAGACTTCTGAAGTTCCTTGATAAAGCTAACAGATTTTGAGACACTTGTTTACTATCTAAGAACAAATGGTTTGTTCAGTTGAGTCTCTTCTGGATCTCAGAACCAGTGCTTTTCTCAGATAAACCTGATACTGAGCGTCTCTGCTAACATCAGCAACTCTATTCCCAGAACACAAGATGCATCCAAACTAGAGTCTAAATATAAGCCAGCTTCAGTTAGTCAAGAACCAGTGCTGGTTAAATAAACCTGCTGGTTTGTGTCAGTTCTTCAGAAATTACTTCAGGTTTACAGGTTTCAAGTTATTCCTGCTTATTTATCCTTACTAACTGTCTTACTGTTTTGTTTGTCACAATTCATTTCTGTTATTATCTTTTATTTTGTTTATATTACCATGTTTTTATCTAGCATATTTAATGCACACAGTCTAAGTAGCTGAGCAGGCTTACATTTCACTGCAAGGTTTATTCTCTATAGAATTGAGAATGTGAATCTTGGTAGAATTGAGGATAAATAGACTTTTTAATCCAGTTTATTGAGGATCAGCAGGGTCACATGATGGACAGATCTTCATTCAGTACCTCTTCATCCTTGGACTCATCCTCATCATCCTCCAGGAAGGGGTTAAAGGTCGCAGGGCAGCAGCGGGAATGAGTGGAAGGAGCCGGAGCCGGAGGAAGGCGATACCAGGGACCCAAATCAACCAGCTTCATCCAGGGATGATCCTTACGCACGGCGCTCTGAGACGGTACTGAGACGAGGACAAGACAAACATGAAACACAATAAAGCATGTGTTTCAACTGATAGTTTGCATCATGACTGAATTCAAAGACTCAAGATAAGCCATCATTGTAATACTGATAGATTTTGGATTAAATATATTAAACAATACAACATCATCAATTATTCATTCCCCAGTGCATGCTGGGAAGAGATTGGATGGGACTGATCGTAAAAATTATGTTTTCCCTATTTGAATTCAAATAAATGCATTAATCATTAATTATCACTGAACAGCTCCTGGAAATGGGTGGATGTATGTAGAACTGGAACTGTTTGATTATGATGTTTACACTGTAGCAATAGTAACTGCTATATAGTAACTCAGGAGTGAAGATTCTAACCATTGTCAGGGCGATGGTCCTGTGATCTGGGGGTGGGGCTAGGAGGTTCCTGAGGCTCCACCCTCTTTCTGGGAGCAGGTTTGGGAGGTTCTTGGATGTCTATGTCTGATGAGGTGGAGAGACGTTCATCATTCACCCCATCTCTTTCCATTTCACTTCTGTCTCCATCTGTCTCACTTCTGTCTCCATCTGTCTCACTTCTGTCTCCGTCTGTCTCAGCAGTATCTGCAGGCCGGTTGTGTTCAGGAGCAGCTTTGCAGTGATAACTGCACTGCAGTAAACCAGTCTCACTGTCAACTGTGAAAGAGATCGGCAGCAGAGCGCGATGGCAGCGACTGCATCTGAAACACAATGTGAGATGATCAGGTCTATCAGAGTGTGTTTGTGTGTGGGAGAGTGAGTGTCTGTGTGTGTGTGTGTGTGTGTGTGTGTGTGTGTGTGTGTGTGTTACCTGAAGCAGGCACGGTGATACAGGCGTCCCTTCACCAAAACCCTCTCAATGAGATGAACACGTTTGTGACAGACACTACAGACTCTTTTATCTGAAGATCTGATCATATCTGATGTGAACTGAGGGAATGAGAGAGAGAGATTAATTATTAGACAGACAGACCTATAGACACATGCAGATGGACAGACAGATGGAGAGACAAGTCAGACAGACAGACAAAGAGACAGACAGACAGACGGAGAGTCAGACAGACAGATGGATGGACAGACAGGCAGATGGACAGATAGACAGACTGACGGACGGACAGATAGACAGGGTGGCAGACAGGCACATACCGGAGCGTGTGTCTGTTCTTGTGTTCTGGTACTGCTGGGTTCAGCCTCCACACAATTCTTCAGACTGTCTGATCAGATCCAGAGATTATCAATAAATTAAAATCACAAATTTCAGCTTTAGTGAATCTTGATGAACATGTGAGACCTTCAATAGTTAACTCTAACTAACTAATAGTTAACTGTAACAATAATAACTGTTATACAGTAACTCAGGAGTGAAGATTCTCACCATTGTCAGGGCGATGGTCCTGTGATCTGGGGGTGGGGCTAGGAGGTTCCTGAGGCTCCACCCTCTTTCTGGGAGACAGACGGGCATATACCGGAGTGTGTGTCTGTTCTTGTGTTCTGGTACTGCTGGGTTCAGCCTCCTCACAATTCTTCAGACTGTCTGATAAGATCCAGATATTATCAATACATTAAAATCACAAATTTCAGCTCTAGTGAATCATGATGGACATGTGAGATCTTCAATAGTTAACTCTAACTAACTAATAGTTAACTGTAACAATAGTAACTGTTATATAGTAATTCAGGAGTGAAGATTCTAACCATTCTCAGGGCGATGATCTTGTGATCTGGGGGTGGGGCTAGGAGGTTCCTGAGGCTCCACCCTCTTTCTGGGAGACAGACGGGCATATACCGGAGTGTGTGTCTGTTCTTGTGTTCTGGTACTGCTGGGTTCAGCCTCCTCACAATTCTTCAGACTGTCTGATAAGATCCAGATATTATCAATACATTAAAATCACAAATTTCAGCTCTAGTGAATCATGATGGACATGTGAGATCTTCAATAGTTAACTCTAACTAACTAATAGTTAACTGTAACAATAGTAACTGTTATATAGTAATTCAGGAGTGAAGATTCTAACCATTCTCAGGGCGATGATCTTGTGATCTGGGGGTGGGGCTAGGAGGTTCCTGAGGCTCCGTCCTCTTTCTGGGAGACAGACGGGCATATACCGGAGTGTGTGTCTGTTCTTGTGTTCTGGTACTGCTGGGTTCAGCCTCCACACAATTCTTCAGACTGTCTGATCAGATCCAGAGATTATCAATACATTAAAATCACAAATTTCAGCTCTAGTGAATCATGATGAACACGTGAGATCTTCAATAGTTAACTATCATGATCCATACCATGAGATTTTCCATTGAAGACCCAGTAGAGCTGTGAGACATAAGTGACGATGGACAGAAGATCTGGCTCTTCCTCACACAACAGCTCATCCGGATCCAGCAGAGCAGAAATTCCAAGCTCACGCTCCGCAACATCAAACGCCTGATGATGACGAGATATAAAGGACATGAGATGGACAAAATACTCAACCAGAACATTTAACACAGGTATAATAATCACAGGTAGTTAACTGGAGCAAAAAAATTTAGATCTAAAGGCTGGAACACACCAAGCCGATGCCGACGCCAACGAACTAGTGGCGATGAAAGCAGACTGCGGGGTTGGCTCACGTCGGAAGCGTCTGTGTCCAAAGTTGGCCTGACACACCAAACCAAAACAGCTCGACAGCCGATGGCCAAGTAGCACGTCAGTTCTGCGCCTGCGTGAGATGAAATGCCTTTCTGAACCAGCAGGTGGCAGTAGCTGAATGGCCAATCAGAATGATCAGATGGCCCGATGGACCGATGAGCTCCGACCCCAATTCAACATTTCGAATCGGCCGAAAAAAAGGTGACGAGGACCAACTTCAGCCGACGGTGTGGAACACATTGAGAAAACAGTCGGCCGACGAACAAATACTGCCAGACGGCCGACCGTCAGCTAGGCTTGGGTGGTAATACGGTAATATGGTATACCGCGGGATCTAAAAATAGCAACGGTATCAGTTTCAATACCGTCATAAAAAAAAACAATGCACTTATATAGGAGACAAGGATTAAATATTAAATATAATTTATTTAATTCCTAAAAATGCGTATGCATGGTTGTCATCACGTGACAGCGTGGAGGAGAAAGAGAGAGAGTGGGAAAGATGGCGAGTCGCGCACCGAGTGACCTGGTCTCGAAAAAGAACACAACTTCTGCAGTTTGGCAGTATTTCGGCTTTCGACCGAACGAGAAGGGAGAGGCGGTAAATACGGACGAGGCAATTTGCAAATTGTGCAACAAAAAGGTGACCGCGAGAGATGGAAATACCTCGAACCTAAGGTTGCATATACGAAACCACCATCCACTCACTGCTGCGAGGATGGACCCGAGTTCACTTAATGCAACAGTTTCAACGCCTCCCGATGCAGAACCAACAACATCTAGACTAGGTCCACTGCCAGTACGCAGCCGACGATAATGGGGGCCTCACAATCTAAACTTGGCTGTCACAAACGCATTGCATGACCAGAGGCAAAAAAAAAAAAACTGAGCACGCCCTCGGACTATGCCGTAATTTTTTTCTGTATTTTTTATCAAATAAATGCAGGCTTGATGCGCATTAGGGACTTATTTAAAAAAAAATTGCATGCAAATTTGACCAAATGGAATAATATACATTAATGGACTTACTTATTTATGCATTCATTCGTTTATTTAGGCCTATTCATTCATTCATTCGTTCGTTTATTTTCCAATTAATTAATTCATTTGTTAAACGAATGAAAGAATAAATTAGCCTGACGTGGTCATACTCAATTCTAGTTCGAATATGAGTCTGATACTGCTCCATTGGGCTTTGATTATGGGGGCGTATTTCAACCGATCCAGGAAAGACCTCAATTGGATAGACCTACAACCAATCAGAGCTACAGAGTAAGTGACGTATGTTGAGCGACGCATAGTTGTCAACAGAACTCTTCTTAGCGACCATCGGGGCCAGCTGATAAATCAAACTTTTGACGAATCCCATAGGAAGGACGGCAAAGACATCTTTCCCATCGACAAATGCATTGATCGCGGTCCTCTGTTCCTCTTTTAAAATTAATGCGCTGTCGATATCTTCTATAACGGACGCGATGGCGGAATCTACACATCTCAGTTCTTCACCAACAGCCATCATTGTTGTAAACTAATTGACCTTTCGCAAAGACCCGCCCCCCCTTACTGTTGCTTTGTCCGACAAGCCGTGGCGCTGTCACGCCACACAGAGTGGAAAATACATCGCGGAGCAAAGAGGAAACTGACAACACATCGACAGACGAGACAGAGCAGGTTACTTATGATATTAACCAAAGTCCCAGCTTTCAAACTGTGTAGTTATTAAAAAAATTCAAACAATAAAAACCGTTTTGTGGCTCTTTAATGTGTTGTGACCATGATCGTGACAGATTGCTGTAGCGCCTCAGCTCAAGAGGCTCGTTAACCAATAGTAATCAAATAAACAAGAATGAACATGAGAATGAATGTTGTTTCAAACGCGGAAAGATGTCAATATGCACAGTTTTTCAAGTTTAACTCCACCGAGGTTAATCTTCTAACTCTTGACTGCTTTGTCGGACAAAATGGCGGATGCGGCGTTCTGATTGGTTAGATCGCTTGTCAATCAAACTCCCCAAGCGCTCTTTGATGACGTAGCTGATTACGTTACTGGTGATAATCTGTCAATCATCGCCCTGACAATGTGATTGGTCCGAACAGTTTCTGTTCGGGCATAATTACTCCTCTACGGATCAAGTCCAGACCGAACTCCCCGACCTCAAAATGTTGTGGGCGGGGCTAAGTTCGGCTGGCATCCAGGCTATGAATAAATAGGCCTGAATAAACGAATTTCGGTACCGCCCAAGCCTACCGTCAGCTTGGTGTGTTCCTGCCTTAAGATGGTTTACTGGCATTTCTAAGGAAAAAGCTTCCATATGAAGCTTCAACACCTTCAGCTCCAGTAACTAAAGTCCAGCTGAACTCAGAAACTCACCAGACGCATGTTCTTGTAGACGTTGTGTTTGGACAGAGAGTGAAAATCACTGCAGAGAGAAACAAACAAAGAGCTGAAGATACACCAGACACATGATGAACACATCTGGATATGAGAAGAAACTGACTTGAAAGTTTCTAAACAGGCCAGAAAACACTACTGATATGTACATTTACCTAATCTAGAGCAAGAGTTTTCATACTGGGGCAGGAGTCAAAAAAAAGAAAAAAAAAGGAAAAATATATATAAAAACTAACAAACAAACAAACAAACATAAAATGTATATTTAGGACTGTTAACAAGCAAAATGTACAACTACCATAATATTTAATGTTTTGACATGATAAATTTGACACATCTGTGAAATTTGATACAATTTAATTTCATTATTTCATTCTGCTTTAATAATAAATTAAATATATATATATATATATATATATATATATATATATATATATATATATATATATATATATATATAGTTTACTAAGGTGATAGTATTAGGAAAAAACAAAATCTGTTTATAGTTTGGCAACTATTATAACAAGTTACCATAGAATATTATATGGTAAATGTTCACATGTTCAAAAAAAAAACAAAAAAACTTGTATTTTTATTATCACATTATACCATGACACTGAACATAAACTCATGGCTCAGTTACAGTAGATCGAAATAAACTCCTGATTCTTACAGTAGCTCGGGTCTGTGTTTGTGGATGATCGCACAGAAAGCCAGTCCATCAGTGAATGAGGAGCTCATATCTGTGAACTGAACATCAGAGTAGCCTTCACAAACATCTCGACACCAGTCCTGAAGAGCTTTCAGTGAACACATGACTGGATATACTTCAGTCAGTCCGGTTAAAGCATCATTGACGCGAGGACGCGCTCTTCAAACCGGAATAGAGACACCGGTCAAAAAAGGGAATCGATCAATCATGTCGCTGTTCAACGGTTTCAGGTTTACATTCCAGTTCCGTTCTTTTCACACAGCTGCAAAAACTTTTTTCTTTTATAAATATATAGGCTGCTCCATCAAAACTCAACCCCAGGATCCGCGTTTCTGTTTTCAGTGTCGCGGTCCGTCAATCTGTTGCTCCAGTTTAACCTGTAGTTTTCTGATTAGATCAAACCAAACAATGATCGCGTTCACAGAAGCAAATAAACACTGTATGTATACAGATCCAAAAACTTGCGCTGTAAATCCAACAGATGAGATTTTATTCCCATAAAATACTCCAAAAGAAACACTTCATCAGGACATGTCTGAAAACAAAATTATCTAACACACTACTGCACGAGCTTTAAGTCTGAAAAGGTAAAACAGTTCTTTTCAGGTTGTGGCAGAGCAAAAAAACTCAAGAGGGCAGCTGTGCGCATGCGCATGCGCAACACACACACACACACACACACACACACACACACACACACACACACACACAAACTTCTGTGTGTGCTTCTGATGCAGTGTTTACAGACGTCACAACGCCACCTGCTGGATCAGATCAGACACAACAGGAAATAGAGAGCGATTCACAAATCACAAATATTAAAGCAGAATTTACAGCAAATATCTAACATTCTAATCTATTAACCCAATTAACCCAGTGTTGCTGCTGCTAAAACATTAGAGATCATCGGCTATTATAGCAATGCCAGAGTCTTCATGGATAAACTGGAATTTAAAGACCTTAATGCAGTGAAACAGAGATCAGGGGCTGTATTCACAAAACATTTTATCTTACCACTAAGAGTTCTCCTAAATAGCAGTAAAAGTTCTTAGCTAAGAGTTTTCTCTTAAAACCTATTCACAAAGCTGCTGAGACAAACTTTTACTAAGGAATAGACTGAAGTCTTAAGCTAAGAGTAAGGGCGGGGTTGACCTCGTTGCTATGGAGTAAACACACAGTGATTGGCTGATGGGGGAGGAGTCAGTGATTTAATCATAGAAATATTGTAGAATGAGGTGTCATGTTTCCATATTAAAATAAAGGTTTTAAAATACAAATGTTGCCCTATTCAAATAAATATTTTTTTAATAAAAATGTTCCCACAGTCAAAATAAAATGTTGACGTATTGTTGCCATAAAGGTTTTAAAATGTAGGCTAAGTGTCACTAATTAAACTATACACTTAATTGTCCACCTCTTGGATGTCTGCATCTCAAGAGAATGCAGAATTCAACCGACAAATTATGTTTTATAAACAAAGTTTGGGAGAAACACATTCAAATGGTCTTTCTAATCAGCACGAGAAGAGGAATAAATACACAGACGATATATATATATATATATATATATATATATATATATATATATATATATATATATATATATTTTTTTTTTTTTTTTTTTTTTTACTCTATTAAATTATTTGTAAGTGTGAACCCATGAAAACCACTGCCACAGGTAATCAGACAATATTTATTTATTTGTTAAAGATACATTTTTGGCATCTCATCATAGATTCAAATCTATAAATCAATTTTTTTTTTTTTGCATTGCATTTTATTGCATTTATGAAGAAAAGGTTCAGCACCTAAGGCTCTGTCGCTATTCCCTCAATGGTGTACAGTGTCTTTGGGTAGATTAGGATTGTTTGTGATTTGGTCTTAGTGACTTAGGAGTCCTCTTGACTACTCCTAACGTTTCACAGATTTAGGAGCTAGTTTTAGCGCTAAAATGCTTTGTGAAATACTCTTAGAGCAAAAATTTAGGAGTCCTAAAATTAGGACTGACACGCCCATTATTTTTAAGAGTTTCTCCTAAATCGGCAATTTAGGAGCTACTTTTAGCCTTAAGATGTTTTGTGAATACGGCTCCAGAGCTCCACAAACTGCAGCACATGATTCAGTTGACAGCTGTTAAAAGTGAAAGAAAAATAACAATTTGTACAAACTCACTTCTGATGGAAAGTGTCTTTGAGCAAAGGGATAAACTTGAAATGGATTAAGCCAGTAAAGAGCATGAAAACAAACATAGGCAGGTTTGCACAGGGTGTGTCAAAACACTTAAAATACTGACTGTCACGGGGCAGATCAAAACATGTAATCATGCATGACCATTGTCTAAAACAACAAGGCAGCAGATGAGGAACTAGAAATAACGATACAGATACTCCCCCCATCAATGCCAGTCATGTTTGATTTGATGATTGTTTGGAGCTTTTCTTAATGTTTCTGGTGCACTATTAGGCTACTACTGTTTTCCCAGAGTCACTCACCTGAGCTCTCCAGTGAACCAGCAAAGAATCTCACATAATTCAACTACAAAATGCATGATTTAGGCTATTATTTCATATATTATTTCATATTTTAAGTGTTGAATAGCTCTGATATCACGATCTGTAATAAAATTGCACGTCGGCAAAACAAGTGAAGACATCACGCCAAAATACTGGGATTTCCGCACTATTAACCCTTAAATGCATACCTTGGGTCTTTAGTGACCCGGGACGTCATTCACTACCCTCCTCCTCAGTTTTTAAAGTTAGACTTCAATCTTCTTTGTATTCCTCAATCAATTCATTATAAAGAATATAACAAGAAAAAAATCATGAAATTATAAAAGAATACCTATTTTTGAATTCATTTTTGTAAAAATTGTATTGGATCGCTAACGACCCGAGGTGAGTATCAGTGTAGGCATATTTTTTCTGCACAACAATAATTGAATCTTAGATGACAGAATACGTGCAATTCACCTTTATTCCACAAGGTGGCAATGTCTGATACACAATGATGAAGTGACGATTCATTTAGACAGAAAACGAAATAATAAGAAAAACATGAAATGGCTCAGCGATTTACTGCAGAACAAGTACTGAACGCAATCAAATATGACTGTAACTGTTACTGGATGAATCTGGTGAAGCTGCTGCGATCGAAATATTGATTTTGAAGGTGTTGAAAATTATATAGTTTTGAGAATAGGCTACGTTTGAGATCGCGAATGGGCTCATATTGGTGACCTAAAACATAAAACTAGCCCATTATTTGCTGAATTTACTGGGAAATGAGCTCTGACGAGGACAGTGATGATGGCATAACACATCTGCTTAAAATGAGCACTTTCAAGCTTCAAAAGGTAACAAAATATTATTTATTTTATTCTTCTGTAATTGTTACTCTAATATCAGAGGAGTTTTATATTATCGCGACAGGTATTGATCCTTCCGTGTTATATATAGATTTGCGTCGATAAAGACCCGAATATGTAAGAATGATTGGCGAAACAGTCATGCATTTAAAGGTTAAAATAAGGGGAGATTTTCTCATTTTATTTAGCAAACATTACATAACAAGTCAGCCTTTTTATATGAAGTCTCCCTATATAATTCTTATAATGCAAATGTCCTTTTTTTGTATAATTACCATAGAACTAACAGTAAATTATGCACAATTACATGCAACTAACCGTTATAACCATATAGTAAGTACATGTTGTTAATTAATAGTAGGTACTCAGTATTTAAATATATAATATATAACGTTTTGAGAATAGCCTATATATTATTAAAGAACAAATGAAGGAAAACCCCAATTACTTCATTCATTAATGGATGGTTTACTGACAGACAAATACATTCGTAAAGGGTTAGTTACATTCATTTTAAATGTTGAAAAATAATGTTTCGCCTACGTCTGATTAATGTTACTGAGCTAAAACATTTCAACATGCTGATCTAGCACGGCACGTCGCTGTTTCGCTGGTGTTTCTGATGGAGTCACAGCGCCTCCCTCAGGAGACAAACAGCGGCACATGATTCAAAAGTGAAAGTGAAAGTTGTTCCGACATTTAAATTCTCTTCTGACGTTACACATTTCACCTTTGCTATCTAGTGTGTGTCTTTCCTACTGTTGGAGCGTAATGGGCTTTATCCAATGTACTTATTTATTTCACCTTCAGTGGAGATTTATTTATTGTTTTTTTGTTTGTTTGTTTTTTTTTGACAAACAGAATCCTGTTTTATGGAATATTCAGTTCTAATCATTGAGGACAGGCTGTTAAATTCCTAGAAAATAATGCTCACCCGAGGTGGTGATGCGGCCACGAGTTGTAAAATGTAACTTTTGCAATGTGTGTTAAGAGACAGCTATTCATTTGTTACTGTGCATGTCTGGCAAAATATACTTTTTTTGTTTTGTTTGTTTGTTTGTTTGTTTTTCGAAATAAAAAAATATTGATAGAAAATATTGATGGAAATACTATTTTACTGTGGAAGAAACATGCTGTTGCAAGTCAGAAAGACAAACTCACATGTTTGATTAATTGCATTTTTTTTTTTTTTTTTTTTATAGCTAAATTTCATAAAATTCAATTTGAGCCTGAAAAATCAGCTCTCTTCAAATGAAAAGATCTTTCTTTGGGCACTTAGTCTAAAATGTCAGTTTCTTGAGCTTCAAAATATCCAGATTAAATGAAATATGACAGAGATATAAAATATGAAAACAGTCGCCCTGATGTCTGGTGATTCTCCAGATCTCTCTTGTCCTGTTGGAGAAACAGTGTAATGTCAAATCTCCACTGCTGAATCTATTTGAAATTTGCCTGATAAATAACAAATCTTAAAAAGACATACCATCGATTTCTTTCTCAAGCAAAGGCTCTTCAGCATCAGCTGCACTTGCATTCAATGGTTCAGTAGCTTGTCCTGGAAAACCACAAGAATATCAAGTATAGTGGCAGTGCAGCACTATTCTGAGACATGATATTTCATACAGCTGAAACAATATCTTAATATTTAAATTCTAAATAATATCTGAAAAGGGCATTATGATGTATCTAATAATTGTATTAATGCTTACAGTTTGCCTACCTAATTTGTTGATAATTGGTTCTTTGAGGGAACTGTGGATCACAAAACAATCATATTCATCTTTTTCCTTCCCCTTGATCTCTGCACTCTTCCTCATCTGGAAGGATCCATCATGGTTTGGTCTGATTCCTGTGGATTCGATCTCATCTTCAGGCAGAGATGTGTGATATTTCCTAATAGTCAAGATCACGTCTTTTGGGTAGAAGCCAGTGACCAGACAGGTGAGTTTCAGCTTGCTTTTGTAAATGGATTTTCTCACAAACATATGAACATCTGGAGGAGCTGAAAACACAGGTATTAGTTTATCAATCAGCTGCAGATCATCAACAAATACAAATACTGCTCATTTACTCACAGCTGTTTCTGAGCTCCTTGTCTCTATATTCTCTGAATTTGTTGAGCCAGTCCACACACTCTTTCTCCAGGTATCCCTTGGTGTATTGGTTTACGATGGGGATATTGTCCCATTTTCTCTTGGTTGGTAGAGCTGCAACAACTGGAGCGACCCATTGAGCCTCTCCATCATCAAAAGACAAGAAGTTTTCTCCATCATAACTGTACTCATAAATGCCTTTGAGAAACTTTACTTCATCTCCCTGCTTCTCAACTTCACAACCAACTCTCCACTGAAGAACATGAAGATCTGAAATGGACACAAATCAAAATGTTTGTAGTGAGGTGGTGATAATAAAGATCATGTGTAGGTTAAACTGTATGGATGTTCCTCACCTGATTCATTGTGGTTCATGCGGTTCATCAGAATATGGATGTTCACATTAAACCACTGTTCTTTACTCTTTCTGGATTGAGTGCCTTTTTCCCAGTAATCCTCCTGCATTTTCTCTTTCATCCACTGTTGTTTGGGAATCTTTCTCTTTTCTTCACTATTGTAATAGTCGATCTGTGTGCCGTCCAGCAGACCCATAGCAGTGAATTCATAGATGCCGGGCAGATCCACAGGTTTAGACAAGGCCGTGTAAATGTAATACAGCGAGTGTCTCTCTGCAATCAAGAGAGATAAAATATGCATGAAATAGCTGATCACTAATACTTATAAACACACTCAGTACCAAATAGACTAAATGTATTATGATAACAAAGCCAGATCTGCAATTCAGAGACATTTTAGTCAAAATCCCAAGATATCCTAACAGGATCAAATGAGATCCTACTGGAAACCTTTTCCTTGATTTCAGTCCAAGAAAAGACTCTTACAACACAGTTAATGGAATTTCACTCATTGATTTAAAAAGAGCAGCAAATCATTCAAGAAAGATCCAAAACAACAAAGTGATCAACAAAACATCCACATTTATGCTGTAGATGGAAGCAGGTTAATATATTGCAGAACTGTTTTGAAAATGATGGATAGTTCCAGAGACCTGGTCTGTATTTGTAATCGCCCCATATACCCTCATTCACTATTCCTCACATCACTCTACTAATATAGTCCACTGAATAAATGAATGGAAATGAGTGAATGAATTTGGCAGACATTTGTCAAGCAGCTTATAGTGTAATAAGCAATTTTTCTGAATCTATTTTTTGAGTACCTTGCCCAGAACTGCTTTTGTGAGACTTCCTAACATATTATGATAATGTGGAATACATATTACAACATTTAGACATGTATAAAATTGTGTTTTATAGATAATACAATTTTGGTCACGCCTGTCAGACTAGAGTTACACCTCTTCCGCTAGTCATTTAGTGTAAATCGGTTATCAGAACATAACTTGTTAAATATGGATATTTTTCTTACACAAACGCATTGCTTCACTTCAGAAGGCCCTTATTAACCCCCCAGAGCCGTGTGTCGTACGTTTATGATGGATGAATGTGGATGGATGCACTTTCTTCAGCTTCATATACTTGTTGGTCCTGTTCACTACCATTATAAATCTTGGATGTGTCATGATATTTATTTATATACATCTGATTGTGTTCATCAGAAAGAAGAAAGTCATATACACCTAGGTTGGATTGAGGGTGAGTAAAGCTTGGGCTAATTTTCATTTGAAACTGAACTAATCCTTTAATGCTATATTTACAATTAACAAGCAGCTCCTGTAAGAAGCTCTGAATGTAATGATATTTCTCCTGTGCTACACTAGAGCCTATGGAGAAACAGAAATGAGTCAAAACAGCACTGATATTTCAGGTAAAACATACTTTGTTTGGTTTTCTCCCGAGAGACAGTCGCACTGATGTCTAGTGTTTCACCACTCTTGCGTCCTGTTGGAGAAAGAGTGAAATGTCAAAGTGCATCTCCAGTGCTGTGGTGTGAATCTACATGAAATTTGCATGGTTTATATTAAAGCAACAGTTCAAACATACCATCAGATTCTTTCTTGAAATTACAAAAATCAGTATTTGTGAAAATGTTGACGTCATTCACATGTGTATTATATGTTCAGTCTATAGGTGCGTAGTGTTTCTTGACATAGTGACATCGCCATCTATTGGCCTGGCATGAATAATACAGTGTTTTTAGTCGTTTTTGCAGATTTGTGTGAACGGGGATCGCTTTGACAATGTTTTTATGTGTACGTGAAAAACACAAAGGAAAAAGTGAAAGTGTTGTTCAAGTAAGGTAACACAAGGTAGTGCACAAACATTTATCAGTAGTGAGTCGTGAACACACACACACACACACACACACACACACATTTGGTGTCTTGCTCAAAGGAAGCTCAGTCCTTTCCTACCGGTATTGAGAATTGAACCCACAACCTCTTTAGGTTACTTGTCTGACTTTCTAACCATTAGGCCATGACTATCCTAACATTTGCCTTGGCAGCGGTGGGATAAAAACTTCACTTTTATAGTACACCATTGTCATGTAAACATACCCTAAGTTTGCATACCTAATTTGGTGATAACTGGATCTTTGATGCTCTTGTGGGACACAAAACAATCATATTCATCTTTTTCCTCCTTCTTGATCTCCACACTCTTCCTCATCTGGAAGGAACCATCATGGTTTGGTCTGATTCCTGTGGATTCAATCTCATCTTCAGGCAGAGATGTGTTATATTTCCTAATAGTCATCATCACATCTTTGGGGTAGAAGCCAGTGGCCAGACAGGTGAGTTTCAGCTTGGTTTCATCATTGGTATTCTTCTTTTCAAACACATAAACATTTGGAGGAGCTGAAAACACAGAATCAGTTCATCAATCAGTTTCATCAGCTGCAGATAATCTACAAACACACATTTACTCACAGCCGTTTCTGAGCTTCTCGTCTCCATATTCTCTGAATTTGTTGAGCCAGTCCACACACTCTTTCTCCAGGTATCCTTTGGTGTATTGGTTTAGGATCGGCACATTGTCCCATTTTCTCTTGGTTGGTAGAGCTTCATCAACTAGAGCGACCCATTGAGACTCTTTATCATCAAAAAACAATAAGTTTTCTCCATCATAGCCGTACTCATCAATGCCTTTGAGAAACTTCACTTCATCTCCCTGCTGCTCAACTTCACAACCGTGTCTCCACTGAAGAACATGAAGATCTGAAATGGAGAAGAGTCAAAATGTTTGTTGTGTCTTAATAAAAAATCATGTGCAGGTTAAACTGTATGAATGTTTCTCACCTGATTCATCGTGTCTCATGCGGCTCATCAGAATATGGATGTTCACATTAAACCACTGTTCTTTACTCTTTCTGGACTGAGTGCCTTTTTCCCAGTAATCCTCCTGCATTTTCTCTTTCATCCACTGCTGTTTGGGAATCTTTCTCTTTTCTTCACTATTGTAATAGTCGATCTGTGTGTCGTCCAGCAGACCCATAGCACTGAATTCATAGATGCCCGGCAGATCCACAGGTTTAGACAAGGCTGTGTAAATGTAATACAGCGAGTGTCTCTCTGCAATCAAGAGGAATAAACTAGACATAAAAAGGCATAAAAGAACTACACTCTAAAAATTTCCTGAATGAAAGTAAGGTTTGGATTACACTCTAAAAATGTTGGGTTAAAAACAACAAGATGGGTTGAAAATGGACAAACTTAGCAATTGGGTTGTTTTAACTCAGCGGTTAAATGTTTGCCCAACCTGCTGGGTAGTTTTATTTAATTCAGCGATTGCTAAAAAAATTACTGTATTGCTTGCTTAAAATGAATCCAAACAATTATTAATTTTCACAAAGTCTGCTGTTTCAGTGTTTTTAGATCTTTTTGTCAGATGTTACTATGGTAATCTAAAGTATAATTCCAAGCATTTCATAAGTGTCAAAGGCATTTATTGACAATTACATTAAAGGGTTAGTTAGTTCACCTAAAAATGACCTTCGTTCATCTTTGTTCATCTTCACTACAAATATTGACTCTTTGCATAAACTTAAAGGGTTAGTTCACCCAAAAATGAATTCTGCATTTATTGCTCACCCTCATGTCATTCTACACCCGTAAGACCTTAGTTTATCTTCAGAACGCAAGATATTTTTGATGAAATCTGATGGCTCAGTGAGGCCTCTATTGCCAGTAATGCCACTGAACTTGTCACAACTACACCGAGACTTGAATGGTTGAGGATCCAAATGAAGTTTAATTAAGGGTAATCCACAATCAAGGTCAAGAACAGGCAAAGGCTCATAAATACACAAGAAGGCAGTCCAAAACATACAACAAGGCAGAAACACACAGGGCAGGCAGGGTAATCCAGAAAACAGGCAGAGATCAAAACCAAGGGCAAGGGAACACAGGATTAACGCTCAGTTGTGACACCAGACAATACTTCACAGGGAATGGATGAGTGAACCAGGCTTATATTGACAAACTGTCAATGAAATGAGGAACTGCTGAATGCAATCATGGCTGAAAAGTCCGGGCAAAGGATGATGGGAACTGAAGTCTTTGATATTGATAATAGTTTGGGGTAGAGTGCCCTCTGGTGGCTATCAAGGGCACTCCAGCTGATAATCATGACAGATTCTCAATATCCAGAAAGGTACTCAAAACATATTTAAAAATTATTGTGAGTACAGTGGTTCTACCTACTTAATATTATAAAGCAAGGAGAATACTTTTTGTGCGGCAAAAAATAAATAAATAAATAAATAAAAATAAAAAATAACGACTTTTCAACAATATATAGCGATGGCCAATTTCAAAACACTGCTTTGGCAGTTTGATATGTGATCCGAATCACTAATTCGTAACAAAAGATTCAGCCCAGAAGTTGATTGACAGCATACCAGGGCGAATTGCAGAGGTCTTGAAAAAGAAGGATCAACAATGCAAACAGTGACTCTTTGCATAAACTTAATGTAATTGTCAATAAATGCCTTTGACACTTATGAAATGCTTGGAATTATACTTTAGTATACCATAGTAACATCTGACAAAAGAATCTATGAACACTGAAGCAGCAGACTTTGTGAAAATTAATATTTATTTCATTCTCAAAACTTTTGGCCAGGACTGTATGTTGGAAATTAACATTTATTAATATGTTTAATGCATGAACATTAATTTATAAGTTTAATGAATAATTAAACAATAAACATGCATTAAATTGCTTATTAATAAATGTTCACCTTTTGATTATTATTGTTGCATTTAGTAATTATGTGTCTGATTTTTAATTTCCAACCTATTTTAAGTTCATTTTAAGCCAGCCATATAGTAAATTTTAAAGAATAGTTGGGTTAAGTAACATTGGGCAAACATTTAACCAAACTACTGGGTTAAAACAACCCGATTGCTGGCTTTGTCCATTTTCAACCTAACTTGGGTTGCTTTTAACTCAGCATTTTTTAGAGTTTACATTATTATGACTTACTAAATTGAGATAATGACTTTAAAAGTCATAATTATGAGATAAAAACTTATTATGATATGAATTATGAATGGTGGTGGAAAATTAGCCACTGCTTATAGATCAAAATTTTGGTCCAGTTATTAGTGGATTGACAAAACTGGTAAAAATACCTGTTCACTTGTATCAAAATATATTCATGTTACCATAAATTTGTAATCGTATTTCCATTCGGTCATTACAAAGACATTTTAAATTGACACATGCTCATTAGTTACTTTGACTTTGGTTCGCTGATAAACTTTTAATCATTTACCTGCTTGAATTGAAGGCAAAGTCCCATAAAGAAGAAAAACACAAAGCAGAGCGAAGATCTTCATAATAACACTCGGGCCCATGACCGAAAGTCTATTTAGATGTGTTTTTAAGCAGGAAGTGCATCGCCTGAAATCTTCAGAAACAGGCATGAACACCGCAGTGACCTGTAAGTCTGGCGGGTGAAAAAACGACCACAGTGGGGGAGGGGAAAAACACTGTCAGCTGTGAAAAAAATTCACTTTTGTATGTGTGATGCACTCAAATGCCTGTCATGGGTCAGACTTCAAAAACAAAAAATGTAAACTGCAGTTGTTTACTGAAATAAATAAGCTTGTACTGAACACCCAAGCCATGCATATAGTTGTTAATAGAAACTCATAATCTGGTCTGCTCTTTTAACATTAATTTAGTACAATTATATAATAATAATAAGATCTGACTATTAAAGGACTACAGGGACACCTACTGACAGCACAGAATGAGGAAGTGAGCTAGAAACACCCGAGTTTTGATAAAGTGCTATACAGTTATAGAGTACATAACATTATGAGCACTGACAGGTGAAGTGAATAACACTGATTATCTCTTCATCACGGCACCAATATTAGGCAGCAACTGAACATTTTGTCCTCAAAGTTGATATGTTAGAAACAGGAAAAATGGGCAAGCGTAAGGATTTGAGTGAGTTTGACAAGGGCCAAATTGTGATGCTAGAAGACTGGATCAGAGCATCTCCAAAACTGCAGCTCTTGTGGGGTGTTCCCGGTCTGCAGTGGTCAGTATCTATCAAAAGTGCTCCAAGGAAGGAACAGTGGTGAACCAGCGACTCATTGATGCATGTGGAAGGCTGGCCCATTAAGAACATACCAGAACACATTTTCAATGACCACATGCTGTACACCCCCTTACACATTTATATTACTTACAAGATGTTGGGGGCAAATAAAAGTGTGGAAATTGTAGGTCCTGTGAACCTTAACTCTGCCCTCCTCTTGTCTGGTGTGTGAGTGAGTGAGTGTGAGTTTTGTGTCTCTACCGTTCCCACACAAAGTTGCAACATGGTTGCAAAATTCAAGCAGCAACACCATCTGCTTTCAGTTTCACTGATGGGTAAAAACAGAATGTCACAAAAAAACAGTACAGTTTGAGGCATCAGTATGTGCCTATTTATGATTTCATTTATTTATTTGTGTTATTTTTTTGGGAGAGCTGGTGTTGCAACAATGTTTGCAACCAATAAATATAAATACACAATAAATATAGCTTTGCCAGTTTGATTCCTTATCAAGATCAAAGATTTGCTGCTCAGAGGACCTTGCAGTTGATTTTGGAAGAGAGAGAAGCTTTTGATGATATAGAGGAAGAGGTTTCTGAAAATTCAGTGTCTGACAGGGACTTTGAAGAAGAGGATAAGATTGAGCATCAGCTCAAAAGAAGATTGACGTCCTGCACATGAGTAACTGCCATCTGTGTTGGCCCTGGTTGCATCTTTATCACATTGGCAGCCATGCGGGGTGGCTCATTTCTTGGGTAAGACCATTCAATTTCACCATTTTTTGACATCCATATTTCTTCACTTACGAGCTGCTGATGGACTTGTTCTGGTCCTGGAGCTGGCTGGCTGCTGATCCGGTCCTGTGTGCTTCTGGGCCTTGAAACATTGTCTGTATTCAAACCCTTATGGTCACAGATCACCTGGCAGTCATAGCCTTTGTGGCATATATGTAGCCCCTCTACCCAGGTCCTACTCGGCCCACTCTGCACGGGCCTCAAACCTGAGTCTCTGGGGTGGGAGTTGGACGCTCTAACAAGGAGGCTAAAGGATGCAACCTCTAGCGTCAGTCACCAGAGCATCTCTTGAGATCAGAGGAGTGAGGTTTACTCGCACAGCGACTACTAGCTGGCCTCTGTTAAATATATATGCATGGCCATCCACAGATGGTGTAAGGATCAGGATCAAGGTACCCTCGATCACTCCGATGACCTGTGGATTGTGATGATGTGTTAAAAAATACTGTTGTATTTCTGTGAAGTCCTGTCGTGATGCTGGAAATTTAATGTGTTCCACAGCAAGTGTAAGTAATGCATTGGTGACCGCTTGAGCAGCTCTTGACACTGATGCCTTAGTCTAAGCCCATCACCAAGTACCTGGAGAAAACTGCCTGTTGCATAAAATCAAAAGGCTGCTAGGAGTTGGACTTCAGAAGACAAGGAAAAATTTTTCCTTGTGGCACGCATCAGCTGAGGTCCAATGCTATTCAGCAGAGGCTGTTTGTCCTCTTGGCACACAGTCTCCCCCAATTATAGCTATGTCATCAAGGATACACCCCATAATCAATTTCAGTAATCACATTAGGCCCTGCCTTGAAGAAAGTGAAGGTGTGGCATGCTTAGAAATTGTATAGATTGCATCTTCTTCTAATCGATCCATGGACTCAAAAGAACATACCTGTAAATAAACGCAAGGTACGTTTACAATCAAATATGGCGCATTCACAGACTAATGCTAATCGAAACATATACAATTAAATGACAAAACAATACAGTTAATTATGGTAGCAAAACACATGCACCACTCGTGCATACTTCAATTTCCACGCCCAGACGCATCCGTGCATCTTTCAAAGTGTACTAAACCACGGATGCGTGTGGATGACTGAGTACGACACATGCACAGTACAATTTTTCTATACTCTTTACCAGACATTGTGTTATCAATGGGATATTCGCTTGGCAGGATCGGAGGAGAAAAATAGTGCATCCACCATTGCAACATAGTTCAGAAGATACACCAAGAGAACAGGAATCAAAAACGATGGAGACGGCATACCTCCGAGTTTACTCTTTACACACTCTTCCTCAACGACTGCACATTGTGCTCAGTACTGTGTGTATTGCCACCTAGTGGACTCTTCTGTCCTGCTTGCGCATACCCTGTTGCAAACGCACCGTCCGTGTGGTCTCGAAATTTGGGCTGCACACAGATGGACACAGATTTTGCGGTGTCGGCCGCAAAAATTACGCCATGCATTGGTGCACAAACGTGGACGGCCGAAGTATACCTGGTGCATTAGTTGTGTTGTTACAGTACTGCTGGCATTTTAATCTAATAAATGTTGACTGCTTTGATAATTAAAAGTCATGTTTGCATGTGTTTTGTATTGGAATTTTTCAGGTAGGCTAGTCACGTCATCACCACACTTTTTTTTGTATTTTATTTTATTTATTTTTTTGGTGATGAAAGTTACAGGAGTGCATATGGTGTATGATATGAACTATAAACACAATAATCAATAATCTTCTGTCCTATGTTCAAGTGCTTCTGGAGGAAAAAAAAAACAGCTTCCTGCGCAAGGGGGAGGAACAGTCCAAACATATGGACTGTGTGTGTCTGATTATTATTAACTGCCAGTTTTCAGTAGGCCTACTTGTGTTCAACTAAAATATGTTAAACCAACAATATCTTATCAATTAATTGTGACATTCACAGCCGCCGTTTTTTCTTCTTCTTTATTAAATCCAGGCAACTGGTTGATAAAACATTGATTAAAATTAAGATACAATTTATACAAAACAAAATTACCTTTCAAGAAAGGCTTCTTACAAAACAAAAATTAGGTGTATCAAGTCTGACCCACAGCATGTCTTCCGACATATTGTGCATCTTATTAGCCTTAGTCATGTCATTTGTTTCAAAGTGGTGGAACAAACAGCAGAACACAGTGCAGCCATTAAGTTGCCCCAGCATGGCAGTGTGTATCAAAAGTTAAATGAAAATAAGTAATAAAATAAATAGAATGAAGAAAATATTACACGGGACATTGGGGTGGGACAGTAGAGCTGTGGAAAGATTTCTCTCTCCTCTCCATCTTTTGACAGATTTATTATTCTATTTATAGAGATGTCAGTTAAAATGGGGTTAAAAACAACCCAAAAAGGTGGGTTGAAAATTGACAAACTCAGCGGTTGGGTTAAATGTTTGCCCAACCTGCTGGGCAATTTTTTTTTTTAACTCAACAATTGTTTAAAAATTACTGTATTGCTTGCTTAAAATGAACCCAAAATATTTTGGAAATTAACCTTTATTTAAGGTTTGTCATTGATTAAGTTTAATGAATAATTAAACAATATACATATTTAATTTCTTATTAATAAATGTTCACCTTTTGAATATTATCTTTCAAAATTTCAAGACTTCCTTTTTTGGAAGTTCTGTTATGTTATGACATGTAATAAATAAAACAAGACTATTCATTCTGTGGAAGTATTCATTTCCTCAAAGTAGCCTATTGTACATCTTTTTGCAACAAGCATGCATGGATGTACCTAAAAGAAATAAACATCTCCATTCGATAAGAAATTCATTGGTCTGTGTTAAATAAGAGGCGATGTCTTACTGGAAGGAGTTTTGCCTGTAGCCGCTGTTATCAGTTCTCTTGGCGCTCAGACACAATACACAGTCTTTACACAGACAAACAAGCGCTTTTTCTGGAAAAAAGCACAAAACAAAATGCACACAAACATGTCCTTGGTCTTGATATACAATAACTGATTAACACCTTCTGTTTTATTGACAAAAAAAAAAAAAAACTGTACGAGGACAGAATTATTAAAAGTTTCAACAAGTTGCATTTAGACGAGTGCGTTATATACAAATGCTGGTCATATAATTAGAATATCATCAAAAAGTTGATTTATTTCACTAATTCCATTCAAAAAGTAAAACTTGTATATTATATTCATTCATTACACACAGACTGATATATTTCAAATGTTTATTTCTTTTAATTTTGATGATTATAACTGACAACTAAGGAAAATCCCAAATTCAGTATCTCAGAAAATTAAAATATTACTTAAGACCAATACAAAGAAAGGATTTTTAGAAATCTTGGCCAACTGAAAAGTATGAACATGAAAAGTATGAGCATGTACAGCACTCAATACTTAGTTGGGGCTCCTTTTGCCTGAATTACTGCAGCAATGCGGCGTGGCATGGAGTCGATCAGTCTGTGGCACTGCTCAGGTGTTATGAGAGCCCAGGTTGCTCTGATAGTGGCCTTCAGCTCTTCTGCATTATCTGGCATATCGCATCTTCCTCTTCACAATACCCCATAGATTTTCTATGGGGTTAAGGTCAGGCGAGTTTGCTGGCCAATTAAGTACAGGGATACCATGGTCCTTAAACCAGGTACTGGTAGCTTTGGCACTGTGTGCAGGTGCCAAGTCCTGTTGGAAAATGAAATCTGCATCTCCATAAAGTTGGTCAGCAGCAGGAAGCATGAAGTGCTCTAAAACTTCCTGGTATATGGCTGCGTTGATCTTGGACCTCAGAAAACACAGTGGACCAACACCAGCAGATGACATGGCACCCCAAACCATCACTGACTGTGGAAACTTTACACTGGACCTCAAGCAACGCGGATTGTGTGCCTCTCCTCTCTTCCTCCAGACTCTGGGACCCTGATTTCCAAAGGAAATGCAAAATTTACTTTCATCAGAGAACATAACTTTGATTTTAACATATTATTTGATTTTGATGGATGGAGAAACAGACAGACAGATGGAGAAACAGACAGACAGATGGAGACAGACAGGCAGACAGACAAGACAGATGGATGGATGGATGGACAGGCAGACAGGCAGATGGACAGATAGACAGACTGACAGACAGATAGACAGACAGGCACATACCTGAGTGTGTGTCTCTTCTTGTCTTCTGGTACTGATGGGTTCAGCCTCCACACAATTCTTCAGACTGTCTGATCAGATCCAGAGATTATCAATACATTAAAGTCACAAATTTCAGCTCCAGTGAATCATGATGAACACATGAGATCTTCAGTAGTTAACTATCATGATCCATACCATGAGATTTTCCATTGAAGACACAGTAGAGCTGTGAGACATAAGTGACGATGGACAGAAGATCCGGCTCTTCCTCACACAACAGCTCATCAGGATCCAGCAGAGCAGGAATTCCAAGTTCACGCTCCGCAACATCAAACGCCTGATGATGATGAGATATAAACGATATGAGATGGACAAACTACTCAACCAGAATATTTAACACAGGTACAATAATCACAGGTAGTTTATTTGGAGTAAAAAAATTGAGATCTAAAGGCCGGAACACACCAAGCCGACATTGACCAACTAGTGGCGACGAAAGCAGACTGCGGGGTTGGTTTACGTCGGCAGCATCTGTGTCCAAAGTTGGCCTGACACACCAAACCAATGCTCGACAGCCGATGGCCAAGTAGCACGTCAGTTCTGCGCCTGCGTAAGATGTAATGCCTTTCTGAACCAGCGGGTGGCAGTATCTGAACAGCCAATCAGAACAATCAGATGGACCGACAAGCTCTGACACCGATTCAACGTGTCGAATCGGCCGAAAAAAGGCGACGAGGACCAACTTCAGCCGACGGTGCAGAACACACTGAGAAAACTTAGTCGGCCGACGAACAAAAACTGCCCGACGGCCGACTGTCGGCTTGGTGTGTTCCTGTCTTCAGATGGTTTACTGTCATTTCTAAGGACAAAGCTTCCATATAAAGCTTCAACACCTTCAGCTCCAGAAACTAAAGTCCGGCTGAACTCAGAAACTCACCAGACGCATGTTCTTGTAGACGTTGTGTTTGGACAGAGAGTGAAAATCTCTGCAGAGAGAAACATACAGAGCTGAAGATACACCAGACACATGCTGGATATGAGAAGAAACTGACATGAGGTTTCTAAACAAGCCAGAAAACACTACTGATATGTACATTTACCTAATCTAGAGCAAGAGTTTTCAAACTGGGGCAGAAGGGAGTGTCCAAAAAAAAAAGCAAATTATATATATATATATATGTGTGTGCAACTACCATAATATTTAATGTTTTGACATGATAAATTTAACACTCACATCTGTGAAATTTGATACAATTTAATTTCATTATTTCATTCTGCTCTAATAATAAATCATTTAATAGTTTGGCAACTATTTTAACAAGTCACCATAGTTACCATAGAATACTATATGGTAAATGTTCACATGTTAAAAAAAAACCCTTATATTTTCATTATCAGATTATACCATGGCACTGAACTATTATAATACCATGGCAAAAAAAAAAAAAAAAAAAAAGTTGATTCTTACAGTATAAGATATTAATCAAATTATGAGTATAAGTAAATTGGTTCTTACAGTAGATCGTATTAAACTCATGAATCAGTTCTTATCATAAACTCATGACTCAGTTACAGTAGATCGAAATAAACTCCTGATTCTTACAGTAGCTCGGGTCTGTGTTTGTGGATGATCGCACAGAAAGCCAGTCCATCTATGAATGAGGAGCTCATGTCTGTGAACTGAACATCAGAGTAGCCTTCACAAACATCTCGACACCAGTCCTGAAGAGCTTTCAGTGAACACATGACTGGATATACTTCAGTCAGTCCGGTTAAAGCATCATTGACGCGAGGACGCGCTCTTCAAACCGGAATAGAGACACCGGTCAAAAAAGGGAATCGATCAATCATGTCGCTGTTCAACGGTTTCAGGTTTACATTCCAGTTCCGTTCTTTTCACACAGCTGCAAAAACTTTCTCTTTGCCTGCTCCACCAGAACTCAACCCCAGAATCCACGTTTCTGTTTTCAGTGTCGCGGTCCGTCTGTCTCTCCGGTTTAATCTGTAGTTTTTTTTTTTATTAGATCAAACCAAACAATGATCGCGTTCACAGAAGCAAATAAACACTGTATGTATACAGATCCAAAAACTTGCGCTGTAAATCCAATAGATGAGATTTTATTCCCATAAAATACTCCAAAAGAAACACTTCATCAGGACATGTCTGAAAACAAAATTATCTAACACACTGCTGCACGAGCTTTAAATCTGAAAAGGTAAAACAGTTCCTTTCAGGTTGTGGCTGAGCAAAAAACTCGAGAAGGCTGCTGTGCGCATGCGCGCCACACACACACACACACACACACACACACACACACACACACAAACAGGCGCACCTATCTTAGTGGGGTCTCTCCATAGGCGTAATGGTTTTTATACTGTACAAACCGTACTTCCTATCCCCCTACCCTACCCCTATCCCTAAACCTAACCATCACAGGAAACATTCTGCATTTTTACATTTTCAAAAAAACATCTTTTAGTATGTTTATTAATCCATTTCCCTCATGGGGACCGCTGGCTGGACCCCACAATGTAGGTGATCTCAGGTTTTTATTATATCGTGGGGCCATTTGGTCCCCACGATATAATATAAACAAGAACACACACACACACACACACACAAACTTCTGTGTGTGCTTCTGATGCAGTTTTTACAGAAGTCACAACGCCACCTGCTGGATCAGATCAGACACAACAGAAAATAGAGAGAGATTCACTAATCACAAATATTAAAGCAGAATTTACAGCAAATATCTAACATTCTAATCTATTAACCCAGTGTTGCTGCTGCTCAAACATTAGAGATCATCGAGGCTATTATAGCAATGCCAGAGTCTTCATGAATTAACTGCAATTTAAAGACCTTAATGCAGTGAAACAGAGATCAGAGCTCAACAAACAGCAGCACATGATTCAGTTGACAGCTGTTAAAAGTGAAAGAAAAATAACAATTTGTACAAATTCACTTCTGATGAAAAGTGTCTTTGAGCAGAGGGATAAACTTGAAATGGATCAAGCAAGTAAAGAGCATGAAAACAAACACAGGCAGGTTTGCACAGAGTGTGTGAAAACACACTCAAAATACTGTCACAGGGCAGATAAAAAACATTTAATCATGCATGACCATTGTCTAAAACAACAAGGCAGCCGGATGAGGAACTAGAAATAACGATACAGATACATATCCCCCCATCAATGCCAGTCATGTTTGATTTGATGATTGTTTGGAGCTTTTCTTAATGTTTCTGGTGCACTATTAGGCTACTACTGTTTTCCCAGAGTCACTCACCTGAGCTCTCCAGCGAACCAGCAAAGAATCTCACATAATTCAACTACAAAATGCATGATTTAGGCTATTATTTCATATATTATTTAATATTTTAAGTGTTGAATAGCTCTGATATCACTATTTGTAATAAAATTACATTTTGGCAAAACAAGTGAAGACATCACGCCAACATACTGGGATTTCCGCACTATTAACCCTTAAATGCATACCTCGGGTCTTTAGTGACCCAGGACGTCATTCACTACCCTTCTTGGTATTCCTCAATCAATTAATTATAAAGAATATAACAACAAAAAAAATTATAAAATTATAAAAGAATGCCTATTTTTGAATTCATTTTTTGTAAAAATTGTATTGGATCGCTAACGACCTGAGGTGAGTATCAGTGTAGGCATACTTTTTCTGCACAACTATAATTGAATCTTAGATGACAGAATAAGTGCAATTCACCTTTATTCCACAAGGTGTCAATGTCTGATACACAATGATGAAGTGAAGATTCATTCAGACAGAAAACGAAATAATAAGACAAACATGAAATGGCTCAGCAATTTACTGCAGAACAAGTACTGAATGCAATCATGACTGTAACTGTCACTGGATGGATCTGGTTAAGCTTTTGGAGATTGAAAGGGCTCCGTTTGAGTAGATGTTTAATGTCATCATCACTGAGCTCATTTCCCAGTACATTCAGCAAATAATAGGCTAGTTTTATGTTTGAGGTCGTGAATATAAGCCCATTCGCGATCTCAAGCATATTCTCAGAACTATATCATTTTCAACATCTTCAAAATCAATGTTTCGATCCCTAACAGCTGACAAAATATGCTTTATTTTATTCTTCTGAAATTGCTACTCTAATATCAGAGGCAGTGGCGTAACTTTGTTTTAAAAAGTGGGTGGGATAGGAATGTGTATGTGTGTGTGTGGGGGGGGGGGGTATTGTAATTGTATTATTACAATAATAATAATATGATATTAAAATTAATATGATAGTTTCTTCCTTACATCTGCTATACTACAATATAATAAGAGAGTATGTATATTAGTTAATAAATACGTGGATCCGCTATTAAAAATAGATTGTCCTGATGGACTGGAGGCAATATTTTCATTTAGCATGCAAGAGATTCTGGGTTCGAATCCAACTATGTATGATTTTTTTTTTTCTCTCATTAAAACCAAAGATGTTCGTCAGTGATTGTATATCAAGAGCAGGGACACGTTTATTTGTATTTTGTTTTGTGATTCAACGTAACGAATAGAGAGTCTCTGCAACAGTTAAGCGATAGATTGAAGCGCTCGTCCGTGTGAACACTGCGCAGTGTGCACGAGCGCCAAGAGAACACTATTGCGCCTCTGATAACAGCGACAACGAGCACTCAACATGATTTCAAACACAACATCCCAGCGCCAGATCGCCTATTATTAACACAAATTGATAATCAACTAGAGGTGTTTCTTTTGTATTAGATATCCGCGAGATGTTTCAGAAAGTGGTGGGGACAATATCGACCCTTACAAAAAGTGGTGGGGACATGTCCCACCCGCAAATTACGCCTATCAGAGGAGTTTTATATTATCGCGACAGGTAGAGATCCTTCCGTGATATAGATCCGGGTCGATAAAGACCCGAATATGTAAGAATGATTGGCGAAACAGTCATGCATTTAAAGGTTTAAATAAGAGGAGATTAGATTTATTTAGCAAACATTAAATAACAAGTCAGACTTTTTATAAGAAGTCTCCCTATATATTCTTATAATGCAAATGTCCTAAACATGTAGGTTTTTGTTAACACTTCATTCAAGTGTCATTATTACATGTAGGCTAATTACCATAGTAATAACAGTATTATGCATAATTACATGCAACTAACCCTTATAACCGTAAGTACCTGTTGTTAATTAATAGACCTTATTTAGCAGAGAAACAAGTGCGCCGCCATTTTTAGAATTGTCTTTGAACTTCCGTATTTGCGTAAGCTCTGTATTTCTATGGCATCGTTGTTGAAGAATAATTAGCTGGAGAAGTGGATTTACCTGTTGTATAGTTAATGAAAGTCATCATGAGCATTGTTATGTTTAAAGCAGATGTCTTAATAAATGTCAGTAGACCGGGAAGATTTTAAAACGAGCAGTTCATTCATAAATATGTAAGATCGCTGTGGAAATTAAGTCAAAAGACAACGAGCGCAGCGCTGAAAAGGGGCGGAGCTACATAAGCTCTATAGTAGGTACTCAGTAGGCTATTTAAACATATAATATATAACGTTTTGAGAATAGCCTATATATTATTAATGAACAAATGAAGGAAAACCCCAATTACTTAATTATTGGATGGTTTACTGACAGAAAAATACAAATAAAAAGGGTTAGTTACATTTATTTTACATGTTAAAAACAATATTGTTTAAATCTGATTAATGTTATTGAGCTTGTACGTTTCCCTCCTAGTCTAGGGGTTAGGAGGGAAGGTAACAAAAGAAAATAAGATAAGCTAAGGGTAAAGGTAGGCCTAAACGTGGAGGACACACTTCAGCCTCAGACTCAGAGGGAAAACACAACACCACTTTAAAGGAAAGTAAAAATGTTTATATCCTTATACCAAAAAGAGAGCTTAACAAAAGAACATGAGGGAATAAATCTTCAGGAGAGAGTATGACCTAAAATAATAAACAAAACAGGAGCTAACTAAGGTTTATAGAATCTACTTACCCTGCTCAAAATCGAAGATGAAAAACAACAACACAAACTTCCCTGAGCTCCCTCTCTGATCAATAAACAGGAGAAAACAATTGTACACAAAAATAAAAAGGCACTCTCTCCCTACAATTCCCAGCTAACCGAATACTAATTAAGAGTTAAATGATACAATACCTTGTAGTTACCCACACATGGATAGACCCGTAAGCAAGCTAAAGAATTACACACAGCAGAAGTATAGGCCCACACCTAACTCAAAACTGTAAGCACTTGTTCTCACACAGCATACACAGGCAGACAATTCAATTTCCACTAAGGCTGGGGAGAAGTGTTCCTCAGCACAGGATCTTCTGAATGCACCATATATACTGCTCTGCTCAGACTCAGGCATGCTCACAACGAGTTGCAGCTGGTGGTAATTAACCTGAGTAAGAGAGTGAGGGAGAGAAACAGAGCACAACACAGGACACACAGGGATTTGACAATAAAGTGATATTAAAACACTCTAGGACGTAACAAGTTAATACATTTCAAAACCGCTGATCTAGCACGGCACGTCGCTGTTTCGCTGGTGTTTCTGATGGAGTCACAGCGCCTCCTTCAGGAGACAAACAGCGGCACATGATTCAAAAGTGAAAGTGAAAGTTGTTCCGACATTTAAGTTATCTTCTGACGTTACACATTTCACCTAGTGTGCTTCTTACCAAGATGTCTTTCCAACTGTTGGAGCGTAAATAGGCTTTATCCAATTTCACCTTCAGTGTGGATTTATTATTATTATTATTAATAACAGAATAATGTTTTATGGAATATTCAGTTCTAACTGAGGAATAATTGACGACAGGCTGTTAAATTCTTAGAAAATAATGCACACCCGAGGTGGTAATGTGGCCACAAGTTGTAAAATGTAGCTTTTGCAATGTGTGTTAAAGGCTTAGTTCACCCAAAAATGAAAATTCTGTCATTTATTACTTACCCTCATGTCGTTTCACACCCGTAAGATCTTCGTTAATCTTCGGAACACAAATTAAGATATTTTAGTTGATCCGATGGCTCAGTGAAGCCTTCATAGGGAGGGATCACATTTCCACTTCACATTTCCTCTCTCAAGATCCATAAAGGTAGTAATAAAAACACATCTAAGTACAATGGTTCAATATTAATATTATAAAGCGACGAGAATATTTTTAGTGCGCCAAAAAAAAAAAAAAAAAAACAACAACTTATTTAGTGATGGCCAATTTCAAAACACTGCTTCAGAAAGCATCGGATCATTATGAATCAGTGTATCGAATCATGAATCGGATCGCGGGTCAAACCCGCCAAACTGCTGAAATCACATGATTTTGGCACTCTGAACTGCAGATTCGACACACTGCTTCAGAAAGCATCGGAGCATTGTGAATCAGTGTTTTGAAATCGGCCATCACTATATAAGTCGTTATTTTTAAAAAGTTTTTTTGGTGCACCAAAAATATTCTCGTTGCTTTACAATATTAATACTGAACCATTGTACTCACATGAACTGATTTAGATGTGTTTTTAGTAGCCTACCTTTATGGATCCTGAGAGAGGAAATGCCATTGTTCCCTATGAAAGCCTCACGGAGCCATCAGATTTCAACTAAAATATTTTAATTTGTGTTCTGAAGAATAACAAAGGTTTTACGGGTGTGAAACGACATGAGGGTGAGTAATAAATGACAGAATTTTCATTTTTGGGTGAACTAACCCTTTAAGAGACAGCTATTCATTTGTTACTGTGTGTTACGAATGGGAGGCTCAGGCTGGAGATCCAAGTGCAGCGTTTATTAAAGTAGAGTGGTCGTACAGGCTGGGTCGATCAGGGGCAAACAAGAACAGCAAGGAACAGGCAGAGTCGTAGTCAGAGTACAGGCAGTAGATCGAGGCAGGCGGATATCATTCACAGGTCGGTATACAAGGCAAGAGTCAGGACAGGCAGCAACGGGTCAATAAACAGGAACAGGCAAGATCAAACACGGGCAGACAGGAAACACAGAAACGCTCAGAAATGACACACTGGGAAATCAAGACTTCGCGGTGAGGTGGTCTGAGTGAAAGTCCTTTATAGTCCTGATAATGAGCTGCAGCTGGGTGTGGTGATTAGTGTGGAATGATTATGAAGTGAGTGCAGGTGATGAGCAATGGAGGATAATGGGAAATGTAGTCCGGGATGTGACAGGAACATGACAGGAACAGATGGTGATCGTGACATAACGCCCCCCTCCCGGAAGGCGCGTCCTCGCGACGTAAATGGAACAGCTAGGGAGGGGGGGTGGGTGCATTGGGGACTGGTATGCGGACATGAACAGGGTCCCCAATGCAGGTTCCAGGAACTCGACCACCCTGGCGGGTCAGGTGGCTCAGGCGGCCACGGCAGGTCAGGTGGCTCAGGCGGCCACGGCAGGTCAGGTGGCTCAGGCGGCCACGGCAGGTCAGGTGGCTCAGGCGGCCACGGCAGGTCAGGTGGCTCAGGCGGCCACGGCAGGTCAGGTGGCTCAGGCGGCCACGGCAGGTCAGGTGGCAAGGGCGGCCACGGCAGGTCAGGTGGCAAGGGCGGCCACGGCAGGTCAGGTGGCAAGGGCGGCCACGGCAGGTCAGGTGGCTCAGGCGGCCACGGCAGGTCAGGTGGCAAGGGCGGCCACGGCAGTTCAGGGACCGCTGATGACCGCGGCCGTGCAGGGTTCCCACCCACAAACTCCCCACCCCTAGGTATACTGCCCCCCCCAAAAAGTTCTTGGGGATTTCAGCGGGGCCCGTCGCAGGTTCGTGGGCAAGGGGTTCGGGTGGCGGCGGCAGGGCCAGGCGTGTGGGTGAAGCCGTCAGGGCAAGACTCCTGAGTGGCGCCGGCAGGGCTGGAAGCGTGGATGGCGCCGGCAGGGCTAGAAGCGTGGATGGCGCCGGCAGGGCTAGAAGCGTGGATGGCGCCGGCAGGGCTAGAAGCGTGGATGGCGCCGGCAGGGCTAGAAGCGTGGATGGCGCCGGCAGGGCTAGAAGCGTGGATGGCGCCGGCAGGGCAAGGAGCACAGGTGGCGCCGGCAGGGCAAGGAGCACAGGTGGCGCCGGCAGGGCAAGGAGCACAGGTGGCGCCGGCAGGGCAAGGAGCACAGGTGGCGCCGGCAGGGCAAGGAGCACAGGTGGCGCCGGCAGAGCGAGGAGCACAGGTGGCGCCGGCAGGACAAGACGCTTGGACGTAAGAGGGGGAAGAACAGAAGGAGCCTTCTTCCTCCTCCTCCTCCTCTTCCGAGGATGAGGCGATGGTTCACCGACTGGAGCGGTTTCTGGAGCAGACTCACTGGCTGAAGCGGGTTCTGGGGTGGACTCCATGGCTGGAACGCCCCCTACCTCCGTGAGCACCGAAGGGGCGGCCATCTTGCCCGTAGGCACTGGCAAAGCAGCCATCTTGTCCATCGCGTCCAGGGCGCTTGAGTCCATGGCAACCGGTGAGCTTGAGTGCGTTGCAACCGGCGAGCTTGAGTGCGTTGCAACCGGCGAACTTGAGAGCGTTGCAATAGGCGAACTTGAGAGCGTTGCAATAGGCGAACTTGAGAGCGTTGCAATAGGCGAACTTGAGAGCGTTGCAATAGGCGAACTTGAGAGCGTTGCAATAGGCGAACTGGAGAGCGTTGCAATAGGCGAACTGGAGAGCGTTGCAATAGGCGAACTGGAGAGCGTTGCAATAGGCGAACTGGAGAGCGTTGCAATAGGCGAACTGGAGAGCGTTGCAATAGGCGAACTTGAGAGCGTTGCAATAGGCGAACTGGAGAGCGTTGCAATAGGCGAACTGGAGAGCGTTGCAATAGGCGAACTTGAGAGCGTTGCAATAGGCGAACTTGAGAGCGTTGCAATAGACGAACTTGAGAGCGTAGCAATAGATGAACTTGAGAGCGAAGCGGCCACCGGGCTTGAGAGCGAAGCGGCCGGCTGGCTGGGGTGCGAAGCGTCCGGCTGGCTTGGGTGCGAAGCGTCCGGCAGAGGCTTGAGAATGCCAGCCGCTCATGCTGAGGTCAGTGGAGGATCAGCCACACTGGAACGTAATCCTCTCCGCTTTCTGACTGATTTAGAGACGTGACGTGGCTCTGGGCGATCAGCGGCGACGTGACATTGCTCTGGGCGATCAGCGAAGGCGTAACGTTGCTCTGGGCGATCAGCGAAGGCGTGACGTTGCTCTGGGCGATCAGCGGAAACGTGACGTTGCTCTGGGCGATCAGCGGAAACGTGACGTTGCTCTGGGTGATCAGTGAAGGCGTGACGTTGCTCTGGGCGATCAGCGAAGGCGTGACGTTTCTCTGGGCGATCAGCGAAGGCGTGACGTTGCTCTGGGCGATCAGCGGAAACGTGACGTTGCTCTGGGTGATCAGCGGAGACGTGACGTTGCTCATGGAGATCAGCTGGGACATAGACTGGTGTTGTTGTGATGATAGCCGCCATTTTGTGAGTGTCCATTGGCGCGGCGGCCATTACGTGATTCAGTGAAGTGTCGCATTTCTCCGCGACACCCACAGTAAACGGAGAGCCAACAGTCAATAACGCATAATCCAGAAAGCAGGTAAGTGATGAACGCGGTCCCTCTTGTCTAAGTTTATTCTGAAGGGGTTGATTAATGCCATCACAAAAGAAGTCAATAAGAGCACAGTCAGGCCAGTCTGCATAATGGGCAATATCCAGAAACTTCTGAATGTGGTTCTCCAGGGTACTATTACCTTGACGAAGGTGGATGAGACATATAGCTGGGTCCATGCTGATGCTGAATGTGATGGAAACACTCACGGTAGCTGCTGGATCTTGGTGTGGCAAAGTCTTCTGTTACGAATGGGAGGCTCAGGCTGGAGATCCAAGTGCAGCGTTTATTAAAGTAGAGTGGTCGTACAGGCTGGGTCGATCAGGGGCAAACAAGAACAGCAAGGAACAGGCAGAGTCGTAGTCAGAGTACAGGCAGTAGATCGAGGCAGGCGGATATCATTCACAGGTCGGTATACAAGGCAAGAGTCAGGACAGGCAGCAACGGGTCAATAAACAGGAACAGGCAAGATCAAACACGGGCAGACAGGAAACACAGAAACGCTCAGAAATGACACACTGGGAAATCAAGACTTCGCGGTGAGGTGGTCTGAGTGAAAGTCCTTTATAGTCCTGATAATGAGCTGCAGCTGGGTGTGGTGATTAGTGTGGAATGATTGTGAAGTGAGTGCAGGTGATGAGCAATGGAGGATAATGGGAAATGTAGTCCGGGATGTGACAGGAACATGACAGGAACAGATGGTGATCGTGACACTGTGTATGTCTGGCAAAATGTACTTGTTTTTGTTTTTCGAAATAAAAAAATATTGATAGAAAATACAGATGGAAATACTATTTTATCATGGAAACAATCCTGTTGCAAGTCAGAAAGACAAACTCGCATGTTTGATTAATTGCATTTTTTTGAATAGCTAAATTTTATAAAATTCAATTTGAGCCTGGAAAATCAGCTCTCTTCAAATGAAAAGATCTTTCTTTGGGCACTTAGTCTAAAATGTCAGTTTCTTGAGCTTCAAAATATCCAGATAAAATGAAATATGAGAGAGAGAAAAAATATGAAAACAGTCGCAATGATGTCTGGTGATTCTCCAGATCTCTCTTGTCCTGTTGGAGAAACAGTGCAATGTCAAATCTCCACTGCTGAATCTAATTGAAAGTTGCCTGTAACGAAATGTAGCGGTTATTAATCAATTTATGGATGAAATATGCATATAATTCATAAGGTTATGAATAAATTATGATTCATATATCGACCCAATGGGGAATTAAACATATATTGTGAATCAATTACAACGAATTATAATCAATTACATATATGATTAGTTCTGGTTTAATAATTATTTAGAGAAACTGCTCGTTTGTCCAGCAAACTAAGTCCCTCACAGAATATTATAAACGGAGTTATTCTCTGGCCATGAAAATAACTAAAGCATAAAGCGATCGAAAAGACGTTAAAGTGACTTGGGTTTTCCGCTGAAAGAACAAACAGAACAATCGAGCATGAATAACGTTTTAATATATGCAAACTACGAATACAGAGGTTATACATCTAAATATATATACAAGAAAATACACACCTATGTACAAGAATAGAAGTAGAGAAGGAAAGAGAGAGAAGGCAAGTAGCAAACTCACAACCAGTCCTAAGCCAGCACGGAAATCAGTTTCATCATCTAAGATTGAGAAACGGCAGTATACTTGCATTGGTTGCGTGTGTCGAATTTCAGGTTAGCGCTGGTGCAGTTCGTTGGCTTCCTCCGTTCAGCGGGAAGGTTTGAACTGAGGACGAGAGTGAGTTTCGCTGGAAGATGGCGATCCCGAAGCTGAGCGCGATGACAGCGCGTGGTCACCGGAGGGGTCTGGGAAAAACGTGCACGAGATGCTCGTGAGACAATCGGGAGAGCACACAGAAATTGTGCGTCTTTGCTTTTATGACAGATAAGCCGACACACCTCCTTGAGGTGGGGTAGCCAATAACATGGGTGCAAAGTTGGCGGGAAAGCTTTTCCTTTGTTTGGCCTCACGACTTAATCTGCATGATTTATGACTCTCAGATCAGATCTCCAAATGGAGTGCGTTCTTCACAGTATCATTAAACACATAGAAAAATGCATTTATCAGCGGTGTGACATATCTCAGTGAATAGCTCGTGTCCGGAGCTTTACGGAGAGACCAAACTCGATAGGTCAGAAAGGCATAGGAGAGAAGTTATGGTTTACAGACAAAATTATATCGTTAAAATGCACACTAGCACAAATACACTCATTTAAACACTAGGAAACATGTATAGGCCCTAAAAATATATGAAATATATATTTCAGCATAGTGGTAGTTTACAAATACAGTTCAAAATGTATGATTGTGTGTTTCTGTGTCTGTCTGTGTGTGTGTTTTTGTGTGTCCCTGTGTGTGTGGGGTGTTGGAATGTGGATCTGGTCAGTCTCTGGGGGGGTTTTACAACCCAGTCCAGCATGCTAAAAGCGTTCTGAACATTCCAAAGTTTATTGATTATCCTGATACGTGTACATACGCTACACCTGATAAATAACAAAGCTTACAAAGACATACCATCAATTTCTTTCTTGAGCAAAGGCTCTTCAGCATCAGCTGCAATGGCATTCAATGATTCAGTAGCGTGTTCTGGAAAATCACAATAAATTGCAGTGTGTAGTGGCAGTGCTATTCTCAGACATGATACTTCATACACATTTAATGTTATTGTGTCAGGTCACATAATATCTAATTCAGATTTTATGGGCTGTTTACACGATACCATTTTCAACTAAAAATGGCTATTTTTATTTATTTTGGTCATTCATTTACGTGACAACAGTGTTTTGAGAGCCTGAAAAGGGGTTTCAAAGTGCAAGTTTTTGAAAACGATACTGTTATTATCATCGTGTAAATTACAAAAATGAGTATTTGTGAAAATGTTGACGTCATCCACATGTGCATTATATGTTCAGTCTATAGGTGCGTAGTGTTTTTTTTTTTTTTACATAATGACATCGCCATCTATTGGCCTGGCATGAATAATACAGTGTTTTTAATTGTTAATTGAAAGTGATGGTCAAGTAAGGTAACACAAAGTAGTGCACAAACATTATCACACACACACACACACACACACACACACACACACACACACACACACACACACACACACACACACACACACACACACACACACACACACACACACACACACACACACACACACACACACACACACACACACACACACACACACACACACACACACACACACACACAGTGTCTTGCTCAAAGGCAGCTCAGTCCTTTCCTACCGGTATTGAGAATTGAACCCACAACCTTCAGGTTACTTGTCTAACTTTCTAACCATTAGGCCACAACAACCCCAACTTTTGTCTTGGCAGCGGTGGGATAAAAACTTCACTTTTATAGTACACCGTTGTCATGTAAACATACCCTAAGTTTGCATACCTAATTTGGTGATAATATGTTCTTTGATGCTCTTGTGAGAAACAAAACAATCATATTCATCTTTTTCCTCCTTCTTGATCTCCACACTCTTCCTCATCTGGAAGGATCCATCATGGTTTGGTCTGATTCCTGTGGATTCAATCTGATCTTCAGGCAGAGATGTGTGAGTTTTTCTAATGCTCATCATCACATCTTTGGGGTAGAAGCCAGTGGCCAGACAGGTGAGTTTCAGCTTGGTTTCATCATTGGTATTCTTCTTTTCAAACACATAAACATTTGGAGGAGCTGAAAACACAGAATCAGTTCATCAATCAGTTTCATCAGCTGCAGATAATCTACAAACACACGTTTACTCACAGCCGTTTCTGAGCTTCTCGTCTCTATATCCTCTGAATTTGTTGAGCCAGTCCACACACTCTTTCTCCAGGTATCCTTTGGTGTATTGGTTTAGGATCGGCACATTGTCCCATTTTCTCTTGGTTGGTAGAGCTTCATTAACTGGAGCGACCCATTGAGATTCTCTATCATCAAAAGACAAGAAGTTTTCTCCATCATAGCCGTACTCATCAATGCCTTTGAGAAACTTTACTTGATCTCCCTCCTGCTCAACTTCACAACCAACTCTCCACTGAAGAACATGAAGATCTGAAATAGACACAAATCAAAATGTTTGTTGTGAGGTGGTGATAATAAAAATTATGTGCAGGTTAAACTGTATGAATGTTTCTCACCTGATTCATTGTGGTTCATGCGGTCCATCAGAATGTGGATGTTCATATTAAACCACTGTTCTTTACTCTTTCTGGACTGAGTGCCTTTTTCCCAGTAATCCTCCTGCATTTTCTCTTTCATCCACTGTTGTTTGGGAATCTTTCTCTTTTCTTTACTATTGTAATAGTCGATCTGTGTGTCGTCCAGCAGACCCATAGCAGTGAATTCATAGATGCCCGGCAGATTCACTGGTTTAGATAAGGCAGTGTAAATGTAATACATCGAGTGTTTCTCTGCAATCAAGAGAGATAAAATACCCATAAAAAGGCATAAAAGAAAATCCAGAGTTACTTTTTATTTTTTGTTTCTTGGAACTATAATGACCATTTGGTAGCACTTCACAATAGGATCTCATTAGATAATTTTTGTTAGCCAATTGGGTAATTTTATTGGGTTATATTTGACTATTTCTTACCCAGGTGCTGGGTAGTTTTTGTGTAACCCAGCTACTGGGTCAATGTAACCCAATATTGGGAAGTCTGTGCCAAACTGATCAAAACTGGATTAATTTGTCAACAGTCATTTTATGTTCTTTTCTGAGAGAAAAACTTCCAGAGGGTAAATTTCCTGAATGAAATTAAGGTTTTAATATTACACTCTAAAAAGTAATTGAAAATTTATTAAAAGTTGGGTAAAAAATGGACAAATATATTTATATTTAGTTGTTTAGAATATTTATTTGTCAATTTATTTTATAAAACACTTTTTTCAACAGTTTGAACAATATGAAAATTAAATTAAATAAGCATAATAGAAATTCTCAACATAATGTAGCAGTATTCATGTTTCCAATCCAGCTGTTTTTATGCATAAATTCAAAATATGCATAAAAAACATCTAAATAGAAACACAGCAAATTCATAGGTGGGTGTGGAAAAGCTAAGGTATGGCTAAAAAATAATGTGACTATGGTAAATGCAAACAGATTGACTGAATAAATGGTGACATACAGAAATAAGCAACATATGTCCAGAAACGCCCTCTTATAAACATCTGGCTGAATCAGACCTCGGTCTGTCTTTCTAACTCTCACTCTTGGCATGTTCTGCTAGTATAATACGACATGAACATGTTTTAATAAATGCGGCAACGCAGAGAAAGCCATCACATTAACAGTGGGACAAAATAAACACAAGTGTTACTTTCGTCCTGACAGGAACATCTGACATTTAACAATTACTTTTATACTGAAACATACTGACAAAAAGTTAAACTTCAGGATGTGTTACAGCACTAAATAACCTGTAGATTGTCCATTATTGTGACACATAAAACGAGAAACACAACGTGTAATTAGAAAAAAGTACAGCTTCAGCAATTTATTTACCGCACTTGAAAACTGTTTTCCGGACCAAACCGCAGGAAACGATGACGAAATCACATGATATTTGGCAGCTCCATCAAGGGTTGAGTGCTGAATGTGCTGTCAGAACTTGAAATGCAAATGTAGTCAGAGCTCTGAAAAAATCACTTTGTTACTTTCGTTCCGGTTCTCCCCTATTTATTTCATTCTCAAAACTTTTGGCCAGGTCTGTATGTTGGAAATTAACAGTTATTAATAAGTTTAATGAATAATAATTAAACAATAAACATGCATTGAATTTCTTATTAATAAATGTTCATCAGTTGATTATTATTGTTGCATTTAGTAATTATGTGTCTGATTTTTAATTTCCAACCTATTTTAGGTTCAGTTTAAGCCAACCATATAGTACATTTTAAAAGAATAGTTGGGTTAAGTAACATTGGGCAAACATTTAACCAAACTACTGGGTTAAAACAACCCAATTGCTGGGTTTGTCCATTTTCAACCTAACTTGGGCTGCTTTTAACACAGCATTTTTCAGAGTTTACATTATTACGACTTAGTAAATTGAGATAATGACTTTAAAAGTCATAATTATGAGATAAAAACGTAAGTTATTATGATATGAATTATGAAGGGTGGTGGCAAATTAGCCACTGCTTATAGATCAAAATTTTGGTCCAATTATTAGTGGATTGACAAAACTGGTAAAAATACCTGTTCACTTGTATCAAAATATATTCGAATTTCGTATTTTCATCCTGTCATTACAAAGACAAAGACATTTTAAATTGACACATGCTCGTTACTTACTTTGACTTTGGTTCTCTGATAAACTTTTAATCAATTACCTGCTTGAATTGAAGGCAAAGTCCCATAAAGAAGAAAAACACAAAGCAGAGTGAAGATCTTCATAATGACAGTTGTGCCCATGACCAAAAGCCTATTTAGATGTGCTGTATTAAGCAGGAAGCAAATCACCTGAAATCTTCAGAAACAGGCATGAAGACCACAACAGGGGAGGGGGAAAAACACTGTCAGCTGTGAAAAAAATTCACTTTCGTATTTGTGATGCACTCATGCCTGTCACAACTTGAAAAACAAAACATTTAAACTGCAGTTGTTTATTGAAATAAAGAAGCTTGTACTGAACACCCAAGCCATGTATAGAAACTCATAATCAGGAGTGCTATTTTAAGATTCATTTAATACAAACAGATTTAATCACTCTCTCTGACTGTTAAAGGACACCTACTGACAGCACAGAATGAGAAAGTGAGCTAGAAACACCTGAAAAAACACCTTAAAGTGCTATATAGGTATAGAATATACACTGATCAGGCATTACATTATGAGCACTGACAGGTGAAGTGAATAACACTGGTTATCGCTTCATCACGGCACCTGTTAGTGGGTGGATATATTAGGCAGCAACTGAACATGTTGTTGATGTGTTAGAAGCAGGAAAAAATGGCAAGCATAAGAATTTGAGCGAGTTTGACAAGGGCCAAATTGAGATGCTAGAAGACTGGGTCAGAGCATCTCCAAAACTGCAGTTCTTGTGGGGTGTTCCCGGTCTGCAGTGGTCAGTATCTATCAAAAGTGCTCCAAGGAAGGAACAGTGTTGAACCAGTGACAGGGTCATGGGCGGACAAGACTCACTGATGCACGTGGAAGGCTGGCCCGTGAAGAACGTATACCAGAACACATTTTCAATGACCACATGCTGTACACCCCCTTACACATTTATATTACACACAAGATGATCAGGGCTAATAAAAGTGTGGAAATCGTAGGTCCTGTGAACCTTAACTCTGTCCTCCCTTTGTCTGGGCCTGCTGTTAGAGTGTCTTTGTGTGTGGGTGAGAGTGTGTGTGTTTTTTTTTTTTTTGTTAGTTTTTTTCTCTGGCTTTCCCACACAAAGTTGCATCATGGTTGCAAAATTCAAGCAGCAACACCATCTGCTCTCACTTTCACTGATGGGTAAAAAGAAAAGTGCAGTTGGAGGCAACTTTATGATTCATATGTGCCTATTTGTGATTGCATTTCTTTATTTGTGTTATTTTTTTGAGAGAGTCGATGATATTGCTTCTTGGATGCTGGGTTAAAAATAATCCAAAAAGTTGGGTTGAAAATTGACAAACCCACCAGTTGGGTTTTGTTTGCCCAAATGTTTGCCCAACCTGCTGGGCAGATTTATTTACACACTGATTCATTATGCTTCGATGCTTTCTGAAGCAGTGTTTTGAAATCGTCCATCACTAAATAAGTCTTTATTTTGTTTTTTTTTGGCACACCAAAAATATTCTTATTGCTTTATAATATTAATATTGAACCACTGTACTCACATGAACTGATTTAAATGTGTTTTTAGTACCTTTATGGATCTAGACAGAGGAAATGTCATTATGGATTAAATTTTTATTGGCTTTTAAAGAGAGACACGCAAATGGGAGTTTTATTTTATAAGGCGCGCTAGTGTAACAGGATGGCTGGAACGATCGCGTGCCTGTCAGTCGAAACGGGGCTTCCCATTGTCAAAAATCAGCGTTTAGGTCAGTGTGTTTACATTTCTAAGCTTTTTGATTGGTTCTATACAAAGTGTAACACCATATTTGTAGAGCAGAGATAATGACGTTTCAGGGGATACCGGGAAATGCTCATAAGTGACGAGAGGAGTTGAGAAGTTCATTTCCAGCGAATTTAGTAAAACCATGTCAAATTTAATAGCCATTTAAATACCTTTACTCAATTATCTGGACTACGAAACTTTGGGAGATTATTTTTGAAAGTCTGTTCTTTGAAATTAGCTTAAAAAAAAAAAAAAAAAATCAATGTTTTTCCACATAATCGGCCCATATCTTAAAATAGAACGTTGCGACTTCCGACTCATTTCGCCAGATCGGGTCACATATGTCATTTATGTGAATTGTGTAGATCCGATTTTATTTTTTATTTTTTCGGGGGTGGGGGTCTCAGGGTGAGTTTGCAGGCACAATAATTTAAAAAATGGGCTACTTTTCCATAGACTGGAGTGAGACCATAAACGTCTCTTGAGCTGTCGTTATCTTTTTGGCACTGTGGTGTGACTGACACATCGCTCTAGCGCTTCAATTCAAACAGAGGCAGAGCGCATGCGAACCGATCATCTCTTCTGCTTTACAACGCAAAATAAACATGAATGGATGTGCCAAAAACAAAAACAAAATAAAATAACAACTTATTTAGTGATGGCCGATTTTAAAACACTGTTTCAGGAAGTTTCAGAGCATAATGAATCAGTGTATCGAATCAGTGGTTCGAAGTGCAAAAGTAATTTATATGCAAGTAGCTTCCAAATCAATTAATTTTAACCTTTAATATTATAATGATGAACCAGTTGTGGTTCCCTGTATAGGTTACAGCATTAGTGGAGAGATTTTTCTTCTTTGAGGAAATTTGCCATGCACTGTATCTGATTGGCCCCCAATTAATCTTTATTGAATTGAAGGTAATCAAATCGCAAGCTTCTGAATCAAAATCAAATCAAATTGTGAAATTTGTGTCAGTGCCCAGCCCTAGTGTCAACATTTTTTTTTTTCTTTTCTTTTTTTTTTTTTACTTGAAGCAAATGTTATTGTTTTTTTCTTGTGGGAGTGCACCAGAGTGCTTAGTTTACATGTTAAAATCGCAAACATTTTCTCCTGGGGGATGATGCCCCCAGACCCCCCTACAACTATTTACATTGTACAGGTCACCTTTTTCACCACTTTGGAGTTTGCAGGTATGTGTATGGGCAGTTTAATGAGTCGTTAATATTAAATGATTTACATTTTAGACACAATATTGCCTGTTTTGCTCAATTTCGTCAACAGAATAGCTCCAAACAAAGCCACAGCAGAACTGTCTATGAATCTGAATATAGTTCAACATTCTACGTTCATTGTGATTAGGTAACATGTTAGTTTTACATGTACAGAAAATAACAATGACCATAAAACCTTTGAAAATAGAGAGCACCACAAAGTTTTCAGTGTCAAACTTCACTTCATCTTTAGTGGTTCGTTATTACTGCTTAAAGTATAAGCAGTATCTGTTACAGCATATGAAACTTGAGGTCCATTCCCATCAATTCCCCTCACAGATCTGAAACTTTGACATTTGACTTGGCATTCAGTAACAGTTTACCACAATACAACATCGAAACAATCACACAAACGAACACACAAAAGCATCTACAAAATCGCTCAGGTCTGAATAAATTCAACATATTTTACTCACATACTCGCTGCTGCTGCACTAAATGTTTGTTTCAGTAGGAATGATTAAATATGTCGCGTCGAAAAGATTCACTTAACCATCACTATCACCATCACAATAAATTTGTTCATGAGATTCAGCGAGAAAAACCAAACATGCCTGATCTGCCGGCGATTTGATTTCGCTCGGCAACTCAGTCTGGAAACCTGTACATTCATTTCTACTGCTCTCTGTTACACTTTTGCGGGAACCAATCACAGACTGGCTTATCCACCTTGCTCGCTATTGGCGGGTATAACACGATGACGATAGAGAAGCGACGGCAAGCAGCTTTCAAACTCATATCTGATTTACCCGTCACTCCAAAATAACAATGCACAATCACAGTGACGCCGATTGTGTTAAGCATTTACCTTATCTGAGAGAAATGTAGCGGAGCGTTGATCCGACAGTCTCTTCATAGGAAGATTACAAACAGCGATTAATGACACACAATGATTTTCTGCTGTTATTTTGGTGGTTTGCTTCACGATGTGAGTACAGGACTCTTTTACTTCAATGCCCCTTGATAGTAGACAATATTTTATTATTTTCTCTATATGTTTCGTCTCCCTGCTTCTTGAATCTCGCGCCGCCTGAGCTGACTGGGATTCTTTTTGCTTGTCATGACAATGACGTAGTTTAGGGCGGCTATATTCCGCGTTCATTTACACTGAACCAGAACAGTATCAGAGTCGCCTTTTAACCTCTCGACGATGCTGAATGAATTCTTTAGTTAGCAAACAAATTGCTCGAGTGGGTGTAAACACCGATCACTTTCATTTTTTGCACAACCTGCAAAAATCGCTCGATGCCATTGCTGCTTCTGCAAACCGCGGATCAATGCTACAAACCAACACAAACTAACCCTGCGTCTCAATCAGCTCCCTAGTTCGTGAATCAGTATATCATGAAAGTGAAAGTGGCTGATTCCCTGCAGTGCCCTGACTACTGAACTAGGGAGCTGATTGAGACACACGGTAAACCTGTCTGGAGTTTTCGCATCGCTCTGCAAAGTACGTCACCCGGATCGTTGATCTGATTGGTTGAAGGACTGTCCAATTGCGTGACTAATGCTCATTGATCACGCCTCTTGTGCAGTAGGAAATACATAGCAAACTCCCCAGACCAATGTTAAATTTTAAAATGAGCTTGGTCTGGTGATAGCCAGACTAGTATGGCAAGAGAAGAGGGACAAAATGCATTGTCTGTAGTACCATAAATAGCCACAGGAGGAACCCTCGAACACCAATGAATTTAACCAAATAAATCACATATCAATACTTTTTAAAATAAATGTTCTCTTTAACCCTTTTACATCAGCAGATAGGCAGCATTCCATTGCATGTATGCATATAATATAATAGCATTAAGCTATAATATAAAAGTAATACACTGTAACATGATAACATCACAAAAACTCACATTCATGTCGATGCTTTGAAGTCACAGAGTGTGTTTTTTAAAGAGTACTTTCCTCTCAGTCTGTTAAATCAAGACGACATTGTCTGTTTTTGATTGATTTGAATCAGATAGATCAAGCAAATCTATCTTAAAGAGCATGAAAAGAGGTTTTGCACAGGCTGTGTGAAAATATACTCACAAGACTGAATGAATACATTTAAAGGTACAATCTGTAATATTATTTTCCGCTAGAGGTCGCTAGAAGCCTATTGAAAACAAAGGCGTAGTTTGATGACGCCAAGTTTTAGAACGGAAACTTGGGACATGTGGTCTCCATCTCAACGGACGGTGCAAAAGAATAGGGATTGGAGTCAGGAAGAACTCATGTTCGTGGATGCGATTATTAACGTTACTGTAGTATGAAGCAGAGCAGGACCGAGTGTTGCGGGAGCTGAACGAGGAGCTGGAGCGATCGATCAACACACGCCTCACGAGCAGCGGGACTTTTATTATGACACAGTCGCTGGCGCCGCTTCCGCTTTTCCGGTCATGAGTTTACGGGAGCTGTCCTTGTCGACAGAACCAGCGGCAGATGGTAAACAGTAATTATGTTCCATAAATAAGTAACACAATCCACCATAAAACGTGCAAGAAGTAAATAAGGAACTGCTTGAAGCAAGCTAGTGGTTTGCTGGACGCTAGACTCTACTTCCGCATTTGTCCACGGCACTGTTGTCATGTGGTTTCTACGTCAGTAAAGGCAGTAACAAAGGTAACTGACGTCATTGACAGGCGACTGCACTGCCCCGTGTCACTGTTTAGAATGGGAATTTTCTCATGATTTACAAGGAGTTGAAAACATTAAAGAAAAAACACACAAAATCACATTATTTACCTGTTTGCCTGTGTCTGTTACACATTTTTTGTGTGTGTGTGTTAATACTTCTGGAGGAGTTTGCAGAGGTCTTTAGTGCAGTTTGAGACTGGAGACTGGATTCTCCCTCCTCTTTAACCATCCTGCTTTTGTAGGGCGAAATATGTTTTTCACAATAATAACTGCTCAATTAAAGCCCTGTTCCAAAACAACACTGTTAAAACGACCAAATGTAATTACTGGAGACAATTTGTGGATGATGTCAAAGAAGAAAATTTGACTTTTGCCTAATCGTTATTTTATAACAATAAGATCAAATAAGTGACATATTCATGGAACTCTGCTAAACATGATATTGTTCAATTTTAAGAAGATATGGATGTAAAATGTAGCCTTTGCAATGTGTGTCAAGAGACAGCTATTAATTTGTTACTGTGCATGTCTGCATTACTTGATTTTATGACTGAAAATATTGAAGGAAATTATATTTTACAGTTGAAACATGCTGTTGGGTATCTATGGAAATCAGAAAGACAAACTCACACGTTTGCATAATTCATTTTTAATGGCTGAAAATTTCATTATATTCATTCATTATATAAAAGATCTTTATTTTTTTGTACTTAGTCTAAAATGTCAGTTTCTTGAGCAAAGTGCTTCAAAATATCCAGATTAAGTGAAATATGAGAGAGAGATAAAATATGAAAACAGTCGCCCTGATGTCTGGTGATTCTCCAGAACTGTCTTGTCCTGTTGAAGAAACAGTGAAATGTCAAATCTCCACTGCTGTACTTGAAATTTGCCTGATCAAGTCAAGTCACCTTTATTTATATAGCACTTTTTACAATGCAGATCGTGTCAAAGCAGCTTTACAGTGACACATAACAAAGCTTAAAAAAAGTAGTGAAGACGTACCACCAGGTTCTTCAGGATTAGTTGCATTCGGTGATTCAGCAGCTGGAAAACCATGATAAAATGAAGTGTAGTGTCAATGCAGAACTATTCTCAAACATAGTATTTCATACAGCTGAAACAATAACTTAATATTTAAATTCTAAATAATATCTGAAAAAGGTATTATGTAATAATTGAATTAATGCTTTCAGTTTGCCTACCAAATTTGACGATGATTGGTTCTTTGATGCTCTTGTGGGACACAAAACAATCATATTCATCTTTTTCCTTCCCCTTGATCTCCACACTCTTCCTCATCTGGAAGGATCCATCATGGTTTGGTCTGATTCCTGAGGATTCAATCTTATCTTCAGGCAGAGATGTGCGATATTTCCTAATAGTCAAGATCACATCTTTGGGGTAGAAGCCAGTGGCCAGACAGGTGAGTTTCAGCTTGCTTTTGTCATTCATATTCTTCTGTTCAAACACATGGACATCTGGAGGAGCTGAAAACACAGAATCACTTCATCAATCAGTTTCATCTCTATATAATAAACAAATACACATTTACAAATACACATATACACAATAACACATTTAAGCCTTATTCAGACTGTCAGTTCAAATATAATTTTTGTGCACATCCGATCACATTTAGCATGTGTGAAGGGCAAAACAATCAAACAAGGAAAAATAAAAATAAATAAATCACTTTAACATGCCAGACATTGCTATAGGAAACATGCTGAAAGTCGTTGCAGAAACAAGGTTGTTGTTACAGTCACGTTTGTCCCGGACTCTGTTTCCCAGAATCCCAAAAAACAAGCAAGGAAACATGCTGAAAGCTTGTGTTGTTGCAGTTAGATGCAGGTACAGGCAGAAAATTACTATATAATGGTGACATGGCCTCCTTCAGAAGACACAGTAGTTCAGACTGTCAGCTACACATTGTGTCGTGTTTTAATTAAGAACACATCAGTACTGCAAACCCCTTTATGTTGCTGCTGCTGTTCTGTTCTGTTCAGTTTTGTTTTTTTCCCAAATACAACACAAGGTCATTGCAAATATTCCAGAAAATGAAAGAACCACAGAAAAGAAAAGCACCACAGGACACACAAATCAGATCTGAACTGATACACATAGTGGAAATTGAATCATTTAAGATCACATTCAACACGGGGGTTTGTGCGTATAATATGCCATAAAGTGCGTATCATATGCACGGCAAAACTCATTTTCCACGAGATTGCACACTCATAACTGATACGCATTTGTGTGTGATCGGGCTCTCACATTATATTTGGATGCACAGATAATCAGATTTGGACTGACAGTGTGAACACAGCCAATCTCACAGCCGTTTCTGAGCTCCTCGTCTCTATATCCTCTGTATTTGTTGAGCCAGTCCACACACTCTTTCTCCAGGTATCCTTTGATGTATTGGTTTATGATAGGGATATTGTCCCATTTTCTCTTGGTTGGTAGAGCTTCATCAACTGGAGCGACCCATTGAGTCTCTTTAATATCGAAAGACAAGAAGTCCTCTCCATCATAGCTGAACTCATAAATGCCTTTGAGAAACTTCACTCCATCTCCCTGCTGCCCAACTTCACAACCAACTCTCCACTGAAGAACATGAAGATCTGACATGGAGAAGCAAAATGTTTGCAACAACAATAATAAAAAAATAATATGAATTATTAAGCTGGGTATATTCATGTAAACTGTATGGATGTTTCTCACCTGAATTATTGTGGTTCATGCGGCTCATCAGAATGTGGACGTTCATATTAAACCACTGTTCTTTACTCTTTCTGGACTGAGTGCCTTTTTCCCAGTAATCTTCCTGAATTTTCTCTTTCATCCACTGCTGTTTGGGAATCTTTCTCTTGTCTTTACTATTGTAATAGTCGATTTGTGTGTCGTCCAGCAGACCCATAGCAGTGAATTCATAGATGCCCGGCAGATCCACAGGTTTAGACAAGCCCGTGTATATGTAATACAGCGAGTGTCTCTCTGCAATCAAGAGAGATAAAATACCCATAAAAAGTAAAGAAAAAACTAATTATAATTATAAAACCATTGCTTTTTTACTATTTTAGATTCAGCCAGTTGAATAATTTTATATGATTATTTTTATTACTTTTACCCAGGGGCTAAGTAGTTTTTGTGTAACTGGGTCAGTTTTACTGACAATAATCTGGTTCAATGTAATCCAATATTTAAAACCAAACAACCCATTTGTCGATTGATATTTTATGATCTGATCCTGAAAGAAAGTAAAGTTTTCATTAGTATGACTTACTAAAGTATTACTCTAAATTATTAATACATTTATAATTATAAGATAAAAAGTCAAAATTATGACATACCACATCAAAATTATTTCTTAAAAAGAGGAAATTATGACTTAAAAATATAATTTTGACTTTTAACAAAACAAGATAACAGTATACAGAAATATACAGAAAGATTAAAAAAAATCATGAAAGATATTAAACTCTAAAAAACACTGGGTTAAAACAACCCAATATGGTTTGTTTTTAACCCAAGGGCTGGGTAAATATATACGGAGCCTGGCACGTCACCTGTAGGAGAAAAAAAAACAATTTGTGCCGACGGTTTTGAAATTTGTTTAGTTTATAGAACTTGTTCAGTTTATAAACCGTGCTCACAAATTCTTAAACTGTTCCCTCTGTTTAAAAAAATCGTGCCAACGGATTAATAAACCATACCCACGAATTTCCAATCCGTGTGCTCTCCAACACCAGCTGCATCTGCCATTACCATGCGGCAGAAACGCCACCACAAGTTAACCCCCGACTATCCCTACCTGAGAGATTCGACGGCGATCCAACGGAATGTAAAAGGTTTATTCTACAATGCTCACTCTTTGTCAACCAACAACCCACGTTATATTCCACTGAGGCTGGGAAGATCGTTTTTGTCTGTTCATTATTCACCGGTAAAGCATTGGAGTGGATTATCGCTGTATGGAGAGAAGATGGCTCCGCCTTTCCATCTTTTGAGTTCTTTATGTGTAGATTCCGTGGGGTTTTTGACCATCCCAGCGAGGGTAAAGGGGCAGGTGACCGTTTGCTGGAGCTCACCCAGGGGAGAGAACGGCCGCGGAGTATGCCCTCACATTCCGCACACTCGCTGCTCAGACGACATGGGTGAGTGACACAGTACTGAAAGTACTGTTTTGGAGGGGTTTGTCTCAGGAATTACAAGCTGAACTGGCCTGTCGTGATGAGAGAAGGGATCTAGACTAATTACTTGAGCTCGCCATACAGATTGAAAACCTCATTAGATCTAGAAAACCCAGCCACTGAAGTACTGTCAACGGATGAAAAGAACCGACAGCTCGCTTAGCGTCTGTGTCTATACTGTGGACAGCCCGGTCACCTGAGAAATTCTTGCCCATCACGTCCCAGTCCTGAGAATCAAAGATCGGTGAGTGTCATTACTCAGACTTTCAACCCTTACTTGTGTGTTACTGTACCACCATGTCTCATGGTTTTGCCCAGCATAATTGTATTGCTCTTACTGAATGCTCCTCTTCCCTGACAGTGGAGGCGATAGACGGTCGACCACTGGGCATCGGACATGTAACTGCACTCATGCAGGAGCTTGTGATGCAGATGGATCTCCTCCATACCGAGACCATCCAGTTCTACATTCTGCCTACTTCCACTGCATATATCATTCTTGGATTACCAACAGACACGACCCCCATATCTCTTGGAGAGAGGGTCTGATCACCCACTGGAATAAAGCCTGTCACCCCGAATGTCTGTCTCATGTCTCTCCTCTCTACATTAGAACCATGCACATTAACGAACAGTCTCCTGATACCAACCTTCCTGAGGAGTAAAAGAATTTATCAGTAGCCTTCAGCAAGGTGTGTGCTTCCAAGCTACCACCCCATCGTCCTTACGACTGTGCCATCGACATCATTCCAGGGTCCACACCTGCAAAGATTTGTATATTCCCACTCTCACAACCAGAGTCTGAAGCCATGAACAACATACACTGAGAAGTAGCTAGCAAACGGCTTCATTCATCCATCTATGTCCCCTGCCTCTGCTGGTTTCTTTTTCATATATAAGTAGGACAGTGGTCTTCGGCCCTGTATCGACTATCAGGGACTTAACGAAATTACAGTAAAGTTTATATATCCACTACCTCTGGTTCCAGCAGCCCTTGAACAGCTACGCACAGCCAAGTATTACACCAACCTCGATCTCCACTGTGCTTACAATCTATGAGGGCACTATGAATATCTTGTCATGCAATTTGGGCTGGTCAATAGTCTGTCAGTATTCCAGGCTTTCATCAATGACATCTTCAGAGACATGCTTAACAAGTTTGTCACAGTCTACATCAATGATATATTGATTTATTCCCACACCTTCAAAAAACACATTCATCAGGTCAGAGCAGTAGTTAAAAGACTCATTCACTATCAAATGTACGCCAAAGCAGAGAAGTGTGAGTTTCACAAGATGTCAACCGCCATCCTGGGTTATATCATCAGTCCAGAAGAAATCGTAATGGATGAACAGAAAGTTACCGCCGTTCTCAACTGGCCACAACCCACCATGCTGAAGGAACTGCAGAGATTCTTGGGATTCTCAAACTTCTACAGACGGTTCATCAGGAATTTCAATGCTGTGGCCAACCCACTAACATCCATGGTAAAGAAAGGGAACAACCACCATTCAGGCTTTTTAACAATTGAAAGAACGCTTCACCACTGCCCCCATTCTACATCACCCTGATCCAGATCTCCCCTTCATTGTCAAGGTTGATGCCTCCAGCTCTAGTCTTGGCGCCGCTCTGTCTCAAAGACGAGGTAACCATCCTAAGCTGATGGTTAAATGGCTAAATGATTCAATTCAGGGAACCGTTGATTCTTTTGAAACAATTCGAGTTCAAAGTTTATGTCCTTTGATTGTGAATCCAGAGGGAAAATAATGAAAATAACAGTTCTCAATGAGTTCAGGTCCCGTTTTTCAAAAAAGACAAAATGAAAAGGATTCTTCTACCAGTTTGGTGGTTCAAAACACAGTTCAGCAAAGAAAACTGTTCCGTGGGCGGCTCGCCATGTACAAATTCATCAAATTCAAACAAATTCATACAAATTCAAATTCATCCAGCATGAATTCAGGAAACTCGTCACATAAGAACTAAAATCTCACAAAAAAACCCAGCCTTGTAGAAACAAGGCAGAACAATAATTAATGTTCATTTCAAACAATTTCATCATCAAATCAAGTGTGCACTTCAGATAATACATTAACTTGACACTTTAACACTTATTGAACACAATGAGACTTAAATAACATATTTTATGATACTTCGTTAGCTCATTTGCATTTTTGCATGTGCGTTAGCTTTAGCCCATATGCTATCAACTTCGGCACACATGCGGCCTATATAAACACACTTCATGCCGATTCTCTATCAAATTCACAGCACTTTCTCTGCATCAATATCAAGGTAGTGTTTGAATCGTAACTCACCAAGGAAAGGAATTGATATATTTCTAAATAAGGACTTTCAATTGTGGCACTTTGATGCTCTGTGCGTCTGCATCGGTCTTCACAAGCCCCCCATCTCATCCGCTTCTTAAACCGGCGACAGCTTCTTCATATTATAGCATCAGCTCAGAAATTCAGGTTTTCTGTTGGATCCGAACGATTTCATTTATAAATTGATTATTTAATGTGGAAGGGATTGAAGATCACTTCATGCAGCTGCCTCGTCTCACTCTCTCGGAAAAATGGAGAACTCTCTCTCACGCTGACAGTGCAGCAGCGCCGGCGAAGCCTGTGGGCGGGACTTAAGAGTGCTGCTAATACTGGCTCTTAGAAGAGTCAGTCACTGGAATGAGAGCAGTGATTGGACAGAGTTTTCCTTTTAGAACTTATCTCTTTCTTCCTCCTTCTTTGCTTTCTTTAAATGATTTTTAAATCATCCTTTTAATCATCAACTGGTAATCTGATTAGCCGGGTTACACTTACCACTCCAGAAAGCTCAATTCAGCAGAAGAGAATTATGACGTCAGTTACGGTGAACTATTGGCCATGAAGGCCGCCTTTGAGGAGTGGCGACACTGGCTAGAGGAATCTACTTACCGGTTCGTGGTACTCACTGATCATAAAAACCTTAAATATATCTCATAACTGCCAAGGGACTCAATCCCTGACAGGCTTGATGGTCATTATTCTACTCCAGGTTTGACTTCATAGTCACATACCGTCCTGGGTCCAAGAACACAAAAGCTGATGCCCTATCCAGGCAGTACAATGGTGGATTAGCACCTCAACAGCCAGAAACCATAATTCTGTCACTGTTCCAATTACAGTCTCACAATGATATCCCAAATCAGTGGGATATCATGACCGAACTGGAACAGGCCAATTCTCAGGTCGAAATCCCCACAGAGTGTCCTCCACAGAATGTCCTCCTGATAAAGTCTTTGTCCCAGAAACCTTCTGCATCCTGATCCCAGGTCCACAGCCTACCCTCCTCAGGGCACCCTGGAATAATGGCCACTATTCAGTTGCTGCAGAACGATTTCTGGTGGCCAATCCTGGGTAAAGACACCACCCTATTTCTCAAACAGTGTGGCAGAGGCAGGTCAGCATGTGTCACTCTGCCACAACATCCTTGGTCCCACATTGCCATAGATTTCATCACAGATCTCCCTGCCTCCAAAAAATTATACCACCATACTAACCGCCATAGACCGCTTCTTCAAAGCATACCGTCTCATACCTCTACTGAAACTACCCACAGCCATGCAAACTGCCG